>NC_092642.1:36459082-36780113 GCF_039555335.1 Amphiura filiformis
ATGCCAAAGACTCCTATGGAAATACCGTGGTACATATGACAATTATTCATAATCAGAAGGTACATTTTAATGACCTGTAACAATTGGCAGTTCTTTGATAATTATAAATTTGACAAATAATTCGGTCGTTCGTGTTTCTATCAACAGTAGTGGAACTTTATAATACGAATTCTTTCAAAAGTGATGAGAATTGGATAAGGGGTTAGGGATATATAAATATATCCATAGGGAGGATTTGTTGGTAAAACCCTCGTAGTAAAGCGTGTAAATACGTCAGTAAAACACGCTCAGGAAAGACGTATGTTCCCTTTGTTTTTCATTTTTAAATGTTGCAGACATGTCTGAATGCATGACACTTTTACTAAGACGCGGCTTTTATTATTCTTTTACCATTATATCGCGAAGGATCATAACTTTAACACGTAAAATTAATGCTGGCAACTTGGTAGCCTCCAATTACTTTTTAAATTAAGTCTTATTAAATTTTGTAGGCAATGCTTCACCATACAATCAAGTATGCAGAGAAACCAGCCAGTTTTATAATTCCAAACGACGAAGGACTTACACCCTTACAATTATCTTACAAACTTGGTCGTACCGAACTGTTTACCTTCTTGCTTGAATTGTCAAGCCAGACGCAATGGGCGTATAGTGACATGGCATATGTTGCTTATCCACTATCTATGCTGGATTCCATTGCACCGAATGGAGAACCGAGTAAGTTACAGATCCTCGATTTTTTTCTCAGGGTATGACGGTGTCTTAATTACTTTATTTTGCCTTCGATGAACGTTCCACGGCAATAGATACAATTAGCCACGTCCACCTCATTCATATTCGTATATGCTAATTAGCCACACCCCTAACTAATCTCATGAATATTCAGATATGATAATAATAATAATAATAATAATAATAATAATAATAATAATAATAATAATAATAATAATAATAATAATAATAATATTTAATTCTTATATAGCCCATTACATACAAAATCTCAATGCGCTTTACAATATATTAAAAACACCAAAACTACAAAGATTAATTGGTAAAAAGGTGAGTTTTAAAATACTCTTGAAATGATTGATGGAATCTGCAGATCTGAGTTGTATTAGACCGCATTGCATTCCTTTTTTAAACAATTCATACCATTCCATGCATAAAACACAACACATCCACATCCCCAGTGACATGGATAGATAGCTGTTGGATCAGAACAGGATTTGTGGATTTTCATGATGGTGGGATTAGAGGGATGATAATTATTTAAATTGTCTACTACAGTAGACTAAGTTGTATAGGCAAGTTGTTCCACAAGACTGGAGCTGCATTACAAAAAGCTCTACCATAAAACTTTGTATTGCACTTTGGGACACTCAACATGTTTTGTGTAGTAGAACGTAGTGAACGGGTGGGTTGATATGTATTAACCAATTCTTTTAAATACAATGGGGCTAGATCATGCAAGGCCTTGAAAGTAATCAGGAGCACCTTGTACACGATGCGCTGTTCAATCGGAAGCCAGTGGAGATCGTATAAAACTGGCTTCATGTGGTCATGATATATTGCGCGAGAGACCAGGCGTGCAGCAGAATTCTGAATGCGCTGCAGAAAACTGTTGCAGCAGTCTAATCTCGAAGTGACAAATGCGTGTACAAGGCGCTCAGTTGATTTACTATCAAGATACTTGCAGATCTTACCAATCTTGTAGATAGCGAAAGAGGCTGATCTTGTTAAAGCTTTTACATGCTCTTTCATGTTAACCCCTTCGTTCATACTGTGTACAATTGTACACATGGACTTCCATTGATCCCTGTATACCAGGGGAAGCATATTACTGCATACAAACACCACGTGCACAATTGTGTATTCATATGCTATCCTCCAGTGCAGAGCGCCCTCGCCTAACTGAATGTCACTTTTCATAATCTAAGAGGGCATCGCCCACTACAGCACGTTGCCAGAAGACAGGTACTTTCCCTTTTTGATTTTATATGAAATATCATTGTGGACAAGCTAAATTCTAGTCAGGGGGTTAGTGTAAGACCTGTAGAAAACATGGAACACTATTTTTGATCAAATGCTTCAAACATATGTGGTGTAGAATTTTATTTTAAATGGTGTGTACAATTGTACACAGTGTGTCTCACCTTGTAAATATATTGTGTTCAGTTGTACACAGTGTGACTAATCTTATCAATATATAGGAGTTATTTAGTATACTTTGTACATCATTATAAGTAGTTTTTAACTCTTTTGTTAATACTTCCATTCAGTTTATAATTTGCTCTGGATACATTTTTTGGCAAAACCACTCTGTATGCCTAATATTACAGAGGTAGTTAGGAGTCTGGTCGGTGATGTGCCCGAAAATGGATCGTGTAGGGTGGAGTAACAAAATTAGTCTCAGAAATCAAGTTTATTAAGTGTGATGTCTTTCTCGGTCTCTCCAAAGGCAAGAACTGTTTATTAGCATTTTATACCAAATTAATGACAGTTAAGAGCCTACAGATACGGACGTATGAAGACAACAGAAAAAAGAAACGAAGGGTTAAAGTTTGTTGTTTCACACATGTTACCAAGTTTTACTGCCATTAGTTAGTCATAATGCGTACATTTGTATCCAAAAAATCATTGTAAACGTCGTCACTTAGTCACAATGTGTACAATTGTACATACGCCCTAATTTGCATAATTGATGAGGTAATTTTTTTTTCACAAATTACTATCCAAAATAGTTATAATAAGCATAAAAATGTTTTTTTTTGATCGAGCCATCTTCCTTCGTGTCCGAAGGGTGCACTATCAATCACAACACCAAGATCTCGGACTGAGGTCGATGGATCTATAGCTGCATTACCAATGGTAAGTGGTGGTAGTGGCAGGGTCTTGACAAGTTGAGATGACAGATGAATAACCTCAGTTTTTGAATCATTCAGCATTAGCTTATTGGTAACTGCCCATGTTAGCCACACCCTCCATATGACCTCGTGACCTTTGACTCGATTGACTTTTGACCTCATGACCCGGATGTGGTCCTGGAAGGCGTTCTTACTACTCACAGATCCATGGAGAAGATCAATTGGAGATGATATACGTCGGCCAATGTTTTCATGTTATATTGCTCCAGCGGTTTGATATGAGCAGTTTGATATGAGGAGTAAGACGCAAAAACATTTATAACATTGTCCCATAGGATAGTACTTACATTTTCACCACGTTTTTTGTTTACACCATCTAAACAACAACAATAGCAACAAAAACTTGGGTGTTAAATTTTACTGGGGTAATTAAACTTTCTTCTCATAGCAAAATCTGAGGTTGTCGATCGGGTCAAGCGTATACATCAATGGCAACTCAAGATTTCATGCAAACAAACCAATTGAACTTGTGCAGTATTCCCAGTAGAAATCCCAGACCTTAACCCTGTTGGAAAACTCTGGCACGAGTTGAAGTACTACTGGCAGACAATCGTGGAGCCCAAGAATATTAATGAGCTTGTCAACGGTATTCAGACGTTCTGGAGGAGCAGAGTTACGGCTTAGAAGTGCCAACATAAATATAACCAATCAGGCGAGGTGGAAGAGCAACTGGGTATTGGTCATTCAAACGGCTCTTTTCAGAGCCACCAGATATATCATGTGGCGACAGTATTATGTTCTACATGTATATAGACACAAGGGCCGCTAGAGACTCCCGAGTACTCGACGTACATATGTCTCTTATAAATTGACACATTGACAACTATTACTTACTTTAAGATCCAAACTCAGCTCTGACGACAATTGTCCAGCATGATAGCCTGGAACATTTGAAGCTGCTAAAGGTTCAGGTCATCAAGGACTTGCTGAAGAAAAAATGGCATCTCTACTCCCGGGTAAGCTTTCATTCTCGTCTGTCTTAATTTATTAACATATATATTTAAACCATCATAGCTGTCGCAAAGAACTGAGTTTTCTAGCGAATCTTGCACATCAATATTTCTACGACCTCGCAGTTGGTTGTGTGATACCATTAGTGTGTTTGCCATTCCCTTCAGTAGTCTTCTACTACATTTATTTGGTTATAAATAGAGGGGACGGCCTATCTGATGTGTCCCACCAGGACACCACACACCGACATCGCCTGGTCAATAATTACTTTGTACAGCAGAGACACTAAAATCAATACCCGGGATCGATACAAGTGAATGTGCTATGCACGATTTGATATTCAGACGATAAATCTTTGGATACCGGGGTAGAAAATGATGAATATCTCCCGTAATTTTGTTTTTATTCTTAAGAAGCCATATTTTTTGCTTGCACTTGAATATATGTGTTGAAAGGGTATGATAGTCGTTAGCTTGCGTATTGAGAAAGAACCGTGCGTATTGAGCTCAAAAACTGACAAAAAATCTGATTTTATATGTGCCGAACTATAGCGCAGCGTAGGCCACTCGTGGAGGCAGTCTAAAAGCAGATGATCTCGTGGCGTATACCATGCTCACTCACACACAGAGAGGTCAGTCACCAGGCTATTGTCAATAGCCTTAGTCGGATGTTCCTCGGCCCATTATGCGTCTCAAATATTACACAGGTCGGAACAAAATGGCCATGCGTGGCTGTGGATTTAACCTACCATGGCGATTTCTGCCATGAAGATATCGGGGCGATGACACTGTGCACCAGTCAATGTAAGACATTAAATATTACGAGTAAATGCGAGGATCACAGACTACATATACCTGGTGCATTGAACGCCATGTAATCGTGAGTGTACGCTGGTTCGAATCCGATCGGTTCTGATTTGTTATCTCCTTTACTATAGTGCCAGTTTCCCTGAGCTCTATTCCTTTATTTAAGATTTATTTGGTTTTACATTTAAACATCACATAAATGATATCCACACTTGCTTGAGCAGTCATTGTTGTAAAGGTAATTAAAATCAGGGTCGAAATTTTAATTGATTAAATGTGACATTAAAACAAATTGATATTTACTTACAGAAAGAGTTTCTCTTTGCATTCTTCTGGGCAATTCTTCACCTAATTACAATGTCAGTAGTTGTATATATACGGCCTGAAGATGGCCTACTGAACATATCGAATGCAAAAAATCAGGTACGTAGTGACAACGAAGAAGTGAATGTTACACGGATAGTATTATTTTGCGATAGAGCTACAGCTTCTATATACATATAGCCACATTAAAATGTAGTCACACTACAATGTTTAAATGGTATCATATTTGTGTTTACCTCCAAAATGCAACTGTAGAAAATTGCTTAATCACATAGACAGATAATGGTCTAATTTTTGGGGTGCCCTCTACGAAGAGGGCCCCGTTATTGTCTTGTAGTTACAAATTGGTTCAATAGTTGGATACATTTCAGCACTTTACATCAAAGCTCCCATTGGGCGCCCATTCCTTTTTAAAGGAATGTTTATTTAAAAAAAATCATGTTTGCTCTTCAAATTAACTAACTAAGTCGCGTCTGACGATTCCGTCAATCAAACTCTAGCACCGCCTGTGATTGGTTAGTATCGCACTACTAGGGCGGCGCCTTCGCCAGTTGGCAATATTAACCAATCACGAGTATTGACAGACAGGATTGTCAAACGTGAACTAGATTATTTATTTCTTGCTTTTATGTTCTGTTACAGTTGCGATATTTTGCTGAGATTGGTCTCATCATCAGTAGTGCTACGAAAGTCTACTTTGAACTAAATGAAGTGCGGTCAGAAGACGCTCTCGTCAGATACTTGGAAACTTTGGTAATTAAGTCTATGAGAAGTTTTTTAAGCACTGTTAAGTCTCAGTGTTGCTAGACTATTCTCATTGAAGTGCGATGTGTGTAACATCTCAATTGTGAAAAACGGAATGTTTTACTACATCCTTAATATATCTCGTAGCTTCTTTTGGGAAATAATTTGATTGACAGTTCTCGGATTGTACCCCTTTTGAGGGACACAAAATAAATTACGAAAAGCGTGTTTTTCTAATGTGACAAATTATCATTGACATTATTGACTGACTGATTGATTTGTTCCTTGTTATTGATACAGTGTACTTTCCCCTTCAAAGGCATGTTCATGCTTAGCTCCATTCTGATATTCCTCTGCATTCCATGCCGTTTGCTACAGCTGAGAGTTGCAGAAGATATTTTGCTTATAGTGTGTTTGCCAATGGCTTGGTCATATTTGTTTTTCTTCTTTAAGTAAGTGTACATAATCTGAAAATATATTACATTACTTGATATACTATCAAAGTCTGTTACGAAAGGCATCAGAGAGTTTGTGAAATGCCGCACAAAAGCAACGTCTTGAGTATTATAGAGGATTATCTAGTCAAAACCACATTGATATTGTGTTCCGAATTTAAGCGACAAGACGCGTTTCATTTCATTTCATATTTATATACTGGTGCAGTAACTAATCAGACAAAAACAGAGCAAGAAATCCAATCATTGTGCTGTGAAAATTGAAGTAAATTTTGAAACTTCAAACTCTCTACTTTGCTTCCACATCATATGTATTATTTTGTCACCCGTCATGATGAAATCTGGTCAGCTCAGTTTTGCTCTCCACTTCTAATATTAGTGTGACACGTAAGACTGGAGCGACGTATAAGAACAAGGCTTTCTTAGTTGCAACCCCCAAAATAGAGATCGCCTCTGGGAATTGGCTAAAAGAGAACACCAGGAGAGCTGCCAGTATTCATTTTTTTTAAACCACTTTGAAAAGAAAATCTTTTTTTTTTTACTTATTATCTGACTGCCTTTAGGTTATTTGATGCCTATGAGCTAATCTCAGGTCTAACATAGGCAGCTACCTTCGACTGTATTTTAAAATACGGATTTATAAATACACACGTGACATACCAAGACCAGCAAGCGTGATCAAATCTTCATGCATTTGACATTGATAGGAACTCTTTAGATAAATATCATTAAATTTACGTATTAATTGAATAGCAAAATTATTACACTTGGGGGATTTCGAATTTGTAATGTGTTATCAAAAACAACATTTTGGAAATATTTGCCAACGGAAAAATATTTATCGACGGAAACGTTCACAATAATATCACAAAGCCAAGCAAAAAAGACAATTTTGCTGCACAGTCTGTTGCTGTTTACCGCCTATGCATTCAAATGTATAAGAAAACCACACGCTGTGTTGAAGGCCACTTCCAGATTTCCTATCTTCAAGCTGTTTTGGCAGGGCGAAGGTGGTCACGTGCGTATTTATAAATACGTATTTATAAATATAGTCGAAGCATACTGATAGGGCGTTTGAAAGACAACTTATTGTTGTTATTATTCTTATTAGATGACTTGAACATATTTGTACAATCTCTGATTTTGCTTGTTTTCGACATTCAATGTTTTACTTGCATTATTAACATTAAAAGTGACTATCCATTCATGTTCTTTCAGGGGTATGAAAAGCCTTGGAGCACCCATTGTTATGATTGGCAAGATGTTATCTGAGGACGTCTTGAGATTTATTCTCATCTATGTTATCTTCTTGTTCACATTCTCGAAAGGCAAGTATTTGCAAGTTCAGCTACAGAGCAGGTGATAATGATTATTGTTTGAATCGAACTATAAATATTAGACAAACGAAAGGATGAATAATAATGTCCTTAACACAGATACATTGGTCCGGTTTCTCTAAGCTTGCTAGTGGTCAGGCTTCCTAAGCAAGCAGGCTAGCGCTACCAAGTGGATACCTTGATTTATCTTTCTAGGTGATGTACGATGTGAAATTGTAAACACTGGTATATTACTAATAATTGGGCTTAAGAATGATGGCTTAAGAAGTCTGACCACTAGCCTTGCTTCGAGAAACCGGTCCGATGGACTTGAACATAGGTTACGCCTATAATATACAACGGAAACATCTGGGACAGATTTATATATATTTGACACTGAATACTGTTGATTTATATATAACAATATTTATAGTTTAATATTTATACCACCTTTTCTTATTAGTAACAGTGGTCAACTTTCCTTTATAGACCATCACACTTTAAACATCGAGTTGTGTCCGAAAGCTAAACTTCCATACCGGCTCATGTTAAAACAACACTGCCGTCGTCAGTTAGTAATAGAGGATCGTATAGCTTCGAATGGCAATAATTACTATAAGAGGAAAAAGTGCTCAGAACAAGGTACTCTTGGTGACACCTGTCAATTCGGTGAAACCGTTCTTGGTAATTGGCCCGGCAAAACCATTTTTTTGTATATGATAGGATTCGGTGGGTTCAACAGTTAAAATAGTTATCACCGACCCTCTATTTCAATCTACTTCTATCTACTTTTTTCATATATTTCTATTAACGTTTATCTCTATTTGAATTCTATTTCAGTGTTTTACTATTTGTTTAGAGATGCCGACCAAGTCGAAATAGACTCATTCGACACATGGGGTGGTTCCATCATAACTGTGCTGCTGCTTTCGTTAGGCGATTTTGATGTGAGGACATGTAATAATTATAATACCATATAAATGTTTAGCATGTTAAGATAAATTATCTGAAAAATACACACATTGGGTGTCGGAAGTTAGCAATAAGAAACAAACAATTGACATTACCAATAATACACGTGTTGACTGCCGTTCCGCATTTCTACAATGCTAACTATTTAGCAATAATTACTTAACATTGACAGGTCGTTACTTTCAAGTACTGTCGTCTTCCATTTCTCGGTTACATGGCGTATGTTATATTTTTAATACTGGTACCCGTTTTGATGATGAATTGGCTAATTGCAATGATGGGAAGAACATATGAAATCATCGAAGAAAAATCATTGATGCAATGGAAAAGACAGGTGAAATAACCTTGAAATTCTACTTCTTGTTTGCGATACGAATATGTTTTGAACAAATCGTAACATATTCAGTATGTATCTTCTTCGTCTTTTTCCCTCATTCTCCTTCTGCCTTCTTCTTCTTCTTCTTCTTCTTCTTCTTCTTCTTCTTCTTCTTCTTCTTCTTCTTCTTCTTCTTCTTCTTCTTCTTCTTCTTCTTCTTCTTCTTCTTCTTCTTCTTCTTCTTCTTCTTCTTCTTCTTCTTCTTCTTCTTCTTCTTCTTCTTCTTCTTCTTCTTCTTCTTCTTCTTTCTTCTTCTTCTTCTTCTAAGATTTGTTATCCGTCATAAAAACGCACACGTTTACGTCCAAACGACCTAAGCTAATCGTAGATTCATCCTTTGCGCTTATTTTAGTGATAGAATTGTTACCCCAGCACCTTACCCGGTAGGACCGGCAATCAAAAATCAATGATTTACATTTCGCTCTTGTGAAATTATTCCAAGTACTACTGACTTTTACTTGTTAGGTGAAAATAGTAATTTCATTTTATATTTAGGAGAGAATTCGGTGAAAATCGCATTTTTGCATTTACTTTTGTACATAGCCAGAATTTTCAAAATCACATTATGACGTCATAGAGACATTTTGCGGGGAATGTTTGTATATATTTTAGTATTACAGGATAGAAGAGCTCGTAGCTATACATTAGTACCAAATATAGCGATGTATGGTATTTATAATTGAAAATTAGGGGGTTGCAACAACAACCCTCATCGTAGTCCGTGTTACAAAATATGGCTCAGTAGTTTTAGGGTTAATATTGAAAAATAAAAGCACAAGCACACTAAAGCAATTAAACATGTATCTTATCGCTATCATTATTTGAAATTAGTGGGCAATGCTTGTATTAAACATGGAGAAATCAGTCAGCAAAGGAGAACTAGCCAATCATTACCAAACATATTCAACAGAAATAAAGATGTCATGGTCAGAAGGAGTCGAGAAAGGTCTGATATCTTCACATAAAAAAGTGAACGATAGGTGAGTAACTTGACTCCCACATATCATCTTATAAAATAATTAAAAAATCAGAAGATTCCGCTTCTTCATCATCATCAAATCAGGGCTGTCAACCTTTGGAATTGCTTGGCGTGAGAAACTGGCGTAGCGTATTTTTTGCTCACAACACTGTTCATTTTGACCCATGATTTCTTTTGAGCCGACGCGTTCGAGAATCTACAAAGTTGTGGTGGGTTGGATGGGGTTTGGCAACGAAGTATTTTACGATGCGTGAGATTTTACTAATTTGACAGCTCCTTGCATGAGATTTGCTACCTAGGCGTGAGATTATAAGCCTATTATACTACCTTACGTGAGAAAGTACGGAAGCACTGAAGGGACATGTCATGTTGTCATGATGACATGATGATGACATAATAGACGACATAATTGACCACATAATTGCAAGTTGTCACGATAAATGATGACATAATTGACGATATAATTGCGAGTTGTCACGATAATTGACATGATAATTTCGAGTTGTCGAGTTGTCACGATAAATGACGACATAATTGACGACATAATTGCGAGTTGTCACGATAATTGACATGATAATTTCGAGTTGTCGAGTTGTCACGATAAATGACGACATAATTGACGACATAATTGCGAGTTGTCACGATAAATGATGACATAATTGACGACATAATTGCGAGTTGTCACGATAATTGACATGATAATTTCGAGTTGTCGAGTTGTCACGATAAATGACGACATAATTGACGACATAATTGCGAGTTGTCACGATAAATGATGACATAATTGACGACATAATTGCGAGTTGTCACGATAATTGACATGATAATTTCGAGTTGTCGAGTTGTCACGATAAATGTCGACATAATTGACGACATAATTGCGAGTTGTCACGATAAATGATGACATAATTGACGACATAATTGCGAGTTGTCACGATAATTGACATGATAATTTCGAGTTGTCGAGTTGTCACGATAAATGACGACATAATTGACGACATAATTGCGAGTTGTCACGATAATTGACATGATAATTTCGAGTTGTCGAGTTGTCACGATAAATGACGACATAATTGACGACATAATTGCGAGTTGTCACGATAAATGATGACATAATTGACGACATAATTGCGAGTTGTCACGATAATTGACATGATAATTTCGAGTTGTCGAGTTGTCACGATAAATGACGACATAATTGACGACATAATTGCGAGTTGTCACGATAATTGATGATATAATTGACGACATAATTGCGAGTTGTTACGATAATTGACATGATAATTTCGAGTTGTCGAGTTGTCACGATAAATGACGACATAATTGACGACATAATTGCGAGTTGTCACGATAATTGATGACATAATTGACGACATAATTGCGAGTTGTCACGATAATTGACATGATAATTTCGAGTTGTCGAGTTGTCACGATAAATGACGACATAATTGACGACATAATTGCGAGTTGTCACGATAAATGATGACATAATTGACGACATAATTGCGAGTTGTCACGATAATTGACATGATAATTTCGAGTTGTCGAGTTGTCATGATAAATGACGACATAATTGACGACATAAGTACTAAACAGTATAGTACTTACCATCTAAAATGTACTATTTACTTGTTATTTGCAATGGAATTCAACGATCAACAGGGCCCTTGGCACTGGCATTTGACATTTTTAACCTCTATCTCAGTAGGTTAACACAGTACGATATGCAAAACTATTATTTTTATGATTCATGTCAGCTAAATGGACAATTTGCCATTTCTGTCAAAATCGGAGCAAGTTGAAATTTTTACCTCTATATACATCCAAAACGTGCCATTTTTACTCAAAAATTTGATCAGGCGAACAATTTGGTTATCTGTTGACAAAATTGGAGCATTTTCATATTTTTACCCCTATGTGACCTCTAGAAGTCACTAGGTGCCAAATCTGAAATGGCTCTACATCTTAAAATAAACTTTGGGCCATGTACTTCCATGTGTGGACACTCTCATGCTTTTATCGCAAAGTGCACAATGATTCAGCTTAGCAGCTATACTGATGCATGATATCACTCAGGGTCCACACCACCCCATACCCAAGTCGGTATATCATTGTGGATGAGTCTTATAAAATTGATAAGTCTATTGGAATTCAGCAGGCATTCATAGATTTGGACATTTTTCCAACAACTTGCCCCTCCCCTCATCAGAACTTGAACAAAACTTTCACTGAAAACCAAACTATTTTTGCGCAAATTTTACACTCATTGTTAGTGCAAGGGCTGGGTGAATGTGAAAGATAGAAAACATCACAAAAGGAACCAATTAAATTTTGGAGGCAATTTATTAATTCAATTGTTTTTAGCTCAAAAACATGTTCGCTCACCCCTTTCAATTAAAAAAGCTCACCCATTAATTTTGATCAGTCCTTACACCAGTCACCATGAAAACAAACATAGATACATTTTAATTCTTATTCATTACCACTTTATTTTTTCTAACACATGGCTGATGACATGATGCACCAGTCATCACAAAAACAAACACATAGATTATTTATGTAAATTTGTATTTTTATTCATTGTCATTTTATTTTTCTAACACATGACAGGGTGTCAAAACACACACAGTGTATTCCAACATGTGGTCAGCATATGATTCAAACAAAAAATACAATAAGTTGTATGTAACAGTAACACCAACCTAGTAATACATTACATTTTTTTACAAATTTTACTGGCAGTGTATTATTCTGAATATCAGGGGCAGAGCCTCGGGCCCATGGACACTAAACATCTCCTTTATCAGCCCTTATTAGATTTTCACATTTGCTTGGGCCCCTGAACCCCCAGGGCCCATGGATTTGCTATGGATTGTATTGCTACGCCCCTGCTGAATATGTGGTTTTTTTTGTCTTTCAAATTACAAGAATTATAATAAAGCAGCCAGCTAAAGCAGGAAATGGCAACATTCAAAGAATTGCACATGTGGCATCATTTGTGAGGGGTCCAATGGCAAATTACAGCAGTGTGTGCGTTCATGTGCCATTTTAGTAATTTTTTATAATAAACTTCCAATTTTTTTGTTTAAATCTCTTACTAACATTTCTATAAACAAATTAAAATACCTGAAATTTGGTTCATGACCTTGCAATATTATGAATTTTGCACAAAAATGAGTAAAAAAATCATCATTTTCAGGCGCTTTTTAAGACATATAAAATATGTGTTTATAAATGCTCATTCCTCCAACATTTTCATTATGTACTTGTTTTTTGCCTCAATTTTCATGTGTACTAAAGATAGATCTTCCATAATAAACTTACTTCTTACATTCAAATTGTATGTTCCCTTCATACTGACTTCATCAAAATAGGTTTCACCTGTCAACTTTGGTGTCCCCCATTTTCATTTACCATGTGAAATTTCAATTGAATAATTATATTTTCTATAAAATTGGTTGTTTTATTGTTATTTGTCTGTTAAATGCTTGGGCTTTGCATGATTTGAAGGGAAATAAAATAGATTACAAAAATGTGAAGAATTAAAAAATGCATTGGTTTGAAAATTGTTGAAGTGCTTTGGTGTCCCCAAAAATATTTACATTGTGAAAATATTAAAAATATTTAACAAATGTATATATTTCCAAATTAAAGCTCACTGTATTGCTGGAGCAGGGTTTGTAACAGTTACTTTATAAAATTTGGTCAAGTTCTTTCAGAATTTGAGAAAATGCACAAAAAGAGCTTGGTGTCCCCTTTACGTTGTTCACACAGTAAATATAACTTTCTTAGAATAAAATTCAGTTGAAACAACTGATTCATGATTTATTTGGGTATCTAGATGAGAAAGTGGCCTGGTCACCTGAAATAATAAAATTGACTTAAAACTGCTTTTTAAATTAAATATAGCAATATTCACAATATTTTGCATATGTGTGTAGTTATTTTTGTGTTAAAAGTTTCAAAATGTAAAGAGTTTGAAAATAAGCATCTAAATTGAGCTCAAATAAATATAGTTTAAACAGTAAAGACAATTTATGAAATCAGGCCCAAAAGACCCACAAAAATGCATGTCCCAAATTATTGGACCACTCACAAATGGAATATGCCAAGTACATTTCACATTCTTAAATTCAGCAAAGGTAGACAAACCTATTACTAGCCAATTTAGGAAATATAAATTCTAAACAAAATTTATTATTTTTCTTGACTAATATTTGACAGGGTCAGTAAGAAAAATATGGGCTTTCCACTGATGCTACTGATAAATAAATCTCCATTTTGATGGAGAAAAGTGGAGATGATGCTGTTGATCATACCATCCTCCTTTAATTTCAAGGACTAAAGGAACAAATGAAGATTTAAAAAAATTAAACCATATTAATTTTTGACCACTATACAAAGGTGAAAAGCATTGGTACTAGTTTAAAACCTATTTCTTAAAAAGTGTGTTCTTAATTTCCAATTACTATAAATTTTGATTTCATTTTCACAATCTACAATTCTGAGCACATTTTCATTAAATTGCCCAATACCGTGCTGATTTACCATTAACAGTGTCCAGTGTACACCAGTGGCGTAGATTTCTTTTTGACATTGGGGGATGGGGTTTGAAAACATTTCTTGAAGTATAGTGAATCCAGCACTTTTAGCAACAGAATAAGTGTATGTTACAAATGTGTATGAAAAAATTTGCCATTTTGAAGCTAAACTGTTGAAATATGGTGCAAAAGTGGAATAAATTTGCGCAAAGCGCCCAATATTTGCACTTTCGGGCCCAAAATGGCCAAAAATGAGGTTAATTTGGTCAGAAACCCACATACACCAGCCGTAAACATTGGGGGGGGGGATGATTGTATGGACCATCCCCACTGGCAAATACCCCCATCCCCCGGGACCTACGCCTATGGTGTACACTCTTCATAATAGGCACATCATACCTGACCAACAACACTTACATCTCTGCTAGAGCTATATAGAGGGTATAATTAGAGTTTGTAATAGGTACATACATGTATATAGTTAATAAGGGTAAGGGTGTGGCACAGGTGTGGAGTATTTGTTGACTTTATTTTGTGGTAATATCTGTGGGAGGGGGTTCTTCCTGATTGAAGGTATACATGGATGTACCACGTTAGTTTTTTAATGGAGACAAATGTGCACAATTGGGCGCATTTAGGCTAAAATGTCTTAAAAACACCTAATTTGGGCAAATTTGGGTGCTTTTTGTGACAAATTAGGTTGCTAAAAAAAGTAGACTATAGAGAAAGTCAGCATCCAAGTCTGTGGCACTGGCAGTGGCACATCCCTGTACAAAATGTTTCGAAGAATCCCAGCCGGGATAAAAGATCAAATTCTGCAGGTGATGTCTGCTAGTGTTCCAAACCTAATTGATAGGTATAAGGTAGGCCCACATGTAGGCCCTACTTGCCATGTTGTTGACAAGTTGCCTTTTTCTATCAATTGCTTTTCTCCTCAAATTCAAACTTGATTTACACATCGTCATCACTATCATCATCTCGATCTTTATCTTGCTTTTAGCTTGTTGCTGCAGGTGGTTCCTTCCAGTTCCAGTACAAGTTCAAATTTCATCTGTAAAATAAACCAAAATATCAATTAAAAATATTTAAATTTAATACATTTTTCTTACCAAGATTAAATTGAACAACCTACAGAGCCCACAAAGTGCATGGAAAGAAAGAAATATCTTGGGCCCGATTTAGTAGCTTGGGTCCTGACTTAGTAGTTTGGGCCCTGACTTAGTACCTCGGGCCCGAGATAGTAACTTGGGCCCCAATTTAGTAGAGTAGCACATGCCCCTGACTTAATAGAGTAGCACGGGCTCCCGACTAAGTAATTAGGGGCCAAGAGTTACTAAGTTGGGACCTGTGTTACTAAGTTTGGGCATTGAGTTACTAAGTCGGTGCCCCAAATTACTAAGCCAGGGCCTGTGTAACTAAGTCAGGGCCCTATGTTACTAAATCGAGGCCTTAAGTTATTACCGTACATGTACATGTAAGTCAAGGCCCTGAGTTTCCTGGGATTATTTTTTTCTTTCCATGTCACTTCTGGGGCTCTGTAAGAACCTGTGGTAAAAAAGAATGATGAAATTTGAATGCTTTTATGATTCAAAATGTATCATCCAGTAAAGTTGAAATTCGCACATTTTGATTTATGCATAGGACTATGTTGAAATGTACACATTTGATTTATGAATTTTAGACCTAAGTACAATCCAGTGCAAGTAGGTAGCTGTAAGTGCAACTTGTGAAAATAAAATTGTTGAGGGGTGGGTGAAAAATTGAAATGTTCAAAATTGCCCATATTTTCAACCCCTGGAAAAAAAAGCAGCAAATTTAAATCGAAATTGCAGTTACTCCACAGTGTACTGTGCATTCAATGTGATTACATATAGCATATTATGCTGATGTGTGAATTTTGACTGCCACGGTCCTGCAGCCAATGGGCTATTCCAGTTAAAATCCATACACCCCCTAGATGGAGGTCTGACCTCAATCTCGCACACAGGGGTGTAGATATATCAAATGGAGTCACCCATTCAGGTAACTCCATTTGAAATTCACATTCCCTGTGTGGAAGATTAAGGTCATTATGTCTTCCATATATGGGGTGTATGGATTTCCCAATGGTTCCTCTCTTGCCCAGTATCAGTATCAAATACAAAATGTCTATGAGGAAATTTGGCTATTTACACTAGCTTCCAGAGAAGTACAGCACTCCCCGGGGGTTCTTTGAACAATTTTCTACAGGGATTTGCCACGCAGACTATACCGAATTTCCATAAAAAACACCCAAAATGCACTCACATTTTAAATGGGTCCTTTCAGGTGCCCTTTTGACAAAAAATTGGTCTCCACTGAAAACCCAACCACCGATACTGAAATTTGCTGAAAAGATACCCCAAAACCGTGGCACATTCCTGTATACCTTCAAACAGGAAGAACCCCCTTGGCACTCCCTTGCTCTGATTGACGCAAGCCACGTCTTTAGCGTCCCGTAATAATCTTTTTAGGCTTCTTGTGAGAAACACGCCATCTCGCGATGACCTCATGGCATGTGAACCAATCAAAATCCAGCTACTGTCCAACCTGAAAAAGGACGTGCGCTTGATGTAAAAAGGGATAAAGTCAATACTTGATTCTGAGAATGTGTACGCATGGTGGTGATTGTATTAAAGAATATTGTAAAACGCCGTCGCAAATTCGACGTTGCCAACATTATAGGCTATCAGCAGTTTTAGCTAGTTTTGCGTCTGCCTGCATAGTAACAATGGAGCATAGCAACGATTAGGGCCTATGGGACTGGTTCAAAAAATCAGATAGGATTTAATAAAGTTCAAAGTTCATACAAGGTAAAATCGTTCGACAATCGTCATGGATAAGAATTTACGCACTGGAAACGTACACGTAGGCCTATCATAGCTGATTAGCTCTCAACAATGATGACATGATGATCGATAATTAGCATGATCAAACTCAGAACTGCAAAAGTCAGATATCTGATAGTATGTTTGGTGGCCAGATGTATTCAAGCAGCTAGGGGACACAGTGTGTGGGGCCCGCGGGTGTTGGGACGCAGGGGTAACTTTGTCAATCAAATACTTCATCTATTGTGTCCAATACATATAATGATCCGATAAAAATATCGTAAAAATAGAATCAAGATTGTGGATGAACTATGGCGGCACGCTTTAATACTTTACGAGGTGATTCAACCAGGTACCTGGATTCAGCAGCAGGATGCCATGACTTAATTTATTCTTTAAGATTACGATTAAAAAAACAACAACGAAATTATAATAATAATTAAACGATGATAATATTATATATACTATAATATATAGGATTTTGTTTTATATTAAAGAAATTATAAAAATATTTTATCATAGGCCTAATTTAACATGTTAACTATAGGCCAAGGCCTATATCATTTCGCAACATCTTATAGGCCACACAAACAGCATGAACATGATGAATATTATAAACTTGTCAAATAACTTGAAAACATGAGACGAAAATACCTAGATTTTCGTCTCAGTTGAAAACGTTTGTCATTTTGTCTTTATTTATACAATATTGCTTCTCGTATCATTTGTTTTTGTGTAATTATTTTAACAAAACAATAGCCTACCAATCCAATTTAGCAGAAAAATGTTATATTAAAATGCGCTTTGCGATATTTGTAGGCCCTAAATTCAATTAAAACGCCATATAGGCCTAACTGCACGCTGAGGTATAGGCTGAGAGACAAGCTTTTTCAGCCTACAATGAAATTATTATTATAATTTTTTATTTGGTAAAAAAGCAGGACAATAAATCTGAAGTGTTTTCCAATTAATACATTTTTGTAGTAGGCCCTAACCCAGCGAACACAAAACATTTTTAAAACGTTGTAAGCAGGTTGTATTTGGGGTTTTGGTTTTGCTTAAAACTTTTTAATAACATTAAAGGAGTATTTCGTGATCATAGCATCCTCTTTTTATGACAATTTTCAGTAGATATCCACGAAAAAAGCTTATTCCCAAAATGTCAGTTGATTCCAATTTTGCGTTTGCGAGTTATACATGATTATACTGCTCCATAGACAATGTGTTGTAATTTCGTTCTGGTATACCAGAACGAAATTCAAATTTCACGATATCTTTGCTAAACGAATTAATCTGCAAGATTTTTTTGTACATAAACATTATATAGCCAGAGGTTTCCAGTGATATTAAAATCTCAACTTTTGTTTTTGAAAAAAGTGGGGGGTGATGCTGTGGACCACGAAATGCCCTTTAAATGTCGGATCATATAACGGTCATTAAAACGTTTTAAAATGTTTTTTTTTATGAAAACACACTACAACAATATTTTTAAAATGTTTTCAAACTGTTATTGTTAATAAAAATTCCAAAAATTTTTGTGTGAAATATTTTGTCAACACTTAAATAACGTAATGTTAGAATATTTACAGTAAGTTATCAACAAATATTTTTGAAAACAACGTTTTATATCGTCTGTATACCCTTTATATAACCCGACATTTAAACATTTTCTGACAACCTTTTCTAACCGTTTGCGAATGATCTTGAAAATGTTTTGTGTTTGCTGGGAAGGTTGCTTCATTTTAGTACTACGTTTTATTTATGTTCATATATTTAGAGTAGCAATATTTAATAGTATTGTTATTATTATATATTGTTTTATTCAAAATCTCACCTTCTCTGGTTCAACTATGGTCTTTCAGACTTTCACATTAAAATGTAGATTATGTGGTATCTTTATACTATAGGCTACAAATAAATGGCCAATGATTTAACATAAAAGTGGGAATATTTTAACTTTATAACATTAAGTTTTTTTAAAGTTTTAATATTTGTTTAATATTATTATTAGTGTTATTATTATAATTATTATTATTACTATTTTGTGATATATGAAATAAAACATGAAGGAATGAATTATTTCAACATTGTGATAATTTCAAATTGTAATACTCTATATTTAATTTAACTTTTATTCCATGCATATTATATGCGCACGAGTTAAACTTGGTCAATTTCGCACAGATGGCGGTGGTCCTCTGCCATGTAGATCGATTTGGCATTGGAAAATATTGTGGGGGGGTCAGAAAATTTTGGGTCCTAAAAAGGGGATAAAAAAAAATTCAGTCCTTAATAGGGGGGATCAAAACAATTTCAGGGTAAAATGTACGAGAAGCCATGTACATTAAAAAAAATTAGAATAAAAGTATTCAATTTTGTAATCTCAAGCTACAAATCAACAAAATGTGCGCACTTTACAATTTGGGTGTAACACTATGACTCATGTGACTCATGAGTAATAACTCCAAACGGTAATTTTAGCTAATGAGTTAATGACCATAGGAGTAGATCTCGGTGGGCGCGGTGATAAAACCAACATAATATTTTGATAGGGGGATGGTCCATACAATCATTCCCCCAATGTTGGCGCCTGTATATGGGTTTCTAACCAAAATTAACCCCATATTTGGTAATTTTAAAACGAAAAAGTGCCAATTTCTTGCGCTACGCGCAAATTAATTCCAGTTTTGTACTATATTTCACCAGTTTAGCTTCAATATGGCAATTTTTTGCGCGCTTCGCGCGCATTTGTACCATAATCTTATTTTGTCGGCAAAAGGTGCTGGATTCAATAGACTTCAAGACATTTTCTCCAACCCCAAAAAGAAATCTATCTACTGTTAGTGAATAGTGATGTATATTTTTGGTTTCTTTTTAGGACATGAAGGGGGGATTAAAAAAATTTTAGACCATAAAAAGGGGGGATCAAAAAACACAAAAAAATCCACCCTTTTTCAGGGGGAATCAAAATTTTTTGACGTCCGAGGTTCCAACTTTTCCAACCACCCCCCCACCCACCCACCAAAGTATTTATGAACACTCCCCTAGACTGACACAAGTCTCTGGCACAAGTCTCTCTTGTTTAAGAAAAGATTCATTTCCAGCTTACGCGACACCACCCGGATTTAAACTGAAATGTTTGGAAAATTTCCGATTTAAAAGGACCTATCCTAAAGAATATGATCCCGAATTTAGAACGCTTGCACGAAAGGTCATTAGTTCAAATCATCCACCAGCCACACATATGCAAATGCATGGAGTACAAAAGAATTACTTTGATCAATACCAGTTAAACAGGCGATTGGTATTGTACTCCATGCATTTGCATGTCTTCTGGAGCGTGTCTGGTGGATGATTTGAACTAATAACCTTCCGTGCAAGCGCCATATAATTATGATAGGGTCACGCATAAATTCAGCGCACACTTTAAATTTTCGTCTTGGGTAAAGACTATGCTGCAGGGATCGTTTTAAACGTAAATACCTAAATAAATCATGCAAGTGGCCATATTTTTTTGGAATTTGTTGTGACGCACCATGATCTTTGCGAAGTTTGCATTCATAGAACACCTCAATAAAATATGATATGTCCCATATATATGTTTACTTTAAAGTCGAAGCTACATTATAGGCAGAACAAAATTTAAATTTACTGGCCAAAAATGTGATATTTTGGCATTTTTCTAGTAACATTTTTTTTATGCAAACGAAAATTACAAAAACCTCGTAAATCTGTCAATTTACAACCAATTCTACCACCCGAAAGAAAAAACTGTCCGTGTTATTGTGCTCACACAATAGTTCTTGTCCAAAAAGCCAAACAGAAGAATGCGTGTTATCTTTAATTTTAAAATAAATGTTCGGGACTTTTTATCACGATTATTGTAACACGACAAAAGAAGTACAGTACATACATCCGACACGTAGCATACATCCTTTTGGCCTGATAACATACCAACATAGCGCCCGGCTATATGGCCACATAAATCTTTAATTTGTTTCGCATCCCACCTTTTGGAAAAGTGAGGAGGGCGGGGCTGTGTTTTTGTTTTTGTTTTTTGCTGAATTGCCCAAATAAAGCAGCTTTCATGTAAAATTGACATTGCTAGCAGTTTTGGGGCATTTCAGCATATGCCAGAAAACGACGAAACTATCATTAATGAGGGTAAGATCCTTAGAGTTCCACAAAGACACTTGCAAGTGATTCATGCTGACTAATAAACTTGTAAATATGCATTAACATTTCACTCATGTATTGAAACCTTTTAATGTAATATGAAAATTGAAAAATAAAAAAATATGGACTGATCCCAGAGAGTGAGGAAGGAGGTGAACGTACAACGAATTATTTTTTTTTTTGGCTTAGCATGGACTAACCGGTGTATGTCTAGTATTCTTAACCGTAACTGCGGGGTCAACAATGCATCCGATTTATAGTGATCTACAATCAGTCGCCAAGCTGTGAGTTACTGATTAGCAATCAATCAAGTAAAAGCACTTTCCTACAATAACAAAAGCTTCTAGTTTTGTCTCGCAGTTGAAATCGCAATAATCTTGAGCGATCACCAAGTATAAACTCAGCGCCATGGGTTGTTCCTGGGATATTAGATATAGAGGGCGGCATTAAAATCAGAGAAAGATTATCGCTGTAGACGTATGCTATTCAAATGGTTGTGAAGCACCCTGTAAATACGCCAGGCTTAATACTGAGCCCCGCTCTGCATCGATTGTTTCTTTGACACGTAATCGGCCAATCACCTTACTGGTCTGTTTTATGAAATATCAGATGATTGAATACCAATCACAACCCCACTTCTGTGATTACGCTGTGTGTAAAAATGTAAACAAGTGCCGTTCCTCTCTGCCAGAAAGTGTATTTTACAAGCAAATTAAGGTGCACAAATGCTGAGTGAACATTCCTGCTCACACACTGCCACACTGTAACACATGACTTTTGGCAAGTGGAGCGCATTAGGGACCGTTCACAAACACTTGTTAGAGGGGGCCTAATGCAAAAAAAATTTTATCCTGAAAAATTTTGGGGCCCTCCTTTTCAGACCTCAAAAATTTCAAGGCCCCCCTCTTTTTGACATGCAAATTATGGGTCAACCCCATAGTAAAGTATAAACTCAATTTTCCCAGGAAAATTTGTGGTCATTATTTTCAGCCCCCCCCCCCACTTAGGAGGTTCAAAACTGTTGAGGACCCCTTTTTTGCATCAGACCCCCCAACAAGTGTTTGTGAACGGTCCCTTATTAATATCAGTACAACTTCAGTTGAGTGCATCGTGTTGTGCATATTATAATATTAATAAAGTCCATTTGATTTCCTCAAGACAGTAGCGTCCGCGTGTGATGCGTCAAAGGTACGCATCTGTAGCATGCGCTTCGCGAAGTGAACGTGCCGTAGAAATACATCGCCTTTAATTGTGCGTGTACTGTCATTACTGTGTACACTACACATGTAGACACTGCTGCCTCCAGCTTGCTAAGGGAGTGTTCAGAAATACTTTGGTGGGGGGGCTGGTAAAAGGGGGACCAAAAGTTTTAGGTGGTAGGAAAGGGGGGCCAAAAAAGTTTTCCTCTTCAAAACCTAACATTTTTGCGCGCTTGAGACCCTCTATATCACTTTTAACATGGGCAAGTTTGGGTTTTCAGTGCTTTTGTTTAAAAAAATAATGGCCCTTAGTGTACACATATCTATTAATTAATATAACATTAAAGATTAAGAGCAACATGCAACATCTGGGTTGGTCTAAGAAATACTGGCACGTTTTATCATAGAATTGTATATCTCTTCAAAGGCTACATATGATTATGTACCTGCAATCTGATCAAAATACACCTAAATCAAGAAAATATTCCAAATAAATTGGATTTCTTTGCACATAACCTGCACACTTCAATTTACTATTTCTCATTGCAAAATTATTTTATACGCATAGGCCCAAGGGTAGATTTACCATAAGGTAGAGTGGTCACAGGCCGGGTACCACGGTCTTTGGGGGCCAAAACGGATACCTGTGTACATTTGCGTGACCAAATTAATCTCATATTTGACCATTTTAGCTTTTTGCATAAATTAGTTCCAATTTTAACAATATTTGACCATTCAAGCTTCAATATGGCCAAATTTTTTGCGTGGTTCGCACGCATTTGTACTATCATAATAGCCACGGATCCAAATAATGCCTATGAACCTCCAAATAAATCCTCTATTTCATTTATCCCTGTAAAATCAGATAAACACCCTGATTTGGGACAAATCTAAATTAAAATGAAAATTTCCTTGTGCTTGTATTTCATGCGCAATTGTCCCAGCGGGAATGTTTCAAACATTTGCCTCCCTCAATGACATGTGACCCAGATACCACACCACTGGAAACAACACTGTATTAAGTATGTTTGTTATACGATAATGGGGGGGTCAAAAAGTTTTGTTTGTCAAAAGAGGGGGTCAAAAAGTTTAGCGGTCCATCGAGGGGGGTCAAAAAGTTTTCGAGCGAAAAATTTGAGGAAGACCAGACCCCCCTACCAAAGTATTAATGAACACTCCCTAAATGGACTATACCCGGCGTGGGGGGGCACATCAAAAAATTTTGGTGGGTATGTTCCCCCGGAATTTTGAGGCGGTGGGTCTTTGGGAGCTGACGGCGTACTGGTAAAAGGGGGTCTTTTGGAGCTGCGAACCGGGCTGCGAACAAGTAAAATGTGGCCTTTTGGAGCTGCGAACAGTCAAAATCAAGGGTCTTTCTTGGCTTTTTGGTTGAAAATCGCCCGAAAATCCAGTCTTTTTAGAGCTGAAATGTCAAAATCAAGGGTCTTTCAGATCTCTATTTTGGTCAAATATTATAGGCCGGTCTTTTGGAGCTGCAAAATCCAAAATGGGGGGTCTTTCCGGGGGAGCATACCCGTATGGTCATTTGTGGTAAGTGCCAGCCCCCCGGACTACAGGCCTACATATATCGAGCATATCTATAGTTTTCACCCTTGGGGGGGGGGCACATCAAAAAATTTTGGTGGGTATGCTCCCCCGGAATTTTGAGGTGGGGGGTCTTTGGGAGCTGACGGCGTACCGGTAAAAGGGGTCTTTTATCCGTATGGTCATTTGTGTTGAGTGCCCCCCGGGTTTTCACCATAGAACTTCAGCAGTCTGCCAATTTGGCGCAGTTTATGCCCGAGTTTATGGCGTACATACGGATGTGTGGTTCTGATTGGCTTTATTGAATCACGTCATCATCACATCGGGCATTTGCTGGTCAAGCTGTGTAGAAACGCATGACCTAGTTCTTTTACGCGATAATCAGACAGAGCAGACAAACACCGCTGAAGTAATTTGCTGAATGGTGTAGTAGTACAGCCTTAGGTCTATACTACGGTATAGCCTGGCCCTGGGAATTCGTTCTGTTCACACTGTGTTGAACTTGAGCGTACGTACATGCAAAGAACACTGACCTAGGGCCTACATTTTATCTTAAAATAAAATGTCATTTCAATATAATAGAAGGCCATGTACATGTGTAATGCGACGTAAATATCAACAACTTACCATGGTGGCATATCATCATGTTGATTAATCATGGCGTCTGACCTGTCGAATTCTCACTGCAGTGCATACACCAAGGCACTTCTTCTTCTTACATGTAGACCTACTTATGTCGCGCTGTTTTACAAACTGCATACATTCAACTTATCATTTGCTATCAATATTTCTTCTGATTGCAGTTTTCATTCAAGCAGTTTGAAAACAGTAGCATATTTTGAATATTAAATTGTGCAATTTCATAAAACCGTAGCCTGATCGAATGTATGGACCAGCTCCAGCTCGTCGTTGTTCGTCGTCTAAACATAGCACTGAATACATCTGAATCTTATACTTATCTACGCTGAGCAAAAGCGATTTGTGTTTAGCTTGTTACCAATGAGATATAGTGCCTTTTGTTGCGTTGGGAAAAACGCGCCACCTCATTGGTCATACAAATCGCTCGCGATGTAGTATAAATCATGCGTATGTCGTCAATTATCATGACTTTATGTCGTCAAGTATCATGACAACACGTCATACAACTCGCAATTATATCGTCAATTATCATGACAACACGTCATACAACTCGCAATTATGTCGTCAAGTATCGTGACAACTCGAAATTATCATGTCAATTATCGTGACAACACGAAATTATCATGACTTTATGTCGTCAATTATCATGACAACTCGTCATACAACTCGCAATTATATCGTCAAGTATCGTGACAACTCGACAACTCGAAATTATCATGTCAATTATCGTGACAACACGAAATTATCATGACTTTATGTCGTCAATTATCATGACAACTCGTCACACAACTCGCAATTATATCGTCAAGTATCGTGACAACTCGACAACTCGAAATTATCATGTCAATTATCGTGACAACACGAAATTATCATGACTTTATGTCGTCAATTATCATGACAACTCGTCATACAACTCGCAATTATATCGTCAAGTATCGTGACAACTCGACAACTCGAAATTATCATGTCAATTATCGCGACAACACGAAATTATCATGACTTTATGTCGTCAATTATCTTGACAACTCGTCATACAACTCGCAATTATATCGTCAAGTATCGTGACAACTCGACAATTCGAAATTATCATGTCAATTATCGTGACAACACGAAATTATCATGACTTTATGTCGTCAATTATCATGACAACTCGCAATTATATCATCAAGTATCGTGACAACTCGACAACTCGAAATTATCATGTCAATTATCGTGACAACTCGCAATTATGTCGTCAATTATGTCATCATTTATCGTGACAACTCGCAATCATGTCGTCAATTATGTCGTCATTTATCGTGACAACTCGACAAGTCGAAATTATCATGTCAATTATCGTGACAACTCGCAATTATGTCGTCAATTATGTCATCATTTATCGTGACAACTCGCAATTATGTCATCAATTATGTCGTCATTTATCGTGACAACTCGACAACTCGAAATTATCATGTCAATTATCGTGACAACTCGCAATTATGTCGTCAATTATGTCATCAATTATCGTGACAACTCGCAATTATGTCGTCAATTATGTCGTCATTTATCATGACAACTCGACAACTCGAAATTATCATGTCAATTATCGTGACAACTCGCAATTATGTCGTCAATTATGTCATCATTTATCGTGACAACTCGCAATTATGTCGTCAATTATGTCGTCATTTATCGTGACAACTCGACAACTCGAAATTATCATGTCAATTATCGTGACAACTCGCAATTATGTCGTCAATTATGTCATCAATTATCGTGACAACTCGCAATTATGTCGTCAATTATGTCGTCATTTATCGTGACAACTCGACAACTCGAAATTATCATGTCAATTATCGTGACAACTCGCAATTATGTCGTCAATTATGTCGTCATTTATCGTGACAACTCGACAACTCGAAATTATCATGTCAATTATCGTGACAACTCGCAATTATGTCGTCAATTATGTCATCATTTATCGTGACAACTCGCAATTATGTCGTCAATTATGTCGTCATTTATCGTGACAACTCGACAACTCGAAATTATCATGTCAATTATCGTGACAACTCGCAATTATGTCGTCAATTATGTCATCAATTATCGTGACAACTCGCAATTATGTCGTCAATTATGTCGTCATTTATCGTGACAACTCGACAACTCGAAATTATCATGTCAATTATCGTGACAACTCGCAATTATGTCGTCAATTATGTCATCATTTATCGTGACAACTCGCAATTATGTCGTCAATTATGTCGTCATTTATCGTGACAACTCGACAACTCGAAATTATCATGTCAATTATCGTGACAACTCGCAATTATGTCGTCAATTATGTCGTCATTTATCGTGACAACTCGACAACTCGAAATTATCATGTCAATTATCGTGACAACTCGCAATTGTGTCGTCAATTATGTCATCATTTATCGTGACAACTCGCAA
The DNA here is from genome assembly GCF_039555335.1 of Amphiura filiformis. Taxonomy (NCBI): domain Eukaryota; kingdom Metazoa; phylum Echinodermata; class Ophiuroidea; order Amphilepidida; family Amphiuridae; genus Amphiura; species Amphiura filiformis. Next base: position 36,486,309 of record NC_092642.1, read on the forward strand.
TTATGTCGTCAATTATGTCGTCATTTATCGTGACAACTCGACAAGTCGAAATTATCATGTCAATTATCGTGACAACTCGCAATTATGTCGTCAATTATGTCATCATTTATCATGACAACTCGCAATTATGTCGTCAATTATGTCGTCATTTATCGTGACAACTCGACAACTCGAAATTATCATGTCAATTATCGTGACAACTCGCAATTATGTCGTCAATTATGTCGTCATTTATCGTGACAACTCGACAACTCGAAATTATCATGTCAATTATCGTGACAACTCGCAATTATATCGTCAATTATGTCATCATTTATCGTGACAACTTGCAATTATGTGGTCAATTATGTCGTCTATTATGTCATCATCATGTCATCATGACAACATGACATGTCCCTTCAGTGCTTCCGTAAGAAAGTGACCGAATGCGTGGGACTCACGCCCAATGAGTGAGAATTGACATAATGTTATCGTTATTTTATGATTATAATGATAGTGATAATTATTATGATATTATTATGATATATTTATATTATTCACAAAGGAAGGAAGAATGCTATACTACACATGCCTTACTGGTTACCAAGCAGCTTGCCAAGACTCGGGCTAAGACTAAACGAAATGCGAAGCACAAATGGAAGGTAATTATCGCACGATTTACCCGAAATATTCATATCACGTGGTTATTTTTCAATAAAAAAAAAACCTTTAGAGGAATAAATCAGTGTTCACGGATATATGCGCAATGTAAATTTAGGGGATGGCATTTTCTTCCGAAGGGGGGGGGGGGGTCCCAAATATAATAGGGGTCATAAATATTTGGAAAGAACAATAGGGGATCATAAAATTTTTGATGACCAAAATGTAGGGAGATACAAGATGACCACAATGGGAGGTCGTAATTTTATTGACGCCGACTTTTTGTAAATTTGCTTCCGAAGAAAATGCCAGCCCCCTTTGGGGTAATCGATAAAGGATGGTCGCATTTCAAATTTCTGTTGATAAGGAAATGTTATGGAATTAGAAGGGACCATATCGTTTTATCGTTTTTATTTTGACATTTCATCTAATTCCGAGCGCTATAACATCATCGCATTAAAAAGCTCTTTCCTCATTTCACTTTTACACAGTGGTGTCTCAAGGTTCTGAAGAAGAAAGGGATGATCTCTGATGCAAAGAACGAAAAAGTGTCTGATGATGTTATTAATACACAGGATCGTACACAGTTCATTTCATATCACTTCATTTATTTGTCAGGACATTAAAAACATACAAAGGAACCATAAATACACTACTTTAACTACACTACATTATGTCAAAAGTAACATTAAAAAGGTGGAACCACTGGACCAGGAAGACAAGAGCACTACACAGATGCAGGACAAACATAGCACCCTGAGTGATGATGGGCAATGTCCATTATGTAGACAGTTGATATTAGACCCAACATTGGGTAATATTTGCCCATTATTTTTGCAGTGTAACAATGTAATTACCTGCACGTACGGACAGAATTATGGTCACCGGGTTCATCAGCTGTGGTGAGTGACCGGATTGGGAAAAATATAATAGAATTAGGTATTTGGCACAGATTATACTGCCCCTTGCGAATTCAAAATCCTACTGAAGTATGATGTAACTGGAAAGGGATTCTCTGAGATCAAGAGCTAAGATACAATCCGTCCCTTTATAGCCGGTTTTAATGATTTTCTGCTTCCAATTTTTTATCATGCTGATCGTTCTTTGACTGCTAGTGCTAGTTCCTTTTCGATTAAAATTATCATTGCAAGCTATTGCATTGCGGGCTGGCCATAGCCTTCAACATAAAAAGTCCAAGTTTTGAAATATTTTCTCAAAATATCAAGAACTATCTTAACAACCTCTATGGTCATGAAAATTTACAATTCTAATTTTTTTTTTTTGTTGAAAAAATTTTGGAACTTGACGCCTGCTGTTATAATTTCGCGTGAAGAGAGTTTACACATATTATTGCTTATTGTTTTTGTTGTTGTTGTTGTTGTTTTTGTTTTTGTTATAACTATTCATTATTGTTATTATTACTAACTACATAATCGACGAATCGCCACCACTAGGTTATAGATTTTGTGCTCATTTTTACATCTTAAGTTATTTATAACAATTTTGATGTCTGCGGTTGATAAGTACTTGCAGATTGTTATCCATTGAATGTTGTTATTGAAACGGTATCTTGTTTGCTACAACTTGGGTGTTGAATATTAAGTTAAGCATCAAGTAGTTCAAAAGACAATATAAATATAACAATAATAAAGTAATGTTAATATGTAACATAAGCATAAATAAAGCAACCTACTAGGATCAGTAGTATCATCATTGTGGTTACGAAAAGTCTATGCCAATTAAACCAAAAAAAAAAATCACGAATCTACCATTGGGGAGTATTTGGAGTATATTTCCATCAATACTCGTCATAGTAATTCTCTTAAGTTCTCCCATTCTTATGCTAGAACCGATAGTTTTAAATACACTGTCTTCAATCGTTTTCCAGTTTATTTTGATCAACTTCCTCCATCTCTCAAAGACCAATTCTTGTTTAGTATATTTAATTTCCTGGACAATCTCAAAAAACATTTCAAAACAATTTATAGCTGGAATTCAAAATAGTTTTTAGTTGGGCTTGGCTTATTTTTTATCTAAAGGTTGTGCTTACATTGTATTATCATGCCTCATCTTATGTTGGAGAATGTAGGTAGATTCATCCTTTGCCCTGTTCCCATGTGCTGATTGTATGTGTTCTTGTGGGAATCAATTAGGTTTAGCCACTTTGAAAGTGACTTTGTCACTATCTGGCTATCCCTGCCAGGGGTTCTCTTGTCCTTTGTTTAAATTATTCCTGGTTAAGGCATGCCATCTCTCTATTTTCTCCAACATGGGTCAATTCAATTTCAATTTCTTGCTTTATGACCTTCCATGGCTTACATTTTTATATCTTTGCATGTGTAATTTATATATTTATGTGTAATCTTGATATTGTGCAATATTTTATATGTATATGTGTCTTTTTGCTGGCAAATAAAATGATATGATATGATGATCACCTTTGAATTCATACATAATGCGAATTTGTCCAGGTGGTGTATGACGTGCAGTCCCTAAATTCAGTAAATTTTCATCGTCAACCGTGTAATTGAATGGGATTATTTTGAAATTTTAAAACGCTTGAAATATCACAAACAAATAGGCCTATGTTGATAAATAATATAAATACAAGCTAAAACCGTTGGGGTTCGATAATGAACCCCACAAAACTAACCGAGTATATGGAAAATGCCATACGGCCGGGCGGTTTCACGAGTTGCCGGCGCGATCATGTCATCCGCCGCCTGAATTTGTCAGTGGCGAATTTGTCAGTGGCGAATTTGTCAGTGCCGCTGTAGTAATTAATATCTTAATTGTTGATTTAGCTTAAGTGTAATGTTGATTACGCTTGAACTTAATATTAGTTACGCGCGCAATGTTGATTATGCGTGAGTGTAATATTGATTACTCTTGACCGTTATGTTAATTACTCTTGAGTGTAATGTTAATTACGCTTGAGTGTTATGTTAATTAAGCGTGAGTGTACTGTTAATTATACTTGAGTGTAATGTTAATTATGCGTGAGTGTACTGTTAATTATGCTTGAGTGTAATGTTAATTACCCTTGAGTGTAATGTTGATTACGCTTGAGTGTAATGTTAATTACCCTTGAGTGTAGGGGTGATTACGCTTGAGTGTAATGTTAATTATGCGTGAGTGTAGGGGTGATTACGCTTGAGTGTAATGTTAATTATGCGTGAGTGTAATGTTGATTACGCCTGAGTGTAATGTTAATTATGCGTGAGTGTACTGTTGATTATGCTTGAGTGTAATGTTAATTATGCGTGAGTGTAATATTGATTACTCTTGAGTGTTATATTAATTACTCTTGAGTGTAATGTTAATTACGCTTGAGTGTAATGTTAATTATGCGTGAGTGTACTGTTGATTACGCTTGAGTGTAATGTTAATTATGCGTGAGTGTAATGTTGATTACAATTAAACTAAATAACGCTTGGGTGTAATGTGCTGATGTTGATACGTTAGAGTGTGTTGCATATTTTCTTCCAATAACTTGGCATATATGATCGTTAGGTTTAAATCGCTGCCTTTCTTTGTCATTTTGCGTTAATTTGCTTAACACAATTACAAACATTTCTATATTCTGGACAAATTCTACTCTTTTTACGCTTTGTTGTTGTAAGTTGTCGTCAGTAATGCAAGTAGTGCCATCTACGGCAAGATTCAGTACGTTTAATTGGCGAACATAATCGCACCGAAGTTCATTGGGGACGTTTAGAAATACCGACAAAAACTGGATGAAAACTGAGCAAAAATGACTTGACATCATATGCTCAAACTATCTCACACATGCTCATCTATGCATCCATATAAAGACATCTAAATGGGTTGGCTACAAAAATACATACTCCACATTTAGAATTGTAAATTTCTTACACATTGTCGCATTTTATATGATTTCTTTACGTTTTTAAGTCTTATTCGACATCTTCTGAATCTTTGATTCCCAAAAAAAATCCAACTGAGGTCATCTACTGTAAAAATTCTTTAAATTTTTGACAAGATATTGGGTACATTCTACAATGTAATTGACACCCTTCGAAGACGCTGCTCTTCTTGCGTTGAACACCTTTGTGAATACCAGCACTTAATTAGGCTATTCCAGTTAAAATGCATACACCCCTATGGACGATATGACCTTATCTTCCACACAGGGGTTACGTGAATAAGACTTAATAGGTGACTCCATTTGAGATCCATACCCCCTGTATGGGGGGATTTAGGTCATTTAAAATGTATAGTAAATAATTAATCTAAAATAGCAAACATACGCTTTGTTTTTGAAAGGAACATCAAAATTGGAGTATATTCATGCATATGAGAATATTCATCCAAAAAATCGTTTTGTGACATTAACGATCACATGCAGATTTTGCATACGTCAATATTTTTAAAAATATTTTACAATTTTATTATCACAGGTGGTCCGGATATTTTATATAAATCACTTATAATTATCATCCCACATGATGGACAATTCCAGTTGTTTACTGGTGCCACGAACTGAAACAATAATTTCCATTGAATATAGCTCTAAAATAAAATATTCAGCTGTTATGACTAAATGTCTAGGAATTGAGATTGGTAAAATCTATTAATGGAACATATTTCAATAAAGATAATGACATAACGGAATAGATTGCAATAAACTACAGAATAAAAATACCATTAAACTTTTTTTTATGAGAAGACATTTAAATACAAAATTATGAAACTTCATTATATACGGAGTGTAGGCGTAATATATATTCGATGTCACTGAAATTAAACAGCTGTTATCCCTGAAAATATTGGTAGATCATCTGGTCGGTCTTGAAGGTGGGTGGAAGAAGTAAAATTGATGTTCAATATTAAGTATCTTTACCCTGTTCCCCTCCATGCAATGAATGTGAAACAAATAAAGAGATTGCGGTTTCGAATGCCGAATTATAGATTTTTATTTGTTTCATCGTTTACTTATTTTTACATATTTTCTGTCCAGTTCTGTTAGCAGATTAATGGGCCGACCTCCTTGACAATTTTGACAGGTATATGTTTTTAATGTAAAAGAAAAAATATAAATAAAAAAAATCACACATTAATCCCCTCCCCATATCATCCTAAACCTTTTTATTTCTTCCTTTTTATTTGAAGCCTTATCCCAAACATTACATACCATTAGTGCTGAGGTTCATTTATTATTATACTAGCACATACATACGGGTAATTTAACTGACATGAAATCAGCTGCACCCAGAACTTACCCAGTAAGTTCATTTGAAACACACATAATGTTGTTACTAAAGATTTCTTTGGTCCCATGGCTCGGATATCATTTAAACCTGATTTAAATGCTGTTTCGTCCTATCGGGTGAAAGGTCAGATGCATTTTAAGAAGATAAAGTTCGATTTCTCTAGAACCACATGACCAGTACCAACCATGTTTGTATTTTTGGTATGTTTTGTTTTAATATATTTCATTTGGACTTTAAGGATGGATGTTGAGCACGAAAAGAAAGTCAAAATTAAAGTACATCAAAATATTCGTCCAAAATTACTTCTGTGATATTATCTCACGCAGAATTTGCATACACGTCCACGTTTAGTAAATAAAAGAAAAAATAGTTTATTATTTTGTGACCACCGGTGTTCCAGAAAGTGTTGTAAATAATTAAACTAAAATATCAAACATCAAGGTTTATTTTTGAAAGGAACATTAAAATTGAAGTACACCCATGCAATATTCATGCATATGAGAATATTCATCCAATCTTAGTTCTGTGACATTTACGATAGCGTGCAGAATCTCCATACACGTCCACATTTTGTAAATAAAATAAAAAATATTCTATAGTTTTATGACCACCGTTGTTCCAGATATTTTACTATAAAAGTGTAGTAAATAATTAAACTAAAGTAGCAAACGTCAGCTTTGTTTTTGAAAGGAGCATTAAAATTAAAACACGCCCATGCAATTGCATGAGAATATTCATCCAAAACTAGTTCTGTGCCATTAACGATCGCAATTAGTCAGTTACTATTACGAAAAAATATTCTATTATTTTTATGATCACAGGTGTTCCAGATATTTTTTATGAATCACATATAATTATCAGCCCATATGATGGACAATACCAATTATTGTTTGCTGGTTCTCCGAACTTATATATTAAAATAAAAACATATGTAGGATCTAAATAAAGCTCCCAAATAAAAGATTCAGATGTTATGACAAAATTTCTAGGAATTTAGATTGAAAAATCTATTAATGGAACATATTTCAATTAGTTCAATAAAGATAAAATACATGCAGAACAGATTGCAATAAACTACCGGATAAAAAGACCATTAACCTTTTTGCTCGAAAACCCATTTAAATGCAAAATGATGAAACTACATTGAGTATGCGAATTGCGTGTTATCTTTACTCTATTTCCGTTCTGGCGATGTAAAGAAACTCGAGAGATTACCGTTTCGTACGTATAAAAATGGATTTTTTTTCTCGTTTACTAATTTTCGCGTAATTTCCGCCTATTTTGCCTAGTTCTGTTAGTCCGATCTCATTGACAATTTTGACTGGTATAAATTTTCAATGAAATGAAAAAGAAAAGAAAAATTAAATTAAAAAAATTAAAAATGTATCTTTAATAAAATATAAATAAGACATATCTAAAATGAATTTTTAATTACACATTAATCCCTTCCCACATTATCCTAAACCTTTCCATTTTTCCTGTTCTTGTTTACTAATTTTCACTTATTGTCCGCCTATTTCTCCCAATTCCTGCAGCAGATTAATGCAGCTTGACAATTTATTTTGACTTGTATAAATTTCTAATGAATAAGAAAAAATTGTAAATCAAAATGCATCCATAATCACACATTAACCCCTTCACCACATTATCTTAAACCTTTTCATTTCTTCCTCTTTTTTTAAATTTCAAGCCTTAATTCCCAACAATACATACCCTATAGCGATCAGGTTCGTCTGTTATACAACGTACCAGCAGCACTATTCGGGTAATTTAACTGACATGAAATCATCTGCACCCGGAGCTTACTCAGTAAGTTCATTTGAAACACATATAATGTTGTTACTATTGATTTTCTTGGTCCCAGGCCTCGGATATCATTTAAACCTGATTTAAATGCTGTTTCGGCCTTTCGGGTAAAAGGTCAGATGCAAATATCAACTAATGTTCACGTTTCTATAAAGGCGGTTGAAGTATGAAAATTGCAAGATGGTAAAACTCGATCAAAGACCTTTCTGAAGAACCACCAGTATCAGCCACGTTGTCTTGGCATTCAGGCAAGAATGGATGTTCAGCAAAAAACGAAAAATAAACATTACTCACCGAAATGTGGTTTTTGTTCATTTGTTTCAAACCCTTTTGATTAAAAAAATCACACGCTTGAAAAAAGAGATTCGATGGCTCAGAAACAAAAAGACGTATGTTCATTACCTGACGTATGAATGACTGCATCCCATGATATCCATCTTGATTACCTGAACCTTTAACATAGTTGAACTTACCATATAGTTACAGATATCATATGACCTATATCACCAATTGCATAAATCAGCCGCGGATCCAGAGAGAGAAAAATGCGGGGGGCGCAAAATACACAAGATTGCTAGAGGGCGACTAACCATATGGCCGCGAAGCGGTCATGGCGTCGCGTATGCGCGACGCAGGGGGGTGGCTGAGGGGGGATGTGCCCCCTCAGAAGTGAGAAACTTTTGCAAAATGAAGACCTAATTGAAGCCATTTGGTGGACCATTTTGACACTATTATTGTGTAAAATTTGAGTTTGAAAGAGCGCAAAATTTGTGAAATGACCATGACGGCCCATTCCCCATTCGTTATAAAGTTAACATAAAGTTCCGAGTATCTAAAGCATAAAGAAAAGGGCAACTTCTTTATACATACGCAGGGGGTGTCTGAGGGGGATGTTCCCCCCTCATAAGTTGGAAAATTTTGCAAAATGAAGGTCCAATTGAAGCCATTTGGTGGACGATTTTGACACTATTATTGTGTAAAATTTGAGTTGGAAAGAGCGGAAAATTTGTGAAATGACCATGACGGCCCATTCCCCATTCGTCATAAAGTTAACATAAAGTTCCGAGTATCTTAAGCATAAAGAAAAGGGCAACTTCTTTATACATACGCAGGGGGGGTGTCTGAGGGGGATGTTTCCCCCTCATAAGTTGGAAAATTTTGCAAAATGAAGGTCCAATTGAAGCCATTTGGTGGACGATTTTGACACTATTATTGTGTAAAATTTGAGTTTGAAAGAGCGGAAAATTTGTGAAATGACCATGACGGCCCATTCCCCATTCGTTATAAAGTTAACATAAAGTTCCGGATATCTAAAGCATAAAGAAAAGGGCAACTTCTATACGCAGGGGGGTGTCTGAGGGGGGATGTTCCCCCCTCATAAGTTGGAAAATTTTGCAAAATGAAGTTCCAATTGAAGCCATTTAATGGACGATTTTGACACTGTTATTGTGTAAAATTTTAGTTAGACAAAGTTCGGAAATGAAGGCCCAATCGAAGCGTGTCTTAGACCATTATAGGCCTAATCATTAAGTTATTAGTCTACTTAAAACAATATAAAGTGTACGGGTGTCCAAAACAAAAGCGAAAACGCCAGTCGTTTACGCATAGGCCTACGTAGAGGGCAGGCCCGTAGCCAGGGGGTGTACCCCCCAAAAAAACGCCAAAGGCCCCAAAAGTCCCATTTTTTGACTCAAAAAGCCCGATTTCCGAGCGTAGCGAGCGAAAAAATAGAGGTTATTTTATGCCTTTTTGACCCAAAAGTCCCATTTGCGAGCGTAGCGAGGGAAAAAATAGGGTTTTTATGCCCCCAGTCCAAAAAGGTCTGAATTTTGAAAAAAAAGTCCACTTTTTCAAAATCAGCACCCCCCCAATTAAATCCTGGCTACGGGCCTGGTAGAGGGTGTCTGAGGGGGGAAATGTTGCAAAATGAAGGTCTACTTGTTGAAGCCATTTGGTGCATCATTTTTACACCATTTATATCATTGCTTTAAACAAAAAAGGGCCCGAACTCAATTTGCACAATTTTAAATGTTTCACTGGCCCAGAGCTTTATACCAGCGGGCTCGCAGTATTATGATTTTCACATGCTTTGGGGCCGAGGACCTGCCTTCAAGCAATGCCTAAAATAATCACAGAACCTACACCTATTAGGCCTTCGATCGACCCGACTGTGCAGTTTTTTAGGCACGGGCCTATTTAATTACGCGCAATTAGTCTTCCATTTTTCTCGCTTTTCTCTTCTCTTTTTCTCCTTGTCTCTTTCTCTCCTTTCCCCTTTTCCCGTTTCTACGGGGGGGGGGGGGCGCACGCCCCTCCGCCCCCTCTGGATCCGCACCTGTAAATGAACCATGTATAAAAAAACTTCCGGGACTGAATCCTAGATAACCTTCTGATCCATCAACCGGGGGTGCAGGGTTTTACGAAAAAGGTCAAGGGCGATTTAATATGCGTATGTAATGGCTCATTGCTACTTCACATTAGTTTAGAGGACATTTAACTTTTTCCCACTTTAACAAAACCGCATAAACTGAACCACTTCCCTCAGATTTGATAATGTGCGGCCAAATATTAGTGAAACCCTGACTGACCCGTCTATGGCAAGTATATTGCACAATAGAGAAAACCCTGGTTTTCGTCGATAAACTTGGTTTATCAAAAACTATGACAATCAAATTCGAAAATCCTGGTTTTTCGATTGAAAAACCAGGTTAAAAAAACAAACTATGACAATCGAATGGAAAAAAACAAGTTTATCGGCGAAAACCAGATTTCTCGGTCGATAAACCTGGTTTTTCAAAAACTATGACAATCGATTGAAAAACCTGGTTTGTCGATTGAAAACCAGGTTTATCGACGAAAAAACAGGGTTTTCTGTTCTATTATGCAATATACTTGTCCTGAATACGTCGACCAGATACTAAGGACAAGGCTGCAGTCAAACATTAATGAAGCCCCAGCTGACCCGTCCTAAATACCTGTCAACGTAGAGCTGTTTGCTTTTAATATTTCAGACCTCAGTGTCACGAAGTGAAGCCAAAGTAGGTACTTAGACGAGAAGAAGAAAGGCGAAGTATGGGATGCAAGAATAGCAATAGGTGTTTATTTGGTCACGTAACACTAGGATTCACAACATGTTCATCTATCAGGCCACAGTTCTTTAACTCCAATACATTTGTACATTCATTAAATGACCTTAGAAAATTTGGGTACAAAATCTTATACTCCGCAACATGAGGTCAAAATTTGCACTATGAGTGTTTTATCGAGGTTATTGAACTACCGTATGCCATCGGGATGAGGTATTGTGGTGCATAGTGTAAGCTTTCGTTATTAGGTGGCAATAATAACAATTGGAACTCTCAAGGAAGTTATCAGTACAAACATAGAAGAAGAAATCTAAAAACCTAAACAATGTCCCCAAAATGAAGCTTTTGTATTAAGGGGGTACTACACCCATTGATTTTTTGTTTGCATTTTTTTTTGCATTTTGTGAAGAAATTACAAAACAAATGGTATGCAAAATGAAGGGGCAAATCTTCTCGTTTTATTGGTGGCATCGGTATCAACGTAGCTTACATGCTTTTAAAAGTAGAAGCCAAAAGGCGGTACATCACTGATGATTTAAATTCACTTCATTTTGGAAAGCTTACTATCAACGGATTTCGTTAAAATTTTGGATATGTGTTGCTAACACCCCAGCAAACACAAAAACGTTTTAAAAACGTTTTAAATAAGTTATATTTTGGCTTTTGGTTTAGGTAAAAACGTTTTAATAACATTAAAATGTCGGGTTATATAAAGGTCATGATAACATTTTAAAACGTTTTGTATGAAAACACACTACAACAATATTTTTTAATGTTTTCAAAAATGTTATTTTAAACTATTTTTGCAAACATTTTTGCCAAATATTTTGTCAATACTTAAATAACATTATGTTAAAATATTTGAACCCAGCAAACACAGAAATGTTCTTAAAATGTTCTTTTCAAAACCTTTTAATAACATTTAAATATCGGGTTATATAAAGGTCATGAAAACGTTTTTAAAACGTTATTGCAAATATTTTGGGCAAACATTTTTCGCAAAATATTTTTCAACTCCCAAAATAACATTCTGTTTAGAATGTTTTGTATCAAGTTTTCAAGAATGTTTTTGGAATGTTATTAAAACGTTTTTATATCCTTTATATAACCCGACATTTAAACGTTTTCTGTAAAACATTTTTGTTTGCTGAGCAGTAGATTATCCAAAAATGTTTTTTAAGGTAAAGAAAACGTTTTATACTCTTAATATACCCTTTATATAACCCGACATTTAAACGTTTTCTGACAACCTTTTATAACCTTTTACGAATGATGTCGAAAACGTTTTGTGTTTGCTGGGAAATTAGGGAAATAAAGTTGATATGTAAAATGGGAATAAGTGGTTCCTGATTTCTTTTATGACTTCATGAACTTGGTGCTCCACAACTATCAAAAAGGAACTGGTTAAAATGCTTCTATTTTCAATGTTGAGCTATATTTTGTATTTTTAACTTGCGACATTATTTCACTGAAACTTAATTAAGCCACGGGTAACAGGTTACCACAACCATACTACAGCAATGTTGAAAAAATTGTATTTCTTGTCACCTATACCACCATATTGGGTAGTTTTCCGTAAGCTTAACTTTTATGATTTTGGTAACTATTTTATATTTATTTGTGAAATCCATCTCAACTAGGCATTCTAAATTGTACTCACCATTTACATCCCAAGGTATATTAGTATATCCACCTTGCACTTCTCGATATATATCCAGTTAAAGACAGAATATCAAAATTATGCCTCATTATGATATCACAGACTCTCATGTGTGTATTCAAAATTGATGCTTAAATTTGACCTGAACCAATTGAACTGAACCTGACATACGGTGACCTAATAGCCTTTTCTTCTCCTAACAACACATTATAGTATGACTAATGACTATGCATCCATTGTGTAAGTGTTTATTTAATTTATTCAGTGTTATATATTTTGCATGCACCACTAGATCGGGCACTAGATTTTCCATAGAGAGTATAACAAAGGATTTAATGTATTCTATTCATGTACCCTACTTGAAAATGTTGAATAGAATAAATTATGGTTTGTTATGAAACACGCATCTGAGTTACTAGGATACAGTAAACCAAAAATATATAGGGCTAAAATGACTTACTAAAATGGTTTTAAAACACTTTGTATGGAGATATATTTTATAAGTTCAGGACATGAGGTGATGAACATATTTATGTACTTCATAAATTTGCAAGAAAAAAAAGAAGAGGGGTACTGATGAAAATCAGGGTATTATTCCCCCTTAAGGTAATACAATGTATTGTTGGTCGAAGCAGCAGAAAAAAAGGAGTTCACAGCATCTTGCGAATGGTAGTGAGCTTTATCAAAAATTGCATTGCTCAATTCATAGCGAGCTTGTAGAAGAATTCAAATATAACAGATAGGGCCTATACTTTTGTAGGTCCTGTGGTTCTTGAGTTATGTTGTAAAGAGGGCTGAAACAACAACACTTTTGTAAAACGTACATAACTCATTAACAACAATAAATTAAGCAAGTTTTCAAAGTATATGATTTGTAGAATGAACTTTTGCAAAACACCAAAGTGTTATTTTTCAATAATATATTGATTCAGATAATGAAAATCAATTTTTTTTGGCTGATTCGACCAACAATACCTCGTATGTATACCCTTAAAGCCATAATGTATGACTCGGTCATTTTTTAATTTTGTTATTCTTTGCCAAAAACTATTACATAATATCAGTAACAACTGTCAAGTCGAAATGATGAGGTAAAATGAAAGAAAACCATTTAGCCGCTTAACTGTGGAGCTCTATGGGGAAATTGGCGCGCCCGGGAATCTGTTCAAAAAAAAAAAAAAAATCTCAATTTTACTATAATTTAAGGATACGATACATGATTTACCGACAAGTGACTCATTTCGGAATGCGATCATGAATTTCGAAAAAAAACTTTCCACAGGCTTCGTTGGGACTCGAACCAGCTTTACCGCTCGCCCACCGTGGCAGTTGAGCAGATGAGTGTAATGATAAAAGATAAATCTCATAATGCCATCTTTAGCCTTTTGTTTACTAAAAAAGACGCGTTTTGTAAAGATAGATTAGCCGTTTTATGCATAAATAGCACGCACGTTTGGGAAAGGTTTCAAACAAATAATAAAGACACTGATGTGATGATGAAATTGCGTAAGTCGGGAATTATCTGCGTCGCAATGTTTTGTTTTGGTTTTAGGAATTTGACTTCTTCAAATATTTTTTAATGATAGAGTGAATCCCTGGCCATCTATAATTACGCACAAAAGATCGAGTCCCTTAAGCACTTCAGACTTAGTCTTTCACATGGTATTGGGTATTACAATTATGCAAAAAGTAGACTATAAAAACGAGACTTATTGCTGCGGAAAGCAACTTTGCCAGTAATGTGGGACACCAGGCACTATGAATATGAAGTTCTATACTCGTATATATATCGTACGTTGACTATTATTACCATAAATATAAACACACCCACCCAACTCTACCCCACACAACCCGCACGCACCACGTAGTTTAAACAAACCCGTAATACTACTTATGTAATGTAAACAGTAGATACTTTGATATTGACCGGTTATCTATACACACACTTAAAACCCAATCCCCAACCGGTACACTCCCAAAATACACACACCCCACTACGACGTAGAAATTGTAAAACAATTGACCAAATCACTCAGTATTGTAGACGGTACCGTAATTTAGAGATTGCAGGTGCGGCTTTTTTAAAACGTTTATGCAGAAGTCCAATTTGAAAAAGTGTTCAAATGATTATTATATTGGGGATAATATGCAAAGAAAGATTAATACGTCACAAAATGATCCCTTAAGACTAGAACACTTAATTTAGCCATGGCCGTGAACAACACACACCAGTTTAACCAGCACAGCGCCACCAATAGTGATGTCGCGACTGCAGCTGCTACCCTTCTGTCTTTTTCCAGACACAGCTCACACTCCTCATAATCATATTGCCTGACACAATTTCTCAATACCTGTCGCACCATTGGAGAGTGTTCAAAATCGACACAGTTCACAATATTGTCTGTTTAAGGGTGCCATTAATTTAGAAGACGGACATTTATGCTTGAATAAGTGTGTGAGTGCATGATGCATTTACGGTCCACTGTTAAATTTAATATTGCTCCTTTTTTGATACTATCGATGATGAAGTTAGAAGTGCGCTCGAAGTATATTGGTCGCTGGTGTCATCCAATGGCACTTTAGTTAGACCACTGTGGTAGACACGACTTAATTGAAATTGAAGCAAACTGACACAATATCAGACACCTATCTTTTCTCGACTTACGAGAGCAATAAAATAGACTTTGTATTCTGTTATATTTTCACTTCTTGTTATGTGGAATTAAGATAATAATGTTACCTTTTGCATTACATTTGGATGCAAAATTACATTATTTAGCGAATGGTCATCACTGGTATGTTCAAGCTGGTTTTCAATACATATTTTATTATATAGCAACATATCACCTGATGTAGCAACTACATGTTTTATACCAGAAAATTTCTGACGAATAACAGCAGCCAATAGTTTGTACTGTTATCATTAACTGCTATACTCTGAAAAGTGATGCATCTGTGAGCTTGTTAGTAGCCAGCTTGGAGGAGTATGCGCTCATTGCCTTGTTTGACACTGGACCAGTTCCCTGGCATTCATAGACACTACTGCAGCTGGGATAACGAACACGAAATGGTTTCAGGATTTGTGGCATTGGATATTGAGGAATTCATGGACGATAAAAGTATTACAATTTCAAAGGAACAAAAGGAACATGCATTTGCACTAGCGCAAGGAACTTGATTGGATCATACCGTTTTATTTTTGTGTCTTTATGTGGTGTTTATGTTTGGATTTATATATTAGTATGGCTTGGGATATACAGATTTTATGGAACAAGATGAAGTCTATTTGGACATTTTGTTTGATCCTCTTCCACCTGACAGGTAAGTTATATATATATATATATATATATATATATATATATATATATATATATATATATATAAATAAATAAATAATAATAAATAAATACATTTCGAATTTTTATAGCGCATATAGCGCAAAATGTGGTATCGGTTATTTCCTTAAAGATACAAATTGTTTTTATTTATTATTCACTACACTTTTGTCGATGTATTACAAAATGTGTACTTTGTATTAAGAGAAAACACATCGAGAGTTCTTTTAAAAAAAGGATATATTTGAAAAAAGAAGAAAGCAAAGACACCAACAATGATAGAAAGGAGAAGAGGAGGAGGAGGAAAACAGAAACTGCAAGAAAAATGAGGAGGAGGGGAGAAGAGGCTAACGTTGAAGAGAGGAAAAAACGTCAAATTGGAGAAGCTTCGCACATTTGAAATGTCTTATCGGAAAACGTACGTCCTGTTATTTTAAAAGTTTTTAATAGAACGATAACTATCAGAATATTCACTGCACTTTTGTCGATGTACATGTATTTATATATGTTCTACACGTGTATTTACATTTTTTGTGCTTTCAAACACACCGAGAATTTGCCATTTCTTTAAAAACGACGTATATATTGAAAAAGAAAAGAAGAAGAAGAAAAGAAGAAAAAGACAAGGAAAAGGGAAGGAAGAAGATAACGTTGAAGAGAAGACAAAAACGTCTATTGGTACGGGTTGTATTTACATTGCTTTGAGAAGCCTTGCCCTTAAAAATTGTATCTGCCGTATTCGGACAACGCATACGATTAGATAAAAGATGACTTCATGGTCGTCAGGAGATAAAGATGCTTTCATTGTCGTCAGGAGGAGCTAAGCGTTTAAGAAATCCACAATGAATTTTAATTTTAAAAAGTTTAAAGACTCTAGATTTGTATCGTCCTATAGCTTGCCGTTAAACCTTTACAAAATTATAATGTAACAAAATATTCGAGAACATTTGGTGCTTTACCCATGATTGACCAAAGTTGTCAGAGGTAAAGACGTTTTAAAAACATTAAATGTCGGGTTATATAAAGCTCTTGAAAACGTTTTAAAACGTTTTGCATGGAAACACATTAAAGCAATATTTTTAAAATGTTTTCAAAATGTTAGTGCAAACTATATTTTGAAAACATTATTTGCGAAATATTTTGTCAACACTTAAATAACACTATGTTAAAATATTTGCAGCAGGTTATCAAAAAATGTTTTTTAATGTTATGAAAATGTTTTATACCCTTTATATACCCTTTATTTACCCCGACATTTGTGTTTGTTGGGTCTTTTGATGGTGTCAGTGGGCGCTCATCATACGTGGATCATGAGCCATTTGACCATTTTTAAAACCATTTTTAATGGTTAAAACCAATATCTTATGTCAAATCAAAATTACAATACATATACACAATATAGTAGAGGGTAAAAGAACGGTATACACCCTATCCTTAGCCGCACTGTAAACTTATTGAAAATGGAAAGAAACTTATAAAATCATGCATACATGAAAAATCTGCTTGAGTTTGTGCAATAGGTATCTTTTGATATATGAAATTCAGAAGCAAAGATGCGGTCGTAACATATTTGCACAATACTTCATAGAGAAACCCAGAGGGCGATATCAAACAACTGAACATATTGATATTCATATTGCACATATTTAATATTTAAGCTTTTAAAGAATTGTATGCAGCTATTAAACATGTATCATGGAACCCATTAATACAGCAAACATTACTTTGAGTTTGTGAAGTAAGTAACTCTAAAATTGAAATGTATCTTTTTGTATGCACTAATCAGAAGCACACATGTGGTCGCAACATATTTACACAATACTTCAGAGAGAAATTCAGAGAGCGAAATCAAACAACTAAACATATTGACATTCATATTACACATATTATTATTTAATCAAATTTAAGCTTGAAAGAATTTTATGCAAATATTAAAAATGTATCATGGAACATGTTGCACTTTGAAGCACTTTCTTAATACATAAATCAAATAATTAATTTTAATACGACTTCAATTTGTAGATTTGGATTTTAGATTCAGATTATATAGATTAACAAACTTCGATCTTATTGTTCAAATGTTTCATATGAAAAGATAAACATCATCGCAATAAAGCAGCGGTATTGCAAAATGGATTAAGTTTCAGTAGAAAGCGGAAATTAAAGACCTTAATTCGAAATTGAATTGACAAAAGTGAAAATTGTAAAGAAGAAGATATACTGTTTTCTTTCAATTATTGAAGATGATATTGCAATTTCAAGGAATATAGTATGTTCTATTTTCTTACAATGTGAGTTCAACCTGACTTAGATCAAGATTGTAAGACGAAGGACGATGATATAGCATGGCAAGTAAAATTGGGTTAGGATTACTCCGAAATTTGGTTACAAATATTGGTCCTCATAATGTATTGAGCCATTTGAAAATGTGAAGTTTCTCATAATGAATTAAGCCATAATGGATTGACCCATTTGACCATTTGAAATTTCTCTTAAGGTAAAGTTCCTTTTAAGTACTGCCCAGTATTTTTATCATCTCAAATCAAAATTACAATAAAAACATATACTTTATTAAACTGTATACGGTATTGTAAGAGTACGGTACAACACCCTACTCTTAGCCGGACTTTAACCCCCTGAGCACTGCCTGCCGATCTAACATTGCCTCTGATTGGCCAATTACATGATATCTTTATTTTAATCACCAAATCAGAATGAAGCTTTGTGAATAATTCACCCCATTTTTTTGTGTATGGTGTAATTATTCTAACAATGTTGCTGATTGGTCCAATTGATAATGAAATTTCTTTTTGGCCAATCGGCAGGTAGTTCTCATGGAGTTTTAACTTATATGCTGATTACAACAAAATATGAAATGAAACGAAACTAATTAATCATGTATACACGTAAAATCTGCCTGAGCTGTGTGAAGTAAGTAATTTTGAAATTAAAATTTATCTTTTTATATACTGCGCCAATAAAGTATTCTTACACTTGGAAAAATAATCACAATTTCAAAAACTGAACAATATTGGGGTAAAGTTTTTTTTAATAGATGTGCAATCGAATCCTGCACATTATGACACCACATTGAATCCAATATGACCTCAAGAAGTAAAGTTACAAGCAATTGAATAGACGAAGGTCCAGTTTTAAAAGTGACAAACTGGCCTATACAAGGCGCAGAAAGATTCCAACAATGAGGCAACACAGTTTCTTCGATGAAGCGTTATTTAAAGCAATTTTATTTCAGTTTTTACTTCTCTGTACTTTTCATAACTTTCATTTTATTTGTCAGTTCTTTTGTTTCAGTTTTCTTTTGTTCCTTTTGTTTTAAATTAAAGCCAAACGCATAAATTAGCCATTCACCACTCTCAAACCAGATGTCTAGTCTGTGAAGTTTTGAATAGGCCAGTTTGTCACTTTTAAAACTGGACCTTCGTCTAATCAAATGCTTGTAACTTTGCTTCTTGAAGTCACATTGGATTCAATTTGGTGTCATAATGTGCAGGATTAGATAGTACATCTATTAAAAAAATTACCCCAATATTGTTCAGTTTGGAAATTGTGATTATTTTTCCAAGTGTAAGGATACTTTATTGGCGCCGTATATATACTAACCAGAAGCACACATGTGGTCGCAACATATGTACACAATACTTCAGAGAGAAATTCAGAAAGCAAAATCAAACAAGTAAACATAATTGACATTCATATTGCACATAATTATTTAATCAAATATAAGCTTTTAAAGATCTGTATGCAGATATCATGGAACTCATCACAGCAAACAATATTTTAAGGCACTCGATATATCAAATAATTACGACTCTATTTTGTGATACAGATTTGGATTTTAGATTCAGATAATAATAGATTAACAATCTTATTGTTCAAATGTTCCATATAAAAAGATAAACATCGTCGCAATAAAGCAGTAGTATTGCCAATATAAAATAAATTAAGTTTCGCTAGAAAGCGGAAATAAAGACCTTAAATTTGAAAATGAATCGACGAAAGTGAAGATGAAATTGTGAAGAATAAAATATACTCTTTTCTTTCAATTATTGACGACGATATTGCAATTTCAAAGAACACAGTATGTTCCAGTTTCTTACAATGTGAGTTCAACCTGACTTAGATCAAGCACGAAATGCAAAGGACAATGATGTAGGATGGCAGGTAAAATTGGGTTAGATTACTCCCAAAATTTGGTTACAAATATTGGCGCTCGTGCCTCCTCCTAATATTGTAGATTACTTGGATATGTGTACTGTTTTCTGTCATCAAGCTGCACATAATGCTCAAGGGTGTACGTGTATATTGCGTATCTTTTATTCGTGAAGGGGTGTTGTTCATTTGTGATGGAGTGAGGGGTTTGTGAGGGGTGTTTATTGAGCTTTTTGTGAGGATAGATAGAGGAAAGAAAGAAGTGCAGGGAGGAGGCGAACAAACATATAATGTGTGTTTCAGTCGGACGGGTGGGTTGGGTGTAGGGGTGTAGGGGTGGGTTTGCGTGGGGTGGATGTCGGGGTGTTTGTGTTCGTATTTGCGTGTTATATATATTAGGACCCGACCGGCGGTTGACCGGTCCGTCCGGTTTCTATTGTCTTAAACAATGGGAACCGGCGAACAACCGCCGTTTGAGTTTTGATTTCATCCCTAAGCTATACCAATGAAGTCATATTTACAGTCAATAGCAATCATAGTACGAATATTTATTTACCGTTTTTTGATGGCAACATTTGTTGATTTTTTCAAATTATATAGCCACAACATATGCTTGCATTAGCAAACTAAACATCGAGAGTCTTTCTCTCCAGACGCGTATGCATGAATTTTAAAGCCAAAATGTATACAATCTTTTAATATGACTTGGTGTCTTGTAATGTTTACACAGTTATGTACAAACTTACACCTAAATAAGCCAGCTTCGTCGTATTAGTTTGTCAGGTCAACATAGCAATTTTGACATAATGACGTATTCGGATTCGGTAAGTTCCTCCATGGAACTCTGCATTAAACAGCTGAAATAGCCGGCGGAGTTTCCTTCCCTTTATCGTGTTATTTCGGCTTAAAATGGACAGAAACGTTCACTGGCAGTTATGATTACTATTATTTCAGCATTTCCAGTAAAGAATACCACAATTTACATTTGACGGAAATCGTACAGTATGTGTTTTAATCGATTTCGTAAAATAACATTTTTAAAATCTTGCTGTATCATTGCACATATTAAGTATAAAAATTGATTAAACAAGCGAATGGGATATTGATATTGTAAGTAACTTTGTTTTTATAAATCAGTTATTTCATTTCGGATGTTCGTTTGTTTTATAATTATCAGAAGACTGAAAAAGTATGTATGATTTTATGTTCACTTTGTGGGTTTTGTTGCTTAATGCAATATTACACTGTTACAATCATATCCATTTGTAATGAATCAATTGCAGGAATATTTGTTTGATGAAAATTATATTTTACAATAATATTTTGGAGAATATTCTTCGTTACTACTTAGTGAATTACAATAACAATATCTGAAAGCTAATTATTTTAAACATTTCTGCCAACTTAAAGGACGACCCAATCTACAGCTTCATCCACACATCATCAGTGGACGGCTATAATTGAAGACCGAATTAAGAAGACTAGTTTGCATCTGACGTCATGGCAAAGGCGCGATGTGATTGGTTACTGACCTGCGCAATACGGCATTTTTAGTCTGGTTGACAGGACGTCATACGCAAAGTAGTCTTTTTAATTCTGTTTTTAATTATATGTGTCACAATAACCCTATAATGTCTGAAAGATGTTTTGCTTGGAAGTTGTAAGCCAATCGGTGTTTAAAATGGATTGGCCCATTTATTAGCCAACTTATTCTATTTTTTATGTACGTTTACTGATGTCAAACTGGATCGAAGTACCCGTATTATAGGCTCCATAGGTGAAAGTGTGAGTCAATGTATCCAAACAGGGTAAAACAGTCTGTGACGAGTTCGAAGTACCAGTATAAACTCCATAGGTGAAAGTGTGGGTCGATGTATCCAAACAAGTTTAAACAGCCTATGACGAGCTCCCATTATCCGTCTTTAACAAGGTGACGTGACTTTTGAAGAGAGTTTCAATCACTTAAATATTTAGAGGTTAATAACTGCGCATCAGTTATTTGGAGGGCATTGTGAAAAATTGAAACATTTTGCCTTTGGAGCCGAGGAATACCATCCTCCGCGCTGGTGTGCGTATATCATATAACGAGCAATTTGATTGGGATAAGCACACGGTTGTTTGATGTATATAGAATTGGCTTCATTATTAACTAAATGCAAACTATATATGGCGCTATTTATCCCAAGTCATATTTCTTTATTTGCAAGGGTTAGGTGATTAATACTGCCATTAAAACAGCTGGAATAGGTAAAACAAGCAACAAGGAATATTTTATCTAACAATAAGAGGGATTATTTGTATTAAAAGCTTGAAAGAGTAATTTCCAGTAGCGCAACCACTTTTGTCATTAATAGATACATTTTATATCCAAAAAAGCTTTAAAAATACTTTATAAGTGAATAATTTTGTAAAAGAAGGGAAATTAAAGTTGAAAATGACTTACAAGCGTCTGTATACATTAGCATGATATCACTTTTAGCTGTTTAAGCCTAAAATTTGGTTGTACACGATGTTTTGTTTGAAATAAATGATCCCATCAAAAACCGTGCGCAGTGGCTATGAATTCATTTTAAATGTTTGATTTGTTATTAGTTCAACGACAAACGATGGCCGGATTTGTTTTCTTCGCAGTAATCACTTTAAGTATAAGTATTGTCAGGCAAAATGCTTTTATTGCAAACATTTACATTTATATTTAAAAAAAGTAAAAGCAAAGTGACAAAAGTACTCCCAGACACGGAAATCATTCAAGTAATTGTATGTGGATCAGCGATCAATTATACTGATCACCGATCAAACCCCTCGTACGGAGCACGGTGTCATCGCCCCGGTATCTACATGGCATAAATCGCCATGATGGTAGATCGAATCCATTTGTTCTTCAACAGCCACGCATGGCCATTTTGTTCCGACCTGTTTAATAGTTTTGAGACGCATAATGGGCCGAGGGACATGCCGAGTAAGGCTATTGACAATAGCCTGGTGACTGACCTCTGAAGATGTTAGTGAGCCTGGTACGCCATCTTCTAATAGACTGCCTCCACCAGTGGTCTAGATGGAGCTAGTACCGTGCTATGTTCCATAACCCGAGTGTTTACGAATGAGGGCAACTGTCATTTTTTGTTCTGCACCTCGTATAAAATCTGAATTTCTGTCAGTTTTTTATTTCAAAACGCACGCTAGCGACCACCATGTTCTTTCAACACATATATTCAAATACAAACCTTACAATTGGCTTCTTTTGAAACCAAAAATTGTGTATTAATTTAGTTTCCCTACCTGTACAATATAATTATTTACCAGGCGTTGTCGCTGTGCGGAGATCCTGCCTAAAGAGGAACAGACGACAAGGATGTTGTCCGTAACTTAGCAGTAAGAACTGTGATTATCAAAAAATGTAAAAACCACGTGTGAATACATTAATAAATCAATTGATGATTGAAGAATGAATTAGACTGTTTATTAAATTTAGTACAATTAAGGAATATTGCAGACAGTATGCCACAACATTACAACTGTATTAAAACGTATCTAAGAGAGCAACCTTGAGCCCTCTTGTCAATGTGATGTTCAACAGACGTTCAATATGAAGACCTGAGCGCAAGAAGGCCGTAAGTCCACTTGGCCCCTCAACAGGTATACACTTAAGTTACGTACAGTTTCTTAGGGTTTTATAATGTTTAATACATGTTCCAGGGTGAAAACATCATGAAAGGTTGTGAAAGATTTGTTTTGGCCCCTGAACATGTATAAAACATTACCAAACCATACGAAACTATACGCAACTTTAGTGTTTACAATGTTGAGGGGCCATGTGGATTTACGGTCTTCTTGCGCTCAGGTCTTCATATTGAGGAGGTTTTATGACATAGCTATTCTTTTCTGACTATTTATGCTCGCTCCGGAATCAAAAAAGTGATAAACGTGCACTTACAGGAGAAGTGTCTCTTTGTTGCATTCACGCACCGCTTATAAATAAGATGTTTCAATGCTTCTCCTGGTTTCTCTGCCACAGTTAATTCAATAGTTAATGGCCTGTCGTTCTCCGCGCTACCTAAATTACATTTATGATATACCATCTTAGATCACATCTAAATAAATACTTCAAACATGTCAAATGCAAGTTAGCGAAATGATTTGATGAAATATATGCGGTTCAAAACCCTTGTAGCGAAATTTTAGTTTATGAATCTCATATGATGTTTTTTAAGCAATTGACAATTTCCATGATATTTCACAAAATGCGGAATTAGAATTAGGTCGAGGAGAAATATATGTGTTTTATGTGGGATTAATTTGTTCCGTACTGTTTTGTTTGACACATTTTTGATCTGTATTTTACAATATGTCATGAGTCAGGGCTGTCAAGTATATAATTTCTCTTCGCAAAAATCTCCGAGAATTTTTTATACTACCTGGCATTTTACTCTACAAATTTTAAACTCAATTGCTGAATATACAATCGTTTTAAATTCATCATGAACTCTAGAATTGACTTTAGACTGGCTTACAATGATCATGTTTACAATATAAAGTGTGAAAATTGTTCGTAAGTTTAGTTATAAAAACGTTGTAAGAACGCTTTATTGTGGTGATTGTTCGTAGATTGCAAAATAATGCTGCACGTCTTGTGCTGTTGGACGTCGAGTCGAAGCTAAACCCCTTCTTCATAAACTGCACTGGCTGCCTGTTGAGCAGATAATTCTGTTCAAAGTCCTTTTGTATGTGTACAAGGCATTTAACAACTTAGCTCCTAAGTACATCGCTGAACAATTCACTGTTTATGTTCCATCCCGGCCCTTTCGATCAGCCATGGACACAAACCGGCTTGTGATACTGATGTCTGAATTGGTCACTGTTGGTGATCGAAGTTTCAAAGTGGTTGCGGCAAATGCCTGGAACTCTTTGCCGAGACAACTTCGGACTGCTGGATCTACAGAAATTTTCAAGGGAAATCTTAAGACTTCTATTTTAAGAACTTTGTAATTCATTTTTTTAAACGCTATGGTACCTTGTGAATAGCGTCCTAAATACCTGTTTGTTGTTGTTGTTGTTGTTGTTGATTTTCGTTTTCCAATGGCTACTGATGGGCGTTGTTTAAGTTGTAATTTTCTCAATAACAAATAGGTCGTTGTCAGCCTGCGACCTGACAATAATTGAATTTATTTCAAGTATATCACTTTGCAGACCACAACATTTAATACATTCTATATTTAGATATTATACAAGATTCAATTAATGTTCGGTAGAAGAAGCTCAATATTGAGAAGCCTAATGACATACATGTTCTTTTGTAACTATTTACGCTCGCAACAGAATCAAGAAAGTCAGAGACGTGCACTTAGAGTAAACATGTTTCTTTGTTGCACTCACGTGCCGTTAACAAATACATAGACGTTCCGATACTTATGGTTTCACTGTTACCGTTAATTGAATAGTGAATGGCCTGTCGTCTCCGCGCTGCCTAAATTACATTTGTGATACCATCTTAGATCAAATCTAAATAAATACTACAAAATGGTTTAAACATCCATCTGTTCTGAATCGACTATGTCATAAAACATAGGCGACTGTTAAACCCTTGTAGCGGAATTTCAGTCTATGAATCTCAAATGAAGTTTTCTAGGCAATTGACAATTTCATGCTTTAACACGCAATGCAGGTCCAGGAGAAATCCATGTGTATTAAAAGGACTTATGTCGTTTTATATATTGTTTGTTCTGACATATTTTGTTGCCCTATATTTTAATAATGTCTTTACGAAGTCTGTGTGATATGAAGAAACACGGGACTATCGACGAATCGTGGTCTGAAATATAAATGAAATTGGATTATTTTCTTTAAAAAAAGGCTAAACGATATTGATCGTGGATATAAAGGATGTCTCGAGGATTGGCCTCGATATTCTCTACTTTTATTAGCAAAAGGCATTGTCACAGATTGCTTATTAAAAAAATCTTTGGAACATGAAGACATCACGGATTTAAAGTCTGTTTGGAAGCATTATGTTTTCCATATATTATACTGCAATTGAAATGTGCGGCAATTGCGACAACGACCTCGCAGTCAGGTCCAAGTAGGAAAACGTCGAGCTGTTCATATATTTAGCTTGGGAGCTTGTAACAGAAGAGTGTGTGGACAATTAATGGTTGATTGTAAATATGATGAGCTCTTTTTACTTTCTTGATTTATGGAGATAATTGCATAGTGGTCGAATAACGGGGGACGAGGGATACCCCCCCCACCAATATTTTATCAGGGGAGATGGTCCATACAACCATCCCCTCCCATGTTGACGCCTGTATGTAGGTTTTGGCCATTTTAGACCATTTTAGACCTAAAAGTGCAAATATTTGCTCGCTTCGCGCGAATTTATTCCACTTTTGCACCATATTTCATCACCTTAGCTTCAATATGTCAAAATCTTTCGCACGCTTCAAGCGCATTTATACCATAAACCTTTTCATATTGCCAAAAAGGTGCTGGACACACTATACTTCAATAAATTGTTTTCAAACCCTACCCCCAATGTCAAAAAGAAATCTACACCAATGTATAATTGATTGATACACTTCAGCTGTTACATACAAAACCTTCTGTAAACACAACCTAAATTACAGTAAGAATATGAAGAATTTCTACATTCTTATGCACAGTTTTACTTACTATAAGTAAGTTCATAAAATTTCAGTACATATTATTGACTGTGTACAAAATGATACGGTATGGTGATTTGATATTAGTCTTTGTCAAAGACGACTAGCTATCCCTCCCGACGATCCTTGTCAAGTGGGAAGGGAGCGGCGAAGCCGCGACGAGCAGCGAGTCGCGAAGCGACGAGAAACGAGCGTGTCGCGGCGGCGCTATTTTATTACTGGGTATTTTTACTGATACAATATTTATGTGGGAAAATAACCAACGGGCCTTTCAGAAAGGCTAATTTGATATGATGAAAATTAATTCAAATAAACTAATGTGCTCAGACTTTTACCTTTGCAACGGAAACACCGAAGATGACACAAACTGTGTTGCAATAACAAGCCGATATAGGACAACCTCTATACCTCTTTTATAATTAAACAATTGGTCGGATATCGAATAACTTTAACAACTAGGACAACAAAATAATTAAATACGACAATATTGACCTTTGCCTGTCAAGATGATCTTAAATGATTATAAGGTTATTGTCGACCTATATATGTCAGAAGACGACAAGTGTTTTACATACTCAATTAGTAACTGTTGCTACTGCATACCAGTGATCAGATTAACGCAATGTAATGACAACTTTGTAGGTGTTAACTGTTGCCAAAGGAACACGAGATAGAACCATGAGAAGGGCAAAATGTTTCAGCATAGCTTGGCCTGGTATTAAAGCTATAAGCTTATTAATGAGAGGTTTTACAGAAATTTAACTTGAAGCTTATTGTAAGCTTGGAATTCAGGTATGTTTGTCATTATGTAACACTAGTCTCTCAAGCGGTGAATAAAGATTGCGGTCGTACCATGCAGTCATATTAGGCAAAAAGATTAAGGAAATTGACATAGATCTCAAGACTATTATGCTAGAAATATTTTAAGTAGGTTGTGGTCCATGCTATTATTAACAGGGAAAATGAATAGGGACGCCGACTACAACAACAACAGCATCAGCACTAATGTTCATAATCCCTTTATACACCAAATTCAACGCTGTGGAAAATCGCACAAGCAACAGCAACACTCCAACATGACAACAACGTACACAACACCAATAGGACTTGATCAACAGCCAAAACTTTTCATTCACCCCAAAGCTGACGATGACGACAAAATGAAAAGAAGCATAAATAACATCGGGAAAATAAAGATTTGAATATATAAGAATTAGGTTATAACAATGTAGCTCACTCTGTTATGATATTTACTTCTGAAACAAAGTAATGCAAATAATGTTTAGTTAGTACGTTGATTTGATTGATGGATTGCTCTCCATAAAAAGCAATTAATACGAGAACACCAGAGGTCTAGCATACTTGGTTCTAAAGTTATGAAGTTTTTTGGTGTCTATTTTCTTATGTATTTTATTGATTTTTTTACTTCATATTTTTACCTTTATCTCAGTTTCAAATCTGTCGCCTTTGACCCACATGGACCAGATCGTGTCACAAAAGTAATATATACTCATGAATACTACGAAAACAAACTCAAGAAGGTGCATAAAATAACACTCAAAATGACAACAATGTACGCAACACCATCATACCCACAACTCTTAATAATAATTTAACCCCAAAATATGCCGTTCTTCCTCAACCCAAAGCTTATGAACAACGAGGAGAGCAAAAGAAACATAAACAACATCGGCAAACAAAGAATATATAATACAAGAAGACTATAAGTAATGTAACTCACTTTGTGTTGATATTTCCATCTGATACAAAAGTAATGTAAATAATCATTAGTGATGTTGATTTGATTGACGGATTGCTCTTCACAAAAGCGTGAATATTGTGATTGCTAACTTTGGTTTACAAAATGTCGAGACATTATATGACATTTACTTTTGAATAACAATTTTCAAGAGGAATCTATCATATCAAATCTCTTTTTATTAGTACATTTGTGTGACAAATGAAAACGGCAACATTTATAAGTGTTTTTTCTGTTCAGCCAATAAGTATTTCCTGTTATGAACGAAATGTTAAGCACTGTACTGGATGCAATTTGATAAAACTTGAATTCGTCAAATTTGTGACAATTATATTTTTATCTTTCTATATAATACATAAATACAAATCTCAATTCATTTACAATGACAAATATTGGTGATTTTTTATCCATTCAGATAAAATGTAAATTAAAAAACAAATTTACAAAGTTTTATGCGGACTATCTATCATGTATAATAGTCAAAAAGTTCCCAAACAATAGTTTTATGATTTCAGAATACTGCTACATTGTATAATAATCGATAAAGAAAATGTTCTTTAAGTACCTAGTTTTCAGATCCATGTCAAACTTATGCATTTTGGAACATTTGACGGAGGTGCATTGACACATTGCACTTTATTTAGGTATGCTGGTTATCCCCTGCTTGATTAAGTTTCCTGCATTTCAAATAAAACTACTGCGATACAATATCGTTCAACGATCACGGTAATCATTACAAGTGCCTGGCCGAAAATAGATTTGCATATCAGCAGTCGTAGATCAATTCTTATATGAATATCCGTACCTTTAAATTTGAAAGCATTCTATTGCCGCGCGCAGGTGATTGCAAATGGAACTATATGAATATGGGTCAATGTGAATCAATGTAAACTCGATCCAGAACATAATTGAGTCAGAACACAGTGACGCCGAGAACAAATCGGTACATGAGTAACTCCAGAATCTTTGAAATAGTCTTGTTGTTAAAGACTCAACCTCTCGCCAGAGGATACGAAGCACGCGTGTGTTGCACCGAAGGTATGAGAAAGAATAAGCGTGTACACACGGTCTGTAACATAGTAGTCTTGATACCTACATCAGACCTCTTGCGAGTTGCAACATGTAACAATAACTAGTTCATCTGGTAGAACATTCTAATGCTCTAAATGATACATTACGAACAATACCAACAATACTTTAGGTTGTTCACTTCATTTTATACTGGTTAGCAAATTAAATCTCCAGAAATCCATCGTAAGTCTCGCCTCTCAGCTAAAAGTTTGGAAGAAAAAAAAACATACATCCATTGTGAATCGATCGCATGAGGCGTTGCTGATAAAAGTTAGTCGTGAATGTTAAAGGGACTGCTAGCTCTTTGAGCGATAACATAATACGAGCTTGATCCTGTGGCTTCTATTATTGTTTCACTGACATTAATGATGATCAGAATTAACTTCTTTCAAATTCCTATTACGATGTGGTTTTGCGTTTGACTTAATGACTTTCAGAGTTTGTCTTTGCAATCAAAATTACCGTAGCTTGGCTTTTCACGTCTACTGCGAGGTCTTCAGCAGGTAGTACAACTACTTTTAATGTGTCTTTGTATTTCGTTATGCTCCTCCTTTGAGGTATTTTAATGATTTTAATGTTTTCCAACTACGTTTTCTACCGATCTATAATTCCATAAGTTCGTACATCTCCTAGATAGGGTTTATTCATCTTTACATGTACCATGTATACCTTCACCTTTAACGATAAAATGAAAAACAATCTAATTCGGTCGTCGTTCCAAATTCATTTATTTTTCAAAATAAGTTTTACGTTTCCTTTGGCGGATGGAAACCAATCATAATCTTTCAAATATCACGAACATTAACATTATACTTATTATATTTGTTTACCTTTAAACATTGCTACTTTTATTGACGTCTATAAGTCACGTAACGACTTTGTCCAAAAGGGCCAATTGGTACAGCAAGCACGATATAAACACACCCGGTGGTGCTATGAGTCTCCTCCTCTTTAATCAATTGCTCACAATTCGATATTATCTATCTCACTTGCGATGAACATGCAAACATCTACTTCATGTGTCTGCAAACATGTGTGTTTTCCCAGCACTAGCTTAACAGCATTATATATCGGAGATATGAAGTTAAATTCAGCGTATACAAGTTAAAACGTGTTTTCATTTTTCCCAATCGATTGATAATACTACAGTAGTAGCTTCATTTTCCTTTTTTTTTTCATTTTTGTGAATTCCTATAAAAGAGGCAAGTTTTTCTTCTTCGTCTTCTTCTTCTTCTAGGTATACGAAAACCCAAACGTACAAGTATAACATATAGCCTAAATAAAAGGGCGTACTGTTCAATGCCAAATATTAAAAGCCCTTTTTTCTATTGTGTACAACCATCAGGTTTTTGCCATATGTGAAATTTCGGTTTAACTACTTAATTGCAAAATAGCTTTTGTTGCACCGCGTTTTGTATTTTATTAAAAATACAATGTAATTTTTGCTTTTGCTTTGAGTAATGCACATGAAACATCGTGTGACCTAATTTTTACGGAGTTAATATAGGTCGATGTCAACAATAAAAAACGCTTTAATCAAACATGTTTTTAAGGCATAGGTTGTTAAGTTAAAATAAATTATCCTTATTCTACATCAAGGTTGTTGTTCTTTTTTTCTCTCAAGTAACTATATAAAATGCAAAATGGAAAAAAGCTTTCATTGCGAATGAACGTCATAACATTTTAAAAAGAAGCCAACACATTAGATAGGGAATTGCCTGTTTAATGGACACAACTTTAATGGTCATCTCAAAGGGCAAAGTTAAATGTAGCACCAATTTTCTTAATTACGGTAATTTTCTCTAAGCGATATTACTCCCTTATGGAATTCTGTTAATTGAAAATTCTCTCAATATTTGTGTAATATTATGAAAGAAACGCATCAGCCCTGCTCGAAAATATTACACAACATGGTATAAATCATTGTATTACAAATCGATCGATACACTAACGAGTTTGGTTATTGACTGACCAGCTCATTTCAACGTCTCAAACAAAGTGGGCAAGTAAAAGTACAGCTCAAGCTAGTGAATAAATATATTGCCAATCGAGCAAATAACGTTGTAAACAAAACCATTGGTCTTGACGTAAGAGAGTGATGACCTTGAAGTAGAGTAGGTTTTCCATTGAGGGTAGTTAGGCTGCTCTTAAAGCTACAATTAAGTCGAAACTGTAAGAACAATACGTTTTAACACTTTCGCCCAATTCGCTCTCCTGGTCAAATAACACATGGCCTTATAAGTATATTCAGCACTTAAAGAAAGTGACTGGCTCTAATTTGGTCTTGAATCGAAAGACGTCGTGTTATGACCTGTCCACAAAAAGTCCGCAGCGAATTTTATTGAATCTTGCACAACATGCAGAAAGTTTTTCTTTCAGAGATTCTAGAGCCCAGCTTATTTTTGCATTTCGTGTATTGCTCCTATTATAGCTAACACATTATTACGCTCGTAGCATTCAATTTGATAATTGTCCAAGGACGGAAGCGAGGACTTATCATCTATGAGTTATAGAGCATGATAAACCTTATAAACGACATAGATTGATGAACACCTCGAAGTAATACAATATGTCAGAGTTTGTTTTTCTTCTTTTGATGCCTCTCCAATTGATTTGATATTGTGGACATTTGTCATACCCTTAAATGCAAAAATCAGAGTATCGATCAATTGTTTTGACGAATCTGTATTAAATGATCCTTCATCCATTTAAAAAGGTTTTAAAGAGAGAAAGCGTCGAATTTAAATCCACACATTGCAGTCATTGACATACATATTTCTACAATTTTTATATTGAAATGAGAAAACATGCTTTAAGAACC
The DNA here is from genome assembly GCF_039555335.1 of Amphiura filiformis. NCBI lineage: Eukaryota > Metazoa > Echinodermata > Ophiuroidea > Amphilepidida > Amphiuridae > Amphiura > Amphiura filiformis. The sequence continues at coordinate 36,518,546 of NC_092642.1, forward strand.
AAGCCCCTCAATGTCATTGTATAGAGCTTATTAGCGAGTTTAGCAGCGTCTTTTTAAACGCATTTCTATTTCTTGCTACTCAATAATTGTTATGGTCATTCTTCTAATACCGTCCCTGTTTGCCATTTTAATCCAATCCTGCACCGTTAATACTAGTAGTTGTGGAAAGATAATAATGTGATTTATGCGCATTTTCTTGTCTTGGGTATATCTCAAGTACACAACTAAAACATAAAGGAATTTCCTAACTCTTGTCTTGTCCGATGTGATGGAAATCGTATTTGAATATAAAGTGAGTTTTCTTGACATTGCCCTTCCAATGTGAACAACCCTGAATATTTAAATTACACGGTGCGTTTTCCGAATCAGACACCTCAATTGCAGACCAATCGTGCGTGGTTTCAATCTGTGACAGTGCATACACACCGTTGAAAGTATTCAAGTACCAAAACGCACCATTTCTAAGCCCTAGGCTACAGCTGTTGTAGAGAACTTACCGGGATCGGCAGTCTGTAAAATTGATATTATTCACGCGTGTCCGTCCGTAAAATAATTTTGATATTACATGTTGCATTAGATTAAATATGGCAAAAATATGTGGGTCTTCCGCCCTTACCATTACAAGATTGTCTTTCGATACGATCGATTGCATTTATTGCAATCGCATAACAAGACTTCTGCCTTCCTGGGGAAGAACGCATTATCTTTAAAGTATTACTATATAAGATATAATGCATTTTTACTCGCAGTGGGTTCAAGTATGCTCTTAAAATACAGTATCTACAAGTAAATAGCCTAGAAGAGAATATTTTGGACACAGGTATATGTTTGAATTATTCTGCTCACAAAGTAAACCGCAGTGTCTAGTGTATAGTGTATAGGTACTGCCTTTCCATTTGGAAAGGTAGATCTGTGGACAGTACCATAATGCTTACTTATTTGACCATGACATACGACACACTTCTTAATGTAATTCTAGTGATCTTAAGATCTGTTATTTGTTTTCCATAATGAATGATAAAGTTCTACCCGGATCTGAACCATCTATGTACGTATCTGAATTTCTAGCTGGACTATTCATAGTCCATTAAATATGCCGTATAGATGTGTCTTACGAAACTTTTGTACATGATATCGCAAAAGTTACTGAGGTAAAAAAATCTAGTTATAGGTGGGGCACCCACGGATTGAGCTATTTGATTATTTAAACTTCTGACGGGCGTTCTTCTTAACTACCAGTAGCATTTTCAATAAAAACATTAATGATTCAAATAGAGGGTTTCAATAAGCTAGCTGTATATTGCAAATGTACAATACTTGACCATATTCATATCTGTACCTTAAACATTTTTATTACAACAAAATGGAAATGGAAAGAAACTATTAAAATAATGTATACTTTAGAATAATATTAAAATTCAAATTTATAATAATTAACAAAATTTCCGGTTAAACTCTTCAGAAGCAAATAATCCGGTCGCATATTTACACAATACTTCAGAGAAAATTCCAGAGAGCGAAATCAAACAACTAAACATATTGACATTCATATCGCAAAACACATCTCAACTTTATTGAGATATGTTTTTATACAGATATTCAACATTATCATGGAACTCATCACAGCAAACAATTTTGTGAAGCGCGTCGTCGATGCAATTATCGAATAATTATTAAAATACGACTTCAAGTTTTGATACTAATTTGGATTTAGATTCAGATATAAATTGATAAATCTAATCTTTCTTGTTCTCGTATAGAATTGTATCTAAAAAGATAAATATCATCGCAATAAATGAATAGTATAACCAATATACTAAATTAAGCTTCGGTAGAAACCGGAAATTAAAGACATTGAATTTGCAAATGAATCTAGAAAATTTCAAATGAAATTGTGAAGAATAAAATATACTAACAATCAAAGACGATATTGCAATTTCAAGAGATATAGTACATTCTATCGAGTCACATCAAGAACGTTAAAGCGATGTAGAATGACAGTTAAAAAATGAGATAGGTTACAAATATTGGGCCGTGTGCTCATATAAATATTTTAGGTTATTTGGGTATGTCAATGTATAACACGGTTTTCCACCATCAAGGTGCGTATGTTCGAGGGTGGGCTTATATATTTCTACTTGCGTTTGTGTTGGTGTGTATTCATGCGGGGTGTTTATTTTTTGTAAGGACTTCCAGTGAACGGGAAATCTACTTTAACAGTGTTTCCTGGCACAGAGTGAAGTGCGTCGAACAAAATCCGTGCGGGTCTCAGTTGGGTGGGGAGTCGGGATTGGTACACATGTGGGGTGGTGTTTTCTAAATGTGGTGGGGTATATGTGATGTGGCGTGTGGGATGGTTGTGGTGGTGTTTCTGTGCGTCATAACATAAGTGTTATTAATGTATATCTGGGTTTAGCTGCTTATTTGTATTTATTTATACTATTAACTCTCTCTACGCGGGTGTCGACTGCAGACGACAAGTTTCAAATTTTATTAAATTTTTTCAAGAATTTCAGAATTGTAAATTTTCATGACTATATTTGAAATCAGCATGAAAAATGCATTAAAATGAGTACAAACAAGCCTAGTATTGGTTCAGTGGTTCTTAAGATAGCTCTTTATATTTTGAGAAAATTTCTCAAAACTTGGTCTTTTTATGTTGAAGCTTATGACTAGCACGCAGAGCAATACACTAAGCTACATTGTCATATTCACATTCAATAGCAAATATTTTAATGCCAACATAATTATGTTGTCAAGATTTACACATAACCAAAACATAGCTTGCATTATCGAATTAAACATCCAGACTCTTTTGCTCCACACACGCATGCATAAATTAAATCGATTTCATATACATAACATTACATTTTCAAAATCCTGCCATTTCATTGCACATAATTATGAAATAATTTATAATATTTGAATAAACAAGCTAACTAGATACATGTATTGATATTGAAACAAGCGAATTGGATATTGGAAGTAATTTTTGTTTTTTAAATCAATTATTAATATCGGATATTCTTTAGTAAAGTAAAGTTACGTCTCTCTTCTAAACATTATGAGTGAAATAGCGCCGATAGCTGTATTATTTGTGTGCACTTTGAAATTTTTGATGATTATGCAATTGTTTTGTAGCAATTATCAATTTGCAATAAATCAATTACCTAAATATTTGTTTCATATTTTACGATAATTTTTAGAGAGTATTTCCTTTATTTCGTTAATACTTAGTGAATCGTTATCAAACATTTGACAATCAAATACAAATACAGTGCGACGATCTTTAATGTTTAATGTCGCTATATAAGCTTAGATTATAATTATTTTATACATTATATTATTTGAAACATTATATTCTACCATAAAGGAGAATGGTCGGATCAACAGCTAATCTGCACAGTATGCACGCATTTAATGCACCCGCCTGTGGTATCAAGTGAAAGACTATAGTTGTTGCAGTAACCCGGACTTACAGATGTTTGCTTGGATTGTATAACCCAATTGGTGTCAAGTGGATTAGCATAATTATATAGTAACCCATATAGTGTCAAGGTCATTCAAACAGAATAGAACAACGTGTGGAACAAATAGGATCATCCTCCTTGAAAAATGTGACTTTTGAAGATATTTTGAATCGCGTAAATATTAATCGTTAGAACCAGCATATTGGAAAATACGTTTTATGCTGTTGTCAGCTATTGACTACAACAAAAGTTTAAATAGACATTGCTATTATAGTTAAAATTCATCAAGGTATTTCTTAGTACAACGGCTTACGATGACATGCTTTTGTTTCCTTTTGTTATTTAGTACAATAATACATTATTATTATTGCAGACAGTATGCCACAACATTACGATTTTATGCTACACAAGTATCCAAGAGAGCAACATTGAGGAGATGTTCAACAGAAAATCAATATTGAGGCGCTTAAAAACATATTCTTTTGTGGCTATCAATGCTCGCTCCGGAATCAAAAAAGGGTCAAACTTGCACTTAGAGAGGGGAAATGTCTCTTTGTTGCATTCACGCGCCGCTAATAAATAAATAACGTTCTACTGCTTTTCCTAGTTTCTCTGTCGCAGTTAATAGAATTGTTAATGGCCTGCCGTTCTCCACGCTACCTAAATTACATTTATGATACCATCTTAGATCAAATCTAAATAAATACTTCACATACAAGTGTACGAGATGATTTGATTTACAAATCAATCTGTTCTGTTCTGATAGTTTGTCATGAAACATAGGCGACCGTTAAACTCTTAAAATGCAATTTAAGTCTATGAACTTCAAATGATTGTTTTCAGGGAATGGACAGTTTTCATGCTTTAACACGCAGTGCAGAATTAATATTGGGTCGAGGAGAATACATGTGATTTAAGTTGGACTATTTTGTTTTATTGTTTTGTTTGACATAATTTTTTGATTTTATGTTAAAGTATGTAATAACTTGTGCACACAGTCTATATATAGTAATAATCTTCATAGACTGTCAAGTATATTGTCTCGTTGCAAATTCAAACAGAATTTTGTATGCTCCCTGCCATTTTATTGTGCATGACTGTTCTTATATTTTCGTTGTCCTATGACTACCGATGGACGTTGCTTTCTCGTTTTCTCATTAACAAATAGGTCGTTGCCAGCCTGCGACCTGACAATAATTAAACTTGTTTCAATTATGTAACTTTGCAGACAGTATACAACAACATTTAAGACATTCTATATTTAGATATTTTCCAATCTCAGCCTTGAATATCTATTCAATTAATGATCGGAGGAAGAAGCTCACTATTGAGAAGCCTAATGACATAACTATTCTTTTGTAACTATTTACGCTCGCCCCAGAATCAAGAAAGTCAGAGACGTGCACTTAGCGGAGAAATGTTTCTTTGTTGCACTCACGTGCCGTTAACAAATAAATAGACGTTCCGATACTTATCCTGTTTCACTATCACTGTTAATTGGATAGTGAATGGCCTGTCGTCTCCGCGCTGCCTAAATTACATTTGTGATACCATCTTAGATCAAAATCTAAATAAATACTACAAAATGATTATAAAATCCATCAGTTCTGACTCGACTGTGTCATAAAACATAGGCGACTGTTAAACCCTTGTAGCGGAATTTCAGTCTATGAATCTCAAATGAAGTTTCCAGGCAATTGACAATTTCATGCTTTAACACGCAATGCGGGATTAGTATAAGGTCCAGGAGATATTTATGTGTATTAAAAGAGACTTATGTTGTTATATATATATTGTTTGATCTGACATACTTTGTTGCCCTACATTTTAATAATGTCTTAAAGTCTGTGTGATATGTGAAAATGAATTATTGTCTTTAAAAAAGGCTAAACAATATTGATCTCGGATATGAAGGATGTCTCGAGACTGGCCTCGATGACACTATTCTCTACTTTTATTGAAAAAGGCATAGTCACATATTGGGTATTAAAAAATCTTTGGAACATGAAGACATCGTGTATTTAAAGTCCATTGGGAAGTATTATGTTTTTCATATATTACTGCAATTGAGAAGAGAAAGGTTTGTGAATAATTAATGGCTGATTGTATATATGAAGGGATCTTTTTAGTTTCTGGATTTATAGAAATAATCATTTCTTCCGGAACGGTTACATACAAAACTTTTTGTAAAAAAATCACAGTAAAATTTTTTTAAATGTCCACATTCTTATGGACAGTTTACTGTCAGTAAGTTCATAAAATTTCAGTTCTTATTTTGCCTGTGTACAAAATGATACTGTTTAGTGATTTGATAAATTAATTTTCTATAGTACGATTAAAATCATGTGCTCAGAATTTCACCGTTACAACGAAGACACCGGTGAAGACACAAACTGTGTTGCAATAACACGCCGATATAGGACAGCTCCTCTCCTCTTCTATAATTAAACAATTGGTCGAATATCGAATTACTTTAATAACTAGGACAGCAAACTAATTAAATAAGACAATATTGACCTTTGCCTGTTAAGATGATCTTAAATGATTAAGGTTATTGTTGACGTGTCAGAAGACGACAAGTGTTTTACATACTCAATTAGCATATCGGTGTTCAAATGAACGCAATGTAATGGCAGCTTCATAGGTGTTAACTGTTGCAGTGGAATACGGGATAGAACTACCTAGTATTAAAGCTATTAAGCTTAATTATGCTAGAGGTTTTGCAGAAATGTAACTTTAAGCTTATTGTAAAGGCTGGAATTCAGGTATGTTTGTCATATGGTAACTGTTGCCGATGGTACATGGCAAAGAACCATGAGAAGGGCAATGGCTAAACGTTTTAACAAAGCTTGATAACGTATTAAAGCTATTAAGCTTATTTAAGCTAGGGGTTTAAGCATATTGTAAAGGTTGGAATTCAGGTATGTTTGTCATATGTTAACTGTTCCCGATGGAACATGGCATAGAACCATCAGAATGGCAAGGGCGAAACGTTTTAACACAGCTTGACCTAGTATTAAAGCTATTAAGCTTATTTAAGCTAGGGGTTTCGCAGCAGTTTAAATTTAAGCCTACTGTAAGCTTGGAATTCAGGTATGTTTGTCATTATGTATAAAGGATCTCTCGAGCAGTAAATCAAGATTGCAGTCGTACCAGGCAGTCATAATATATGTTTAGGTTTTGGCCCATGTTCCTTCCGCCGCCCAATGTTTGAAAATATTATTTTTTTAACGGGGAAATAATGCTCACAACCCCGCATACCCCAAATTCAATGCTGTCTCTCGTGAATATAAACCGGTTTCTGACAAAATGTTTATGTACATCAAGAAAGACAAATATGACAAAGTAACAACAACACTCGAACATGACAACAACGTACGCAACATAAATAAGACTTAATCAATAACCTAAACTCTTCACTTATAACCCAAAAGATAATAAGGGGTCTCCTTTTCCTGCTACGGACTCCACCGTTAAACTACTTCATCCCCGATTACCAAACTATCGGTCAAGTATCTGTGGAGTCTGATGAAGGCCCGGGTCGCAATGTTACTAACAAATCGTTGGTGAGTCCAAAATTTGATTCATGTCATTGTCTACTATACAATGCAACTCACTTTGTGTTGATATTTCCATCTGATTCAAAAGTAATGCAAATATCATTAGTGATGTTGAATTGATTGGCGGATTGCTCTTCACAAAAGCGTGAATATTGCGATTGCTAACTTTGGTTTACAAAATGTCGAGACATTACATGACATTTACTTTTGAATAACAATTTTCAAGAGGAATCTATCATATCAAATCTCTTTTTTATTACTTCATTTGTGTGACACATGAAAACGGAAACATTTAAAGACTTAAAGCAGTTTCAAATACTTTTTCTATGTATAAGTTTCATGCGGACTATCTATCAATTATTATAGTCCAAAAGTTCCCAAACAATTATAGTTTTATGACTTCAGAGTTCTTCTATAACAATCAATGAAAGCGGTTTGCGGCCGCTCATCGCATTTGGAACCAAATGCAAGATCAAATCAAATTTGCTGGATCTTTGGATATATTCAAAAAACTCTTGAAACATCATCTATTAACTATTGCTTACAACCAATGACATTTTTACCTCTAATAATCATATTTTGCTTGTATTACAGTGTATCACTTGTCTTTGCTTTTTGTGCCTACTTCATAGCGCCTTAGTACACTTTCTTTTTGGTTTTTGGCGCTCTATAGGCTAAATGTCAAGGATTGATTGATTGATTGATTTGTTTTGAAGCCTTTAAGGTACATAGTTTTCAGATCCATGTCAAAATCATGCATTTTGGAACATTTGACGGAAGTGTATTGACAGATTGCACTTCATTTAGGTATGCTGGTTATCGTCCGCTTGATTAAGTTTCCTGCATTTCAAATAAAACTACTGCGATACAATACCGTTCAACGATCATTGTAATCATTACAAGTGCCTGACCGAAAATAGATTTGAATCAGTAGTCGTGGTTCAATTCTGCTATGAATATCTGCACCTTTAAATTTGAAAGCTTTCTATTGCCGAGCACAGGTGATTGCAGGTAAGGTAAAGGAGACGATCCTGTATAAACAGTGATCGGAGTGCCCATATCTCTTTCATTGGCGATTGGGCCAAACTCCTCCATGTAATGTTGCTATAGGGGGATCGCTACACCTCCTCCACAGCGAGTCTGTTACCTTCCAAGCATTTAAGAATGCCTGTACCCATTAATACACCTGGGTGGAGAGGTACAACAAGATGGCGTCGCCGGGGCTCGAACCCGCAACCTTCCGATTATGAGTCGGAGCTCGTTCCGCTTGGCCACCGTGCTCCCGGTGGCCAGTAGATAGATATGCCACTAAATAGTGAATTAATGTGAATTAATGTGAATTCGACCCACTACTTTATTGAGTCAAAACACGGCGACGCTGAGAACAAATTCAAACTTTATAGTCATAAGTAACTCCAGAATTCTTGAAATAGTCTTATTTTTAAAGATCCCATCTCTTGCCAGAGGATACGAAGCAGGCTGTGTTGCACAGAAGGTACGAGAAAGAGAAAGTGTGTACAAGGTCTGTAACATAGAAGTCTTGATACCTGTATCAGGCCTCTTTGTGAGTTGCAACATGTAATAGTAACTAGTTCCTCTGGTATAACTTATATGTTCTACATAATACATTACGAACAATAGGTTGTTCATTTTGTATCATACTGGCTAGCAAATGAAATCTCTAAAAAGTCTTGCTTCTCAGCTAAAAGTTTGGAAAAAAAAGCATCATTATAAGACATTGTACATATAGAGTTGGTTCTCTCAGACAGAATTCAGCCTATGTGAATCGATCGCATATGAGGCGTTGCTCCTGAAAAAGTTATTCGTGAATGTTAACGGGACTGCTCTTTGAGCGATAATATGTTCATGTGACTACTATTGTAGATTCACAGACATTAATGATGATCAGGGTTAAATTAATTCACATTCCTATTACGGTGTGGTTCAGCGTCTAAATACACCTTTTTAGTATGTCTTTTCACATGTCAACATGTCTACTGCGCGGCCGGTATTCCAGTATAAATTTACCTTAGTTTATCTTTTCACTTATACTGCGAGATCTTGGGCGGGAGGATACAACTACTGCGTCTATTTATTTTTCTATGCTCCTCCTGCGAGGTGTTTCAGTGTTTTTCTACTACGTTTCTACCTCTCTATAATTCCACCAATTCGCAAATTTTCTTAATTTGTCTTTTCTTCACATTTCTATCTATACCTTTATGGTAATCAATAACGGATCAGGGTAACTCAAACCGAGGTCAAATGTACCATCATTGCGATTATTTTAATTTTCAAAACTCCAAAAAACACGAGACAGAAGAAGAGAGAATACAGTAATATTGTATTATGCTCAGTGACGGATGAAAAGAATTACGACAAACAATGCCATATACGTTAGTCATAAAGGTTTTCATCATTCTCTCCTAGACTAAGATTTAATCACCTTTACTTGAGGCCTTATCATATGTACCATGTCTACTTTCACCTTCAACGGCAACATGAAACTCAATCTAATTCGGTCGTCGATCTAATTTCATTTATTTTACAAAAAAATGTACCGTTTCCTTTGGCGGATGGAAATCAACCATAATCGCTCAAATATCACGATCATTACCGTTATGTTTATTATATTTGTTTACCTTTAAACATTGCTACTACATTTATTGACGTCTATAAGTCACGTAACGAATTTGTCCAAAAGGGCCGATTGGCACAGCGAGCACGATATAAACACCCGGTGGTGTTATGAGTCTCCTCCTCTTTAATCAATAGCTCACAATTCTAAAATTATCTATCTCACTTCTGTTGAACATGCAAACATCTACTTCATGTGTCTGCAAACATGTGTGTTTTCCCAGCACTAGCTTAACAGCATTATATCGGAGATATGAAGTTAAATTCAGCGTATACAAGTTAAAACGTGTTTTCATTTTTCCCAATCGATTGATAATATTCGTAGCTGCATGTTTCTTTTTCGAATTTATTTAAAGGGAGTTTTAATATAATTTTGTGAATTCCTAAAATAGAGATAAGTTTTATTTTCTTCTCTTCCGTTTGTTCTTGTTTGTACATATTTTTCTTCAGCTTCTTCTTCTCTTATAGTTTCTTCTTCTTCTTCTTCCTCCTCCTCCTTTTCCTTTTCGTTTCCTTCTACTTCTTCTTCTTCTTCTTCTTCTTAAGCATTTCTGTTGTTTTCAAGTAAATTCAATCTGGTATACAAAGGGCCTCGTGTTGAATTCCAAATATTAAAAGCTCCTTTTCTATTGTGTACAACCGTCAGGATTTTGCCATATGTGAAACTTCGGTTCAACTACTAAATTGCAAAATAGCTTTTGTAGTACCGCGTTTGTATTTTATTAAAGTACAATGTAATTTTTGATTTTGCACATGAAACATATCGCGTGACTTAAAAACGGCGTTAATATAGGTCGATGTCAACAATAAAAAACGCTTTAATCGAACATGTTTTAAGCCATAGGTTGTTAAAGGAAGGTGAACAGATATATTTGGAAAATAAAATTCTTTAAAACTTACGTATAACATAAAATGTCATCCCTTTCAAGCACTCATGCAAAAAGAAAATGTAAATGTTTTTTGTAAACGTGACTAATTCCTAATGGAATTACCAACATTTATACAGTGTGATATTGGTGGTTATTTCAAGTGAAAGGCCCTATTTTTCTCATAAACATACTAAAATTAGATCTTCCAACTCAGTGTATTTCCCAAGATATCATCAAAATACCATAGTATTCACTAATTCAGCAGTTTTTTGATGATTTCTTCGGAAATACACCGATTTGGAACGCCAAATTTCAATATGTTTATGAGAAAAATATCAGCTTTCTTCTGATACCAAAATCAGCATTTTGATAAGGTAAAGTGGGGGATGAGATTTTCAATCAGGTTACTCACCTTTAAGTCGTAATAAATTATCCTACATCAAGGTCGTTGTCCTTTTTCTCATAATTAACATTTCAAAATTCAAAATGGAAAGAAGCTAACACATTAGATAGGGAATTGCCTGTTTAATGGACAAAACTGTAATGGTCATCTCAAAGGGCAAAGTTAAATTTGTGTATAATTTCCGTATTGCCAAACCAAGTAACACCAAGTTCATTAATTACAGTAATTTTATCTAAGCAATATTACTCTTTTATGGAATTCTGTTAATTGAAAACCCCCCTCAGTATTTGTATAATATTAATAAATAAACGTATCAGCCATGCTCGAAAATATTACACAACATGGTATAAATCATTGTATTACAAATCGTTCGATGCACTAACGAGCTTGGTTATTGTCTGACCAGCTCGTTTTGATGTCTCAAGTAAAGTGGACAAGTAAAAGTACAGCTTCAACAAGTGATTAACTATATTGCATTCAAGCAAATAACGTTATAAACAAAACCATTGATCTTGAAGTAAGAGAGTGATGACCTTGAAATGGAGCAGGTTTTATATGGAAGGTAGTTAGGTAGTTAGGCTGTTCTTACAGCTACAAGTTATGTAAAAAAACCTGTAAGGACAACAAAATTTAACACTTTCACTGAATTCGCTATTTAAAATATTCTACTCCCCTAGCTACCTTTGCAGGAATTCTGCACCCTAATAGGCATGGCCTTATAAATATATCCAGCACTTGAAAGTGACTGACTGGCTCTAATAATGGTCTTGTAACACGTAGTGTTATGGCTATCTCGATTTCGCGAACAATCATGACAAAGACGTGACTTTAGACGCATCACATACTGGTCTATCTCGAGATAGACCAGTATGTAATGCACTTTCAATACGATATCGGGAAATTAATGATTTCACATACAGATCTACAACTTAAGTGTAGTTTTAAGCAATATTACATACGTAATGATTCCACTTAAATAAATCTGTTAAGTATATGCTTTAATTTAAAACCACTTTCATAAAAATCCATAGTCTAATTAAGTTATAGACAGGTAAACTTAATACGAAGATTTTCAATTGCGATTTTCTAGAAATGCGTGTTTTTTCGAGATAGATCAGTATGTGAAAATACGTATTTTGAAAAAATCATTGATAGTTTAAATTTAACATTTTATAAATAATTATCTAGGAAAAATTGAGGTCTGTAATTTGTTGTATTGGAAGAGCTCCGTAAAAAAGAACTATATACCAATTTTCTCAAAAAAGTCAAAAATTCAAGATAGACCAGTATGTGATGAACCCGACGATTTAAATGTTTCAAAGAGAGAAAGAAACTGACATACATATATCTACGATTATAGTGCATTATGTAACATGTGAAAAGACTTTAAGAACTCAAGTTCACAACCTTGCATTGTCATTGTATAGAGCTCATTTAAGTGCAGCGTCTTTAAACGGATTTTCCTATTTTATACGCAATCGTTTTTGTTGCCATCTTTGTTTGCCATTTCAATCTTGCACCTTTGCTAGTCGTGGAAAGACCACAATGTGATTTAAGTGCGCATTCCCTTGTCTTATTTCTTTATGTTATGGTAATCACAATAATGCAAAAGAAGAATATAAACCACTTTCCCCAACTCGTCTTGTCTGATGTAATGGAAATAGTCTTTGAATATAAAGTGCGTTTTCCTGACCTTGCCCTTTCAATGTGAAAAGCCCATATTTTAACGTGGATAACCTCTATTTATGAATGCTAAAGTTCTATGTAGGTGCATATCTTTTGAACTTTGTCCATGATATCGCAAAAGTTGCTTAGAGAATCACAATAGCTGTCTATAATAGTTATAAGTGGATTTATCCATTTAATCATTTAATCCTCTGGCAAAAACTGACGTTCCTTTTAGTTACAGGTAACATTTCTCATCTCAAATCAAAATGACAATAAAACAATTAAAATAAAATATGGGTTTACTTAAATCTACCTGTATAATTGTAAAACTACAATACTAGACCCTATTCTTATATGCACCTTAAATTTATTTATTGCAACAAATTTGAAATGGAAAAAAATATTTACATCTTGTCTACTTCAATTGTGTGAAGTCAATAACATTAAGATTCAAATTAATAAGAATTAAAATTCATCTTTTTCCTGTACACTCTTCAGGGGCAACTAATCCGGTCGCAACATATTTACACAATACTTCAGAGAATTCCAGAGAGCGAAATCAAACAACTAAACATATTGACATTCATATTGAACATATTAAGTCAAATTTAAGCTTTATTGTGATATTTGTATGCAGATATTAAACATGTATCATGGAGCCGTCGCAGCAAACAATATTTTGAAGCAAATATCAAATAATCATTAAAGCACGACTCCAAGTTTTGATACTAATTTGGGTTTAGATTCAGATAGATTAATAAGATTTAATCTTATTGTTTTCTTCATATAGAATTTCATCTGAAATATAAATATCATCGCAATAAATGAATGGTATTGCTAATATACTAAATTTAAGCTTAAGTAGAAAGCCGATATTATAGACCTTAAAATTGAAAACGAATTTAAAATGAAATTTTGAAGAATAAAATGAACTATTTTCTTTCAATTAAGATAATGTTTTCTTTCAATTGCACTCAATATTGCAAGGGATATATCAAAGGATATAGTACGTTCTATTGTGCGACATCAGAACGCACGGCAAAGGACGATGATTTAGGATGACAGATAAAATTAGGTTAGTTTACTAAATATGATTACCAATATTGGCACATGTGCCTGCTCATAATATTGTAGGTTATTTGATTATACATGTCAATGTATAACACGGTTTCCATCATAAAGTTGCGCATGGTCGAGGTGATCGGGTGTGTTTCTACTTGTGTTTGTGTATTTATTTTTATGTGGGGGTGTGTGTTCATGTGGGGTGTCTATACGCGTGGACTTGATTTTTGTTCAGCTTTTTATTGTTTTGTGAGGACTTCCCGAGAATGTTAATTGTTTATAAGTTGCTTAAAAGTGAAGTATAAGTCATTCAAATTGTCATTTGGTATTTTTGAAATGAAAAAAAAAGAAACCACTAGCAGGCTATGTTAGCTCATCTATGACAATGACAAAGGTACCAATATCGGAATTTTGATGGTTTTTACGATTGTCCGGATGAGGAAATCACTGAATGGAGCTTTAAGTGTTATGTGGGAATGTGTGCTTATTGATATATTTACATTATTAAAGCCACTAAGCTACAAATAATGTCATATTCACATTAGATAGCAAATAGAATGGTTTGATTTTAATGGCAACATTGGTTGCCAACATTCTTTCAAATCACACATAACCACAACACATGTTTGCAGTATCAAATTAAACATCCAGACTCTTTTTCTCCAGACACGTATGCGTGAATAAAATCGATTTCCTAACATTACATTTTCAAAACCCTGGTATTTCATCGCACATATGAAATATAACATTTGATCAGAGAAGCTGATTGGATATTGATATTGAAACAAGCGCATTTGATATTGATATTGGAAGTAATTTTTGTTTTTAAAAAGCAATTATAATTTACGTCTCTCTTGTAAATATCATAAGTGAAATAGCTGTATGGTTTGTGTGCGATTTGAATTCTTTGATGATTAATCAATTGTATTGTTACAATTATCCATTTGTAATGAATCAATTGCCTGAATGTTTGTTTTAGATTTTTACGATCATTGTTTTGGAGAGGATTTCTTTTTTTTTAATTTCGTTCCTACTTAGTGAATCGTTATTAAAATATCTCACAGTTATTTCAGATTGCGATGATCTGATGGTAATTGCGTTAAAAAGCCCTGTAAGATTATATTAGAACTATTTTAAACATTATATTCTACCAACTTAAAGGAGAATGGTCCGATCATCAGCTTATCACAGATCATCCACACTTTTAATCCATCAGAATTTGGTGTCATAAGAAGGACTACATTTTTTAGGTTTATTAATTATCTTTGATTTAAAAAATATTTAGGTTTCTAACATGTTTCGTTGTGTACCTGGACTCTTTTGAAATCCGACACCCAAAAATCCAAGATGGCCACCAATAAAATATGCCAATTAGGTTTTTTATTTCATTTTTCGCTTTTATTCAACACAAGTGTCCTTAACACCTATTATGAAGTGTCTAGCAGGTTTGATAAGAAAAGAGTGTTTTTGGTATCCAAGAGAGCAACATTGAACAGCTTCTTGGTGATGTTCAACATAAATTCAATATTGAGGAGCTTAATAACATAAATATTCTTTTGTGACTATTTATGCTTGCTCCGGAATCAAAAAGTCATAAACGTGCACTTTGAGAGGAGAAATGTCTCTTTGTTACACTCACGTGCCGCCAATAAATAAATAGAAAATAGACGTTCCGAAGCTTGTCCTAGTTTCTCTATCTCAGTTAACTGAATAGTTAATGGCCTCGTCTCCACGTTATCTAAATTACATGATACTATCTTAGATCAAATCTAAATAAATACTTCAAATGCAAGTTTACAAGATGATTTGATTTACAAATCTACCTGTTCTGACAATATGTCACGAAACTTAGGCGAGCGTTGAACACTTGAAGCGGAATTTATGTTTTTCAAATATGATTGGTTTCAGGGAATGGACAGTTTTCATGCTTTAACAGGCAATGTGGAATTAATATTAGGTTGAGGAGAAATATATGTGATTTAAGTAGGAATAGTTTCTTCCTTATTGCTTTGTTTGACACAATTTTTGCTATGTTAATGCATGTCATAACTTGTACACACTGTCTATATGTAGTAATAATCAAAGACTGTCAAGTATGATAATGTCTCGTCGCAAAATCAAACAGAATTTTGTATGCTCCGTTCTAACAAAATTGCTGAACTTATCCAAGAATTAAATTTCATCGTGAAGTTCTTCACTATTTACTCTTTACAAATATCTCCAGAATTACAATGACATCCACCATGCCTGTAATACAAAGTGTGAAAACGGTTTTCGTAATTTTACGAGTAGTTGTAGAAAGGTTGTAAGCAGTGTACTTCGGTTATATTTATAAATGCGCTTTTATAAATGCGCACGTGACCACTTCCGCGCTGCCATAACCAGCTTGTATATAGTAAGGCTCGAAGTGACCTTCTACATAGCGAGTGGTCTTCCTATACATTTGAATGCAAAGCAGGAACAACACGAGACTACTGTGCAACTAAATTGTATATGTTTTTCAACTTAGTGATTATATTGTAAACGTCTGCGTCGTTCAATATTTTTTCCGTCGTCAAATACTTTCAAAATGTTGTTTTTGATAACATATTACAAATTCGGAATCCCCCATGTACAATAATTTTGCTATTCAATTAATACCTTAATTGGGTGATATTTATCTACAGAGTTCCTATGGTTTTCTGTATAGTGGTCAATGCATGAGGATTTCGTCACGCTTGGTATGTCGTGCCCATGAATCACGTGCGTATTATTTTATAAAAGCGCATTGTTAAATATAACCGAAGTACACTGGTAAAGAAAGGCTTTATTGTGCCTGATTGTTCTTATATTTTAGCTGCCTAATGGCTACCGATGGTCGTTTTTGGTAATTAAATTTATTACAATTATGTAACTTGGCTGACAGTATAGCACAACATTTAAAACATGCTGTATTTAAATATTTTCTAAGATCGCAGCCTTGAGTATCAATTTTGAGAGGCTTAATGACATAACTATTCTTTTGTAATATTTATGCTCGCCCCGGAATCAAGAAAGTCAGAGACGTGCACTTAGAGGAGAATTGTCTCTTTATTGTACTCACGCGCCGCTAATAAGTAAATAGACATTTCAATGCGTCTCCTGATTTCTCCGTCACAATTAATTGAATGGTTAATGGTCTGTCATCTCCAAGCTATCTAAATTACATGTGTGATACCAACTTAGATCACATCTAAATAGTATTTCAAATGCAAGTTTACGAGATGATTCGATTTATAAATCTGTATGTTCTGAAATTATGACATGTTCAAATTAAGTTTCAGACAATTGACAATTTTCATGCTTTAACACGAAATGCGGAATTAGCATAGGGTCCACGAAGAATGCACTTGTATTAAAATAAAAGGGACTTATGTCGTTCTATATACATTGTTTTGTCTGACATACTTTGGTGTCCTAGATATGTGATAACGTGCACAACTAGTCTGTATGGTAGGAAGAAAAGAAAGATTATTGACTAATTATCGTCTGATATAAAAATGAAATTGGTTTATTTTACAAATAAATGCAACACGCAAACGCGCTAAACGATTTCTTTCTTTTAAATACGCATTTTGATCTTCGAGACGTAGAGACAGGTATCAAAGTCGAAGTCCTCCCCATGAAGTAGGGATTTTTGGAGACAACTTTTTTGAAAACTTTAGCCATACGAAATTGTAATTAACTTGTCTGCAAACATGTCGACCCTGGGTTAAACGATGAGGGCGTTTATTTTTTCAAAATGGCTGCCATATAATGACATTTCCGTTGCAAATATAGTGTAGTGTTGGTGCAAGCTTACTTGTGTAAATGAAAAGCAGCAATAGAGGATGTTTACAAAAGATGGCTGCCAAAATGCCTTTTAATGCGTATAATGCTAAAAAAAGAGATATTTTCAAGCTATTAGCAATTGTGTTCCAGAATAATTCAATTCATGCTGTTTGATTGAAAGGATTTTTCAAAAGGAACTGGATTATCTACTCATATTAATTGCTATTTGTATATTCTGTTTCCCTTTCTCAATCAGTCGCATTAATCATCGATAAAAAGATCTTCTGAGTGTCCAGAAAAAAACGGGTTTGGATGAGAAAAACAGATTTCATTTATGGACATTATGTCCCCCAAGAGATGAAAATAACCCAAAACATTAGCGCCAATCCGGCTTGAAATGTGGGAGAGTGGACACCCGGTCAAAATGGTGGCTGAAAAGAACAAAAAAATGGGTCATTTGAGGCCCATGTCACCAAAAAATACACCCGAAGTTGTTGAAGCAATATCTGATATCATATTTCCTCATGACCGATTTGAGGTTGATCGTCACAATATACAATTTAGCCTATACGTGTTTTTCTGTTCAGCAAGTAACTAACTCCTGATATTAAATGTAAATTGTGCTTAGGCTTGTGGATCAACGTCTGACGTTGTTCCTGTTCGTAGTGCACTATAAATCAATACGCTTTTTAAAACCGCACTGGTCGCCATTTGATAAAACTTAAATTCGTCCAACCTTGTGTAAGATACCTGTTTCTTTAATTTTGACAAAATGTTATTTTGGTAGCAAACAATTATGCAATTAAATTAGTAAAACATCAAACAAATCCATAGTAATGATGAATAAAAATAAATATTGGCGGAGTATTTAAATTAACGCCAAGCAGCTTCCATGTGGTTATTATGAAAATGTAAATAGATGCATATCTCAAAAAGTACTCTTTAACTTTTATCTTTCTTGTACAGTCAAAAATATTCTGAAACAAGTATAGTGTGTTGCCTTCAGAATACTTCGCGCAATCGATAGATATCGCTTTTTGTCAAGTTTTGAAGCTACGCATGTATCAAATCCATGCCAATATCATGCATTTTGAAACATATTGCGTAAGTGCATCGACGGATTGCAATCATTTATGCATACTGGTTGCCCCCTGCTTGATTGAGTTTCCTAAATTTTACATAAAACTACTGCTATAGAATACCGTTCAACGATCACGGTAATCATTACAAGTGCCTGACCGAAAATAGAGTTGAATATCAATAGTCGTGGTTCAATTTTTTCATTAATATTACACCTTTAAATTTGAAAGCTTTCTAGTGCACTGCGCATGTGATTTCAAATGAACTATATGGATGTGGTTCAATGTGAATCAATGAGGAATTCGATCCACAATATAGCTTGAGTCAAAATGGTGACACCTAGAACAAATCGGAACTTTTTAGTCAGAATCTTTGATAATTATAGTCAAAAATCCACCTTCGGAATAAAGACCCTTCGGAATAACGATTCGACACCAAAGGCACGGGTTGCTCTTCAGTGTAAGTGCTACCCCGTTATCGAGTTAATGGTAATCCAGAACTGTACCGTAGCGCCTTTTTCCACGTTACAAGTTTCAACATGAAACAGTAACTAGTTCGTCTGGAACAACTTTTTTATATGTTCTAAATAAAACATTACGAACAATACTAGTGATTGATCACTCTGTTTCATTCTGGCCAGCAAATGAAATCTCTAGAAATCCATGATAAGTCCCCAGGGATAAGTCTCGCCTCTCAGCTAAAAGTTTGGAAGCAAAAAATCACTAATAGATTAGTTTCTCTTATACACATGAGGCATTGTTTCTGATAAACAAAATTGTCGCAAACGGTTGTCGTGAATGTTTAAGTGACTTTGTTGAAATTATTTCACTTCCTTGATACAGTAACGATTACTGTTTTTTTACAGGCATAATAGAGATCACAATTCGCAAATCAAGTCGTTCTATATCAATTTAGTTTCCCAAATAATTGTTACCTTCCCTTTGACGAATAGAAACGAACCTTTCTCAAATATGACGATCATTACCGTTATTTTTATTATATTTGTTTACCTTTAAACATTGCTACTACTTTTATTGACGTCCATAAGTCACGTAACGACTTTGTCCAAAAGGACAAACTGGCACATCGAGCACGATATAAATACACCCGGTGGTGTTATGAGTCTCCTCCTCTTTAATCAATAGCTCACAATTCGATACTATCTATCTCACTTGCTATGAACATGCTAAGAGCTACTTCATGTGTCTACAAACATGTGTGTTTTCCCAGCATAACATCATTTATATATCGGAGATATGAAGTTATTATTAAGCTTATACAAGTTAAAAGGTGTTTTCACTTTTCCCAATCGATTGATAATACTCGTAGCTTCATGTTCCTCTTTCGAATTTATTTAAAGGGAGCTTTATATTGTTTTATGAAATCCTTTTTTAGTTTCTTCCTTTCCGTGTGTTCTTGTTTGTACATATTTTTCTTCAGTATCTTCTTCTCTTATAGTTTCATCTTCTTCTTCTTCTTTCCTTTTCCTTTTTTCTTCTACTTCTTCTATTCTTCTTCTTCTTCGTTTTCTTCTTCTTCTTCTTCCTCTTCTTCTTCCTTCTTCTTCTTGTTTTTCTTCTTCTTCTTCTTCTTCTCCTCCTTCTTCTTCTTCTTTCTTCTTCTTCTTCTTCTTCTTCTTCTTCTTCTTCTTCTTCTTCTTCTTCTTCTTTCTCTTCATCAGCATCGTTCTTTTTCTACTTTTTCTTCGTCTTGTTCTTCTTCTTCTTGTTCTTCTTCTTTTTCCGCCACTTCTTCTTGACATGGGTGATTAAATACTCATACTATGTGCTTTACGTTGTGTGTTTGATCAAATGCATTATAAATCCTCACATGTTTTTCCAGAGAAAACCAGTGCAGATGGTATCTTTCTTTGTCATGTATTATACCGCTTTTATTTTAATCAACTTGACAAGAGTACCATGACATGGCATAAACTCAGGAAAAAATAATTCCATGAGCTGCCATATGTCAAAAAAAGTTAATTCCCTATTTTAAAGATGCGTGTTGATCTCAGTGGCAATTGTTTAAAATTTGGAATTCCCCTGGACAGGGAACTTGCTGCTAATTGTCTCGTTATAACCAGTACGAAAATTGGGGAGCTGATCATCCTGGTTGCGAAGGTTATTTGTGGAATGTCTAGGGTGTGCGCTCTTGTAGCAGCAAAGTCCATGAATTGTTGTTAAATGGTTAATGGAATGATGTGGGGCCGTAGTGGTCAGCGATAACCTGTGAAGTGTGCTGAGGCTTATGGATCAACGTCTAGGCGTTGTGCCTGTGCGTAGCGCACTATAAATCACTGCGCTTTTTTTTTTATAAACCATACGTTTTGACACATGGCAGCTATTGTTATTTTCACCAAAATAATCTTGATATGAGTTAGCGATGAGTATCTAATACATCATCTATTCCACGTCACTAGACCAAACACCTGTATTTAAACATTTCTATTATGTTCAAATAGTATTCATTATATATACGAAAACCCAAAATGCACATGTATGATAATTATAGCATGGCGTCGTGTTTAATAGCCAAATAATAAAAGCTCTTTTTTCCCTATTGTGTACAACCATCAGGTTTTTGCCATATGTGAAGTTTCGGTTCAATTGCTTTATTTAAAAAATGGTTTTTGTAGCACCGCATTTTGATGCATTTTGTTAAAGTACATTATAATTTTTCCTTTCAATAATGAAAATGAGAAATTGCGTGACCTAATATTTTACAGCGTTAATATAGAGCGATGTCAACAACAATAAAAGTGCTCAAATCGAACATATTCTTAAAAGCATTGGTTGTTGCGTAGTTTTATATTATCCTTATTCTACATCATTTTGGTTTGTCCTGTGCTCTCTAAATGTATTTTCATAATTAACTTTTTAAAATGAAAATGGGAAAGAAGCTTTAATTTAGAAATAACGTCATAACCTTTTTGCAAACGAGCAGTTATAATTAAAAGAACATTGCTTGTTTGACAGACACAACCATATAGGTCATCTTGGATTGGGCTATTCCATTTAAAACCCACACCCCCTTGTAGAAGACCTTGGAATTATCTTCCACAGGGGGAGTATGGTTTTCAATTGTAATTGGTCAGTGCTAATCATTTTGAAACCCATACTCCCTCTGTATTATGACTTTACCTATACCTTCCACAACTGGAGTGAGTATTTTAAATGGAAGCTACTCAACTGTCTATTCTATTCAAAAATCATACTCCCTCTGTGGAAGACTTTAGCTAAATCTTCCACAGGGGTAGTGTGTATTTTAAATGGAATAGCCCATTGCTCGAAAGGCAAAGTTTAACTTGTATATAATGTCCGTATCACCTGACCAAATTGCGCCAATTTCATTAATGACAGTCATTTCGCTAATCGATATTACAAGAATATTACCTGCTAATTGCAAATGTTCTCAATCTTCGTACAATATTGATAATAAGTATATATAATAAAGGCATCAACCCATGTCGAAAATATTACACAACATTAAAACAATGGTATAAGATCAACTTATTTTATTACAAAAAGGTCGATACAGTAAAGAGTTTGGTTATTGACTGACCAGTCCATTTTAATATCTCAAATAAAGTACTCAAGTAAAAGTACGGCTCAAACTATTGATTAACTATATGTGATGCGATCAAGCAAAATCATTCAGAACTCGGAAATGTTGTTTTATGAGATATAGCCAAACAAAGGAGATATTTTCTTTTGTTTCCTCTTGTTTTGGAAACTCTTTAATTGTTCATATCTTTGGAACCGATTGTTCAAACTTAATGGGGTTTTCTGCAAAATCCAGCCTGGTAAATTTTTTTTTACTATTCTATAAGAAACTGAAAATTTAATATTTCCGAGTTCCAACTGATTTGGCTTGATCTCATCATATATTACCAATCAAGCAAGTAGCGTTGTAAGTTACACATATGGTTTCGTAAAGTAAAATAATGATGACCTTGAAGTGGCGTAGGGTTTTCATTGAGCCTAGTTAGGCTGTTCCCACAGCTACAACTGAGAAACACACGATTTAGCACTTTCACTCAATTTGTGTTTAAAGATTTTTACTCACTTAAAGTACTTAAAGGAAGGAAATATTATTTACATTTTGCACAAAATAAAAATGGGGTTTCAGCACTATTTTAGTCATGCAAAAGCACATGACTTGCCATTATCCACTCTTAAAATCGAAACATGTTCATTGTTATGACCTGTCCGTAAAAGAATTTTATCGGAAAGAATATTTTAGCACCTTGTATTGCATACAAGACATCTTTCACTCTTTTCGAATCCAGCTTATCTGTGCATTTCTTTTATTGATCCTATATATAATAGCTCACCAAAGGCCCATGTAAGCTTTTACAATATTACGCTCGTGACATTCAACTTGAGAATTGTCTAAGGACGGAAACGAGGACTTGTCATTTATGAGTTATGGAGTAATAAGCGTCATTCCAAAGCATGATAAACCACATAAACGACATAGATTGATGCCCACCTCGAAGTTATACAAAATGTAAACTTTTTTCTCGTTCCATACCTGCAATTTGCCGTTCAACTCTGAGTGATTATATACATAGTTGGTAATTATACACATTTGTCGACCCTCAAATACCAAATTCCAAGTACTTACAGACTGTTCCGACGAAGTTTTACAAATGATTGTCTTCATCCATTTAAAGAGAGAAAGCGTCAAATTTAAATCCACGAATTGCCGTTCTTCAACTGATATATGTATAATATAATAGAACTATTATATTAAGTTCATAGCCTTGCTGTGTCATTGTATAGATCCCATTCGTTTTTATAAAACGAGCGTAGTAAGTCCAGCATCTTTAGCGCATTTTCCTAACTTGCTATTCAATTGAATACATGAATTCAAAACCCACCCAAGTCCTGGGAAGTGATTTTGAGAAAAAAACCTGTGTATCATTTTAATTCCTTCAGTTAGATTTACCTGGTCAATATGGTAAGTTTTACGTGCAAATGAGTGGGTTAAACTGTATTAGGTATGACGATTAGCATTTCAGGGACTTCGTGGGGTTCATTTTAAATGCTGGACTTGGGTGTTTTTTTTAATCATATACAAAGACAACAATGTTGGAATGAGATTATCACTAGTAAGATAATACAAAATAAAGCACACAGGTATGTATAATGTTGATAAGCATACTGCATTGTAATATAAACCACAAACTTTCCTTGATTAAACCCATTTTTTTCCCAAAAGTCACTCTCCAGCAATGAATGTGCTACAAGTGGACTTTTATACATACTGGATTTCAATCAATGTGTTACAACTTACAAGACTCAAATCATGGACTTTGGTGGTTCTGTCATACATGCTATTTTCACATGCTCAATAGACACAGAGGATGAATTCTTTCATACATATGACAGGCCTATGTATAGCAACAATTTCCCATGCTTAACTCAATTTGGCCAAAGTATGGACTTGGGTGGGTTTTGTATTCATATATTCAATTGTGGTCAGTCTTGTTTACCTTGTAATTGTAATTGTAGTAGAATCATATTGTGACGCCAGTGCATATTTCCTTGTCTTATTTCTTTACATTGTGATTATATCTTAAGTGTAAAGCTAAAATATAAAGCACTTTCTCAGTTCGTCATGTCCGATGTGATGGAAATCGTGTTTGAATATGTGACACGATCAAGGGAAATGAGTCGGATGTCGGTAATATTGATTTTGAGATATTGGCAAAGAAAATTTCTTTTGTTTTATATTGTTATCAGCGATTGATAAATTGACATATCTTCGCAACGAAAGGTCTTATTAACACGGGGTTTTCAGTTTCGAAAAGCTCTAAATGTCCTCTTTAGAAACATATGTAAAACTCATTTTGGACCAGGGTCGACATGTTACTCATGCCCCTTGATCACGTCACATATAAAGTTCGTTTTCCTGACCTTCGGCCCTCCAATGTGAACAACCCTCAAGATTGTAATTACAAGGTGCGTTGGCACCTCTATTAAAGCCCAATCGTGCGCGATTTCAATAATCAATATATGAAACTGCATACATACAGTTATCCGATATAGCGATATTCGAGTATCGCTGAGTACCAAAATGCACCATTTTAAAACCCTAGGCTACAGCTGTTGTTGAGAACTTACCGGGATCAGCAGTCTGTAAAATTGATGTTATTCACGCGTGTCCATCTGTAAAGTAGTTTTGATATTACATGTTGCGTTAGATTAAATATGGCAAAAATATTAGGGTCTCCTGCCCTTGCCATTATAAGATTGCCTATTGATACGATCGATTGCATTTCTGGCAATCACATGACAGCTAGGACCTGTGGACCATGCCATATCTTACTTGACCACGACATTCAAGGCACACATTAGGACGATTTGGTCTAATTGTATTGATATTTCCAATCAGTTTTCCGTGTGTAGATAAATAACGAATGATAACACTATTGGTGAGCCATGTACCAATCGGGATTTCTAGCTGGACTGTATATAATCAATTAACTCTTTCAATGTGCTGTCAAGGTGCATATTAAGGAAACTTTGTCGCTCCCTTTAGAACGGGTCAGAAAACATACTTCACTTACAAATTGTAGTCTATAGTAGCGTTTTTAACCGTGTAACTTTTCTCAACACTATATGTAAGCCCTGGATCGCAATCATCCCTAAACTGCTCCCTCATTCCACTTGGGTGTGGAGATGCAATATGGAAGTAAAGCGTCTTTTCCAAGTGCACAAAACGTCGGCACTGCAGGAACCTAAACATATGACCAGGAGCTGCCTCGATGATCAAGTGTAATAGGCGGGAAATGTTGGGCTTTTTCCACTACTCCGAAAAGTAGACCCACTTTAAGAGTGCTATTGGTTGACCTCCTGGTCTATATTTTGTGTGATAAAGAAAGTAGACAAAGTGTAGGACTTTAATTAATAATTCTGCTCCTGGCGGGATGTCACAAGAACATTCTCAAAATAAAATATTTTAATATTAATCCGCGATGTTATAAGGCCCGCCGATTTCGAGCTGATCAAAGTATATTATTATTACCAATCAAGCAAGTAGCGTTGTAAGTTAAACCCATGGTTTCGTAAAGTAAAAAGAATGATGACCTTGAAGTAGCGTAGGTTTTCAATGGAGCGGAGTTAGGTTGTTCCCATAGCTACCATGCTACAATTGAGAAACAACGGTGAGTAAATTATGAGAACAACACGATTTTTAAAAAAGTGTTAAAACACTTTCACTCAATTTGTGTTTAAAGATTTTTACTCACTAAAGAAGGAAATATTATTATTTACATTGTGCACAAAATAAAAATGGGGTTTCAGCACTATTTTAGTCTTGCGAAAGCAGATGACTTGCCATGATCTGCTCTTAAATCGAAACACTTCATGTTATGACCTGTCCGTAAAAGATTTTTATCGGAAAGAATATTGTAGCACCTTATATTGCATGCAAGATATCTTTCACTCTTTTAGAATCCAGCTTATGCATTTCGTTTATTGATCCTATATATAATAGCTCACCAAAGGCCCATGTAAGCTTTTACAATATTACGCTCGTGACATTCAACTTGAGAATTGTGTAAGGACGGAAACGAGGACTTGTCATTTATGAGTTATGGAGTAATAAGCGTCATTCCAAAGCATGATAAAGAGAAACAAACGACATAGATTGATGCCCACCTCGAAGTTATTCAAAATGTAAATTTTTTTCTCGTTCCATATCTGCAATTTGCCTTTCAACTCTGAGTGATTATAAACATAGTTGGTTGTACACATTTGTCAAACCCTCAAATACTAACTTCCAAGTACTTACAGACTGTTCCGATGAATTTATATCAAATGATTGTCTACGTCCATTTAAAGAGAGAAAGCATCAAATTTACACCAATTGCCGTTCTTCAACTGATTATGTATAGCCTTGCATTGTCAATGTATAGATCGCATTCGTTATCATAAAACGAGCATCACATTTTTCCTATCTTGATATTCAATTGTGGTTAGGCTTGTTTACGATGCATGTCATTTCAATCTTGCACCTTTTGTAATTGTAATTGTGGTAGAATCATAATGTGACGCCAGTGCATATTTCCTTGTCTTATTTCTTTATATTGTGAGTATATCTCAAGTGCAGAACTGAAATGTAAAGCACTTTCCCAGTTCGTCATGTCCGATGTGATGGAAATCGTGTTTGAATAATTATAAGGTTCAATTTCATGACCTTCCCCTCCAAAGTGAACAACCCTCAAGATTGTAATTACAAGGTGCATTTGGCACCTCTATTAAAGCCCAATCGTGCGTGATTTCAATAATCAATCTATGAAACTGCATACATACCGTTATACGATATAGCGATATTCGAGTATCGCTGAGTACCAAAACGCACCATTTCTAAACCCTAGGCTACAGCTGTTGTTGAGAACTTACCAGAATCAGCAGTCTGTAAAATTGATGCTATTCACGCGTGTCCGTCCGTAAAGTAGTTTTGATAAAATATGGCAAAAAATATTAGGGTCTCCTGCCCTTGCCATTATAAGATTGCCTATTGATACGATCGATTGCATTTCTGGCAATCACATGACAACTAGGACCTGTGGACCATGCCATATCTTACTTGACCACGACATTCAATGCACACATTAGGACGATTTGGTCTAATTGTAATTGTATTGAGATTTCAAATCAGATTTCCTTGTGTGGATAAATAACGAATGATAAAAGTATTGGTGAGCCATGTACCAATCGGGATTTCTAGTTGGACTGTATATAATCAATTAACTCTTTCAATGTGCTGTCAAGGTGCATATTAACGGAACTTTGTCGCTCCCTTTAGAACGGGTCAGAAAACATACTTCACTTCAAAATCGTAGTCTATAGTACCATTTTTAACAGTGTAACTTTTCGCAATACTATATGTAAGCCCTGGATCACAATTATCCCTAAACTGCTCCCTCATTCCACTTTGGTGGTGGAGATGCAATATAGAAGTAAATCGTCTTTTCAAAGAGCTGCCTCGATGATCAAGTCGAAACATATATCGCTGTGCCACCACCATACACCTTGTTTTTCTATTATAATGTATGTTGCAGACAACTTGTAAATATTTTTACCGAGTGTCGGGAAATACCGATCTCGCATTCACTATTATTGAAGTTTGGTCTTCTTTTTTCCCGTCCTTACTTTCCCAGTTGCGTACACCGTTAGAACACTGTTTAAAATTTTGCTGTTTAAAAGAATGTTGTTCAGAAAAGTAAACAGAGTTGTTCAAAATCAAAAAAATTGGAGCTTGATTGTTTTAAACAACAACAAATGAAAAGGCAAAATAATCAATTTAAACAGAGATGTTTAAAAAATGCTAAATTACCGCCAAATCGGCATTTTAAACATCGAGTTGTTTAATATTATTTGCATAATCCAAGATGGCCGTTTTGACAAGCATGCATGTGTGGAGAGAAGCGAAGGAATTTTATTGAACTTTATACAGCAAGTGTACAAGTTTTAGGCCTGTATCGCTCTCTATTTATGTAAATGTTTGCTGTGCACAAACTGGAAGCAATTTTGTGATCCACATGTGGTTAAAAAAATTGATACTATGCCTGTAAGCTTACTGTGTTGTAAGATACAGTATGCTTGTACAGGTAAGCTTATATAGTTAACATCAGCAATATTATGCTCAGTTTTTTTACCACACAGATCACAAAATCACATTCAGTTTTAGCAGCAGCATGTATACATAGAATAGCGAACGATTTCAATGTAAAACGTGTACACATACAAGTAAAATGTTTGATAAAACGTAAACAACATTCAGTGAATAAAAACATATTTTAAACAACCTTCTTTAGACAACCGTTTACAATTTAAACACTGTTGTTTAATCTAGGCTTACACAACTAAGTTGTTTAATTATACCACTAAACAACAGTTGTTTACATCTTGGTCAACATTTTAAACAACAAACTGTTTAATAATTAAACAATTTTGAGTTGTTTAATTTTTAAACAACTATTGAGCGATTCACCTGGTAACTTGTGGTTGTTTAAAATTTTAAACAACTTGTTTAATTTTATTTTAACAGTGTAATACTACGTTACAGTACTGCATATATACATGTCGTGCACTTTTTCTGTGTCACTTTGAACAAGATATATAGATATAGTGTAGCTTTTTAATATCATCGACAACACAAATGGGGAAAATCTTACCAGAAAGTGCATTAACCCACATATAAGTCAAAAAACGTGCGAGCAGACTCTAGCGAGACAATTAATTTTCAATATCTAAATTGACATGGGCGGTAAATATATTTAACACAATTTAAAATATGCACATCCCTCATATACCGTAATAGGGCTGCACTGCAAACTCATTAGTTTGAGTTCTGTTCTGTTTATTTTTATTCTCTATGAATCATTTATCAAATTAAAATAATTCCGTGCTCTCATTAATGTTTTAAAATCTAAGCTTCCGGAATTACTACTGGGTAACAATACATATCCTAAAATATTTAGGTATTAATTTAATTTGCTCACAAAAGCAGAGGAAATTTGTGTATTTTTTTTGGTTACATTTGACATGTGGAATGATCTGTAGCACAAATAGGTGAGAAGTGAAATACACTAAACTAAGATAAATTTGTGTTTAAACTTGTAGACACGTTCGTTAGACTGACAACTTACAAAACAAAAATCAGAATTAGGACAATACTTCAAAATAACTGTGTCTGTTGGATGCGCCAGAAATAAAATCCGAAGAGTCCACTCCAAATATAGTACTGACATTAAATTTAAAATGTTAGATGAAAATGTTTACAATATATCTTGAGCTCAAGACACATTCTTATTTGTTCCCTGCGGATAAAACCAAATCACTTTTTTGCCATGTGTTAATGTACAGTATTGATATTAAACAATGTTCAATTGCGTCATCCTTATAGCGTCATCAAATGTAGAGTAAAATGTACAATGAATATTTTAAAACGAGTCTAATTATAAAAACAAAGTGCTGGAATTCTATGAGGCATAACCACCTCCGGAGGACATTACTGGTTCCATATGACGTTAATACTACATAGAAATTCTACGGTGGTAGATTAATACAATGTATTCCTACGCAATAAATATCTTTATACTTTGAACACAGGTAATTGTTACACATATTATAAAAAGTGGTCAATCAGCAACCCGATTCAGTTTTTTACTTTTTGTAATATCATTTATATGCGCAGTGTAAAATTAATATAAATAATTTACGAAGAAATATGTCGTATTGGCAATTCATGCAGCATTTTACATTTTCTAGGGCTTTTTTTGTAGGGACTTTTTTTCTGAGTTCTTATGACCAAAGGCATAAATTGAGGCGTGTTTAAACAAGCCTGATGCATGAGAAATGTTGACCCCTGTGCAAAAGTAAACTTTTGTTTCTCCACTAAAGAACAATAATGAATATATCGCAGATCGGGCAAACTATTATATCCCCTTTAACAAGTCGAAGACAATGAGCTGTTTTATCCAATTATGTTTAATTGTTTACCCTTTTTACTACCCTTTTTACTACCCTTTTTTTCGAGGGCGATGTTGGTCATTTTGGAGGAGCTACAATATGATGAAAAGATAGTGTATGCTTTCCTTTTTGTGATTTTAATACAAAGTGTGCAGTACATTATGTGCTTAACAATTGTGACGTGTCATGTCAAAAGCAGACACTTTTGGAGCAGGTTATCAATTTTGAGGTTTTTACATATCTTAAATATAGAGATATTTTGCTCCACAACGCCGTTTTCCCCTATGAAATCGGACATTCCTAAGCGAAGATATTGAGTTCGTAAGTTATGGTATTATAAGATTGAAAATTGAGATATCGGCCTTTAAAAATATTATTGCCAATGTTGAGAATCGGAATTTCCTTGAAAAATGGCTCAAAAAATACAAGATGGCAGTTATATTCCGGTCTGAAACTATCAGACAATATTTTTAACATTGATAGCAGATTTTTTGGCTATTTCTCCATTCACGATCCTGCCCAAAAGTGTCTGCTTTTGACATGACACGTCACAAATGTACTTTTTATGTTCCATAATCATGGTTTAAACTGAATATTGGAGCAAAAAGTCTAGTTCATTCCAACAACGACTGGTATAACATCAGTTAACTCAGCTGCTAAATGACATACAGCGATCGTCTCAACAGACTATCAAATTGAGTCTCAAAAAATCTAATAATCTATGAAGTACGTCTACAGAAGTTGCTTGCAAACAAAAATACAGTAATTTGAGTCTGCAATGTCTGGCGTTTGGTTTTTTAACGTGATTCAGTGTTTGATTAGTGGCACAGATAGATCGCATCTTCATACTTGAGCGCAATAGCGTAAAAGAAGCAATATAATAGAACGAATTAATAATAAATTTATATAATGATCAAATAACCAAACCTCATATTAATCTTATATACTATGTTTTAAAGATAATGCTGCATTAGCAGTATGCTTCGACTATATTAAAATACGTACAGTATTTATAAATACGCACGTGCCCACCTCTGCCCTGCCATAAGAACTTATAGAAAGTAAGTCTGAAGTGACCTTCTACATAGCTGGGGGTCTTCCTGTACATTTGAATTCAAAGGCGGTAAACAACACATGACTACTGTTCAGAAAATTATATATTTTGTTCAACTTATATTGTAATGTTCTCGTCGATAAATATTTTTCCGTCGGCAAATACTTTCAAAATGTTGTTTTTGATAACATATTACAAATTCAGAATCCTCCCATGTATAATAATTTTGCTATTTAATTAATACTTTAATTTGATGATATTTATCTAAAGCGTTCCAATCCTTTTCAATGGCATGAGAATTTGGTCACGCTTGGTGGTCTTGGTATATCGTGCCCATAGGTCACGTGCGTATTTATAAATACGTATTTATAAATATAGCCGAAGTAGCTCATTAGGCAATTTTATGCTGCTCTAAACTTTCACATTGTCTTCTTCAACGTAATGTTTGGTTATTTAACCGCCAAAATCACTGGCTGCTCGAAACTGAAGACGAGAATGCGCTGTATCATTGTTTTGACCCAGTAATATCAGACTAATTTAATCTGTATTATATTGATGTGTAAGTTAAGTTAATAGTACTTTATATTTTTGTAATATTGTTGCAGCGAATAAACTGTTTCAACTACATTGTATTCACAAAAATTATATATACAACAATAGAAGCAGATACACTTTAAATCAAATTTAATATAAACTCATTTGTGTTGTATCATGTACTTTATTTTCAACCTTTATTTAACCCTAGAACTACGAAGGGGGAGGGTTACCACCCCCTAAGATTTTTTATCCGTCACAAAAAAAATGCACGCGTTTACGTCCAACGACCTAAGCTTATCGTAGATCCATCCTTTGCGCTCATTTTGGTGATACAATTTTTACCCCAACACCGTACCCAGGACCAGCCGTCAAATATGACCATAGGGGGGAGGGGTTGAGGCCCACCATTGGTTTCTACAGTAAAATCAATGATTTTCTTTTCACTCTAGTCAAATCATTCCAAGAGCTACTGACTTTTTACTTGTCAGTTAGGTTGAAATAGTCATTTCCTTTGATATTGAGGAGAAAATTCGGTTGTAGAATTTGCAGCCGAAAATCAATTTTGCCTATACTTTTATTCATGGCCAGAATTTCCCAAATTTGCATGGGCGCCCTCACATTATGACATCATAGCGATATTAGGTGGGGAATGTTGGTAATTATTTTATCACTGAAGAGAGGAGACCCATAGCTATACATTGGTACCATATTTAGCGTTATATGACGTTATAATTGAAAATTAGGGGGCTGTAACCCCCTCCCCCCCCTTCGTAGTCCGTGTTACAAAATATGGCTCAGTAGTTCTAGGGTTAATCAATAAATGCGTGTTGACTTTTGGTAATCCCCGTTCAATGCTGTGTATTTTGGAAAAAATATCATTGTTGAGTTTCTCAGAATATTTGTCTGTTTGCACTAATATCTATATCTAACCATTGACACATTTTACCATATCTTCAAAGTATATATGGTACAAGAATGTTACCATTTTGAATCGTATAGATCTGATATAAATTTTAAAAAAATGCATATGAAACATCTGTTTTCCACACCAAACAATGTTGTATTCTGCACTAATAGAGAACACCAATAATTTAATCATCATAATTGAAGGGCTTCAAGGGAAATTAATGGGTATTCAACTTCCACCACATGAAGTTTCCAAAGCAACGATGCATTCTGAATCTGAAAAATCAATATTTCACCATTTTAAAGTCTTGTTTTAACATCTGATTGCTCTTCATTCAACGGATAACCCCAGGTGGGGAAATATGGATAATTGGGTTTACGTACAATTCCTTAAGAACTTTAAATGAGAATGAGAATGTTTATACACTACATCAAACGGATTAAATTTCAGTTCAAGATACAGGGTCTCTTGAGACCTTGACAATTTTAAAATTACATATTTTGCTTCATAATTCAACAAGTATCAGGATTTGTGTTCAGTGTGTTTATAATGAAAAACAGAGGTAAAAAGAATTGCTCGCGTCTGATGTCACTGTCAATTACGATCCTTGATTGGTTTACACAGGTTAGTAGCGCGTAAAAGGAAAGCCGATCTATCTTGTGTCGATCGGAGAAGGAGAAGGAATAGAAGAAAATGGCGAAAAATTATGTACTTTTACAAGGCAAAAAGCAACTGTTCTAGGCATTGTTGACATGGTGCCTTCGCGAAAGAAAGTTTCCTTCTATAAAGACCTAATTTTTGAGATGGTTTGTATGTTTGAAGGTGCAAAATTAAGGTGCCCGGTTATACAGCCGCGTTCAGCAAGTCATCATCACGACACTTGTAAACAAACCGTGCTCGAGTTTGATTGACAGGTGACGTCAGACGCGATAAATTATTTTCATCTATGTCTTTCATTATAGTTGATATTGAAAGAAACCTCAAGAGGGGAAATAGCGAGGTTTGTGCTACGGGTTTTTCCCTTTCATTTACATATACACACTTTTCTTCAACAACTGTGGGAGATTATTTAAGTTAGTAAATAGTATATTTTGGGAATAGTAACAAGACATTGCATATGAAATATCTGTTTTTCCACACTAAACAATTTTGAAGTCTACATTAATAAATGGCACTGATAATTTAATCATCATAAATGAAGGGCTGCAAGTGAAATAAAGAGGTTGTCATCTTCCACAATATGAAGTTTCCATAGCAACGATGCGTTCTGGAAAATCAATATTTAACCTTTTCTAAGTCTATTTAGACTCTGATTGCGCTTCATTCAAGGGAAAACCCCAGGTGGGGAAATATGGAAAATTGAGTTTACATAAAACTCCTGCGGGGGTTGAGACAATCTTTATTCTCTATTGGCGCGCAATTTCACGTAGAATTTGTTCACAAAATGTGGGACAAATTACCGTTTGTCTAAGAACTTTAGATGTTAACGAGAATGTTTAGACACTACATGAAGTGGATTAAACCTCTGTAGAAGATACAGGGTCACTTGAGACCTTGGCAATTTAGAAATTACATATTTTGCTGCAAAATTAACAAATATCAGGATTTGTGTGTGTTTAGTCTATATTGAAAGAAACCTCAAGTAGGAAAATAACGAGGTTTGCGTGACGCTTTCTC
This sequence comes from Amphiura filiformis, assembly GCF_039555335.1. Taxonomy (NCBI): domain Eukaryota; kingdom Metazoa; phylum Echinodermata; class Ophiuroidea; order Amphilepidida; family Amphiuridae; genus Amphiura; species Amphiura filiformis. The sequence goes on from NC_092642.1 coordinate 36,552,742, forward strand.
TTTCAATTTACCTTTTCGGTAAATCCCATAAGCCTTTGCGAGTACACCTGAGATGTCATCATTAGACGCCACGCCGATACGCACATCGTTTAGTGAACATATCTACTGCGCATTTCAAAGCCGTGAAGCTCTCGCAAAGGCTTATGGGTCTATTATACACGATGTTCGTAAGCTAATATAAAATGAACTGTCGGATAGCTGGTAATTTTGTGGTCCTCTTTTGAAATCATTGCCCAATATCAACTTATCTCACAATGAAATTACAACAACGAGAAATGCTTACATGCGCAAACAGTGATGCCCTGAGATTAAAAAAAAAAAGGAAAAAAAAGAACAGTAATTTTAATTTATAAAAGGACAGAGCTGGGGTGAAATAGGACTGTCTCTTTCTGACTGCACAGTACATAGTATGGGGTATTGTTGTTCCTCAATCGGTACGAAAATACAGGCTATTGCTGTGTGGAACGAATAACACAAATCCTGGTGGCAATGTTGATTTCTGTAGCTACGTATCATACTTACATCAACAATGTTTCGCAATTGCACCCGCAGACAAAAATTATTGTGGGGGTGAATCACTTGAAATTCCATTCATAGTAAACCACTGATGTGTTTCCAGTAACAAAGCATAACACATACTGTAACAGATGTCAATCATGCTGTCACCATCAGGTACTATTCTTTTTTACGTTAAGTCCTATCGATTTAAACTAAGTGTATGTCCAGTGCTGGATGCATTTCTGCAGCTACATCAATTCCTAGATTTGTTTTGCTCATTCGACTCGCACAAAGTGTTGCCGGTAATGTCAAAGTTTCATCCGCGAATAAAACTCAAGGGTATATTTGGAGTGGGTCTTTTACAAATTTGGGACTAGATTAGTAAATCCATATCAAGATGGCTGACCCCTTTGGCTACGCCTCTGATAACGTATCCCATGCATTTGTCATAATATACATGGGACACTATAGAAGTATAGCATTTTACAGAAGCGTTGGTGAAAAAAAGTAAGCAAGAGTCCTACAGAGCTCAACAAAATATCAGGTAGCAATATTATCTGACATAAGTAATTACTTGATTGCGAATAACATTTTTCTTGTAAATTCGATATCACAATTACATACAAAATGTACTGAGCCATGTCAGGTTTTCTAACCAATTATGATAATTGTATTGGTTCAATCCTTTTAGTGGATTATCCATATAGGTTTTTGTAGCATCCAATAATCATTATAACACTATGTTTTTACGATAAAGTATCGATGTACATGTGTTGGTGTCGCCTTTTGTAGGACAATTCAGTACACACAGTAATACCCAATATCTCCAAGATGGTGCCCGTATATCTATTCAAAATCCTGTCACATGAGAATGATTTTGAATATCATTTCTACCATCTACGGCCCAATTATGTAATTCTCTTCCTGCCCAAATTCCAGCCATTAGATCAAGGGCCAACTTCAGCAGGGAGGCCAATTCTGCTGTTAATGCCCAGTTACGCCATGTCGTAGAAAATAGATGTACAGGTGTATGATACGTACGTTTGGAAATCGCAACTTTTCTACTGTTTGTTTTCGTACGGGAAACCTTCTACGTACATTATAACCGTTCCTAACGTGTAAAACTTGATCTATCTTAGATATAGTCCAGATTTTATTCTCTTCTTCCAAAAATAAAAAAACACGGAATTTTTATGATTTTTTTTTAGATTTACGTATCATTGATAGTACCATTAATGGTGACACCATCAAGGAAAGCTTCCAGCTATAATAGTTCTCGACGGATCATGTCAATGAATAATGCATTTAAATACGATATTATACAGCCAAAAGGCATAAAAATGTTGAAAATACGATTTCCCGATGGTCTGTTCCGAACGTGAGAGTATCAAAATTAACTCTGATTGATCGTATTATTTGTCCGCAGACAAGGGAAGCGAAGAATGAAATTAATATCACACCTTTTTGGAGCAAGTCACCATCTAATTGTTGACGCACCTTTTATTTATTTACGACATATAACCTGGACTATTTTCTTTACCTTCCTTTATCTGACCTAGTTATTGTAAGATTTGTTGAAATAGCCATGGAGCGTCTCTTTCCCAATCTATAATCTTACTCTAAAGCTTACAGTTTTGAGTAAAAAAATAATACATAAGTTGTTGAAACTGTCAATAACTTTGTTACTTCAATAAACCTTTATAAGCCAGAATGTTTTTCTACCTATCCTCGGCAAGTTAGAGACTAACGGTTATTAACCCTCGTCTTTCTAAGGGTGGTGTGCCAAACCCTGCTATACTTTGATCAGCTCTTAATCGACGAACCTTATAACATCGCGGATTAATATCAAAATATTTTATTTTTTGAGAATTGTCTTGTGACATCTCGCCAGTAGCATCACAAATGATTAATCGAATCCCTGTACTTTGTCTACTTTCTTTAACACACAAAATATAGGCCAGACAGGTCAACTTAACGTCTTAACGTGGGTCTACTTTTCGGCGAAATGGTAAAAGCCTAACATTTCCCGCCTATTAAGAGCTGATCAAATTATAGATATATTTTCTGGAGTACTAGATAAGTGACCAAATGACTTTGTCTGATCGTACGACTAGTCTTTACACTCATTTTAGCCAGCCATTTTTTACATATCACCTTACCCGAGGTAGATATTTATTTTGCTCTTACAAAAACAAAAGGTTGTGATTTTGATGTAAACTTTTGATCCAAACACAAAGACATTATATTTCCTACCCCGGAATTTTCAGATGGTACTCCAACTTTCATCGGCGAGTGAGTGACTTATCAGGTCCCGATCTTTGTGACCTTTGACCTGATAACAGACTCGTAGTCTTCTGGAAGTTTGAACCGGCCACTGCTGATGAAAGATAGAGTACCATATGAAAATTCCGTTGTAGGAATTATATCTTTGTGTTTGGATCAAAAGTTTAAATCAATATCATGATTTATACCAACACAGATGAACTTTCATGAAAATATGTTATATTGATATCATTTGAATAGAGGGCGTCTATGCTATCAATTGATACCAAATTAAACCGCGCTGTGTGGTTTGGTGTATAAATTAGAGGTGCACCAATACCTCACCCTTAGTAAAGTATGTAACCAAAAATGTGTTGGAAAGACAAGAGTTAAAATATCCTTGAAACTTTACTATAGCTAAGCGGCTGCTGGTATTCTTTCCATATCAGATAATGCCATCTACACCACTCCGGTAATGTCTAATAAGATTTATGTGCAAGTAATATCACATACAATCTAGTTACAAATACAAGCTGACCATCAAAGTGTAAAATGATTACCTAAGGTGAAGCCTATTCCAATTGTTAATACCAATGAGTGATCAATAACAGACCAATGAAATGTGTTGTTACTTCCTGCTTCGGGAAATACGGTTAATTTGTATTGGCTGAGAAAGTTATATCTTGTCACTGGCGACTGAATTATTAAAATGAACATGCAAGTCGGCTAGCCGACGGAGTGACCTTGGCATCCTCTTCATATTGCGGTTGATATAGCCAAGGGCTTGTAAACCTTACGTATACCAGGAGTAGAATCTTTGTTGAGTGAAACCCAAATTTTACAGAACAGAGTTGTCAATGTCAACATTTTACAAGTGTTATGCATTCTTTATACTAAAAGTTTAATTTAGTACAAAAATATGTCTAGTATTTATTAATCTCGGGGGCAATATTTCCCAATATTTGACACATTACTTGCTTTCGAGCATAGAAAGTATTATAGGCTTTATACGTGTAAAGCCTCAGAGCTTCAGTATCTCAGCTTGTTAATGCAGTAAGGATGAGATAGCGCATCTGTCAAGGTATCGATTAGTGATTTTTATAATGTTTTTTTAAGTGCCTTATATAATGTTTCTCAAACTTAGTTAAAGCCGCGAATTATCCGTTTCCGTAACAAGCACTTCAAACATTTGGCATCGAAGTAATAAACTTTCGTTGCATTTATAGTATTCATCGTTGAACAAAAAACTACGATATACAAAAGAGGATAAACTTCGTTACATCCATATACTAAATTATCCGGCTCTTCCCATGGTGCATTGGAATTCGGGAAATGAACCATACGATTACTCCGTCCTTAGGCGGGGACGTTAAACAGCCGGTCTTGTACATTGAGTCATACCTGTACTTGTATTTCGCAGTCAGTTTCAAAAAGGTTATTATATGTATGTTAACTGTCTGCATCAATTCTTCCCAGTCAGTCTTTCTGGACTTCGAAGTCCACAGTACGTTGGTTTTCATATACAGTGAAGTTTGCAATGAAAGGGTGAAAATAATTTATTTTTGTAGAATTTCATGAGTACTTGAACATGCCACAACTTAACGCACTGTCTCATCAATTTCACCAATCAAGCCAAGACTAGTATTGCTTAACTTTCAGCCGTCCAAAAGCCTCAACCCATTTTAAATGTATGTCTAATGTCACCGCCATTTCTTGCTTAAGGCATTGTATCGTCCATCGCAATGAATACGTGTGTATGGTGTGTATACAGTGTTCAAACCTCTGTTATTTCTGCAACAAAACAATGGTCTAGGGCACAATATTGTATACATGACATTCGTTAAGAAATAAACCTGGGGGTTTGATTACTTTATAACTATCTGAGCGTACAATGGTGCTTATATGGGTCAGATCAATATTGTGTTTTTTTTTAATTTCATACTTGAGGTCGATAGGTGAAGAACTTCGCTACACACGAGAAAGTTTCTTTAATACTTTAAGTATTCTACTATCTTTTTGCTATCAACTTTGAGATGTAAGATGCATTATCAGTGAAAAGCCTGTCAGAGCCTCTTCTTCCCATAGGCGCAAAATTTTGACCACGTACCCCAAAGAGAGTGTATATTGTAGTGAGTTATGCTCATTGTTCAAATAGGCCGTTTTTTAAAAATTGCGTACGCTACTGCTCGGATATCTACCAAAGTGTTATACAAAGTACATTTTAATAACAGCTTTGAATAATGCAAAAAATGACAATAATTGGTTTAACCACTGGTATTTGTCAATGTCAATGTTGCTCATCGTATCCTGATTTTGTAGCTTTTTGTAATATTTGAACCAACAAAAGACTTTTTTGACAAATGGGAGCGTTCATGCATCAAACAACATGCACATTGACATTGGGAAAATGTCGATAGTTAAATATTCACAGTATCTGTTGAAAGTTATTAGCACTATCGAACGTTTATTTAGCCTTGTCATTTAACACAGCGACACTAGTTTAAATGACATTTAGGAGTATCGTGATACAATAAGAGAGACAAGTTCACATCAGTTTGATGTTACTTTTGAATATTGCTGATCAATTATAGAAAATCTTTACATGTCAAAGTGGTAAGAGGTGACAAGGAGGAAAACACAGTTTTGTTTTTATAAGACAGCCATGAGTGACTTTCACACATGGCTATTTTAAATTGATATACTTATTATATCCAGTGTAAATACTCGAGATGTCAAAACAAACGCCTTGCTAGAAGAAATATTATTTTGCTTATATCCCATCATGCTCTATACACTATCCCGATGGATAGTGTACATCTCATCTCCACCATGTAAGAGTTGAACTTCCCTGTTTAAAGAATTCTTAAAGTGCCAACTTTGACAACACATGAACACAACCAACTTTTCCTAATTAAAATCTCAAGGTAAAACATCTGCGGGTGATTTTTCACCCAATGTGAGTTGTAGACCATGAAAACATACATACTGTTCAGCATCTCATTTTTAGAATCACGCAAGAGTATCCTCTCTTCCTCTGGAGGACAGCACTCATGTGTATCGATGCCCTCTATTCGCCAACGTTACATTAAGTTAACGCATTGCTTAAAAACGGTGACGGGCTGTTAATAACATAATGTTACGCATTGCTTTCTTGCCCTGGGGCCAATATATATATTTGATCTGGGGGCTGTATAAACAAACAATATCAATTCTGCAAGCTCGGTAGGGCTGAGGCCGGAAACTACCATTGTGAAGATTTGCAACTAATAGAGTTCCAATATATAATGGCCCCGCAGGGCAAGAAAGCAATGTATAACCTTAAGTTATTGACAGTCCGTCACGTTTCTTCTCCTTTTTTTTCTTTTTACCCCTTGATTTCCGCATTCTTTGGGCCCTCTTCTGCTGGGGCTAGATTTAGGGTGGTCTTAACCCTGAAATTATGGAAACCTTTGGGCCCCATAACTGCTAAATTGTTGGTCTAAAGTATATAAAAGTGTACATATTTAGAATGGCAAAGACTTCATAAATTCATCTGTGAGGTTAAATTTGGGCAAAAATGCTCATTTGTGGGCCAAAATCCCCCAAAACGCTTTTTTGCCCAAATTAGTTCGTTCAATTTTTTTTAGTAATTTCTAAAAACTAGATAAAATATCTAGGAATTGTTTATTTATTTATTTTTTTATTTATTTATTTTTTATTTTTTTATTTTTTTATTTGTTTATTTATTCCTTTATTTATTTATTTATTTATTTATTTATTTATTTATTTATTTATTTAACTTGACCAACTTTACCAAAAATATTTGAATTTTGTGCGAAAATCAGGGTTTTTTTGGTGCAAATTTCTCAAAGTTGGTTATAATTTTGTTTTAACTGTTCCTATATATTTGTCTTCCACGGGGAGCATGAATTTCGAATCGAATTAGCACATTAGGCAGCTACATTTGAATCAACCTGAATCTTCCACAGAGGGAGGGTGAGTTTCAAATGGAGCTGCCTAATGTACTCATTCTATTGTAAATCCATACTCCCCCTGTGGCAGCTATTTCTAAAATCTTCCACATGGGTAGTGTTAATTTTAAATGGAATAGCCCATTGTATAAGGGCTCCAAAATAAAGCTGTATTAAAACAAAATTACGATAAATAAAGTTATACCATGAGTTATTTATATGTAACTACTGTCAAAATCAATCTAGCACCACGATGGCAACCTTAGTCACTCCGCGTCATGCCTTTACTCAATTGCAAAACTACCGTTCATCAATCAACCATGCTTTTATTAAGTTAAAAGGAATAGGGATTTTAAAAACACAATTTCTACCTCTTTTGCTGCACCATGCATTCACAACTGGATTCACAGGCAGGTCAAATTATACATAATGTGGGCAATCCATAAAAAGAGTCTAAAACTCTTTCTGTATATTTTTTTTTTATTGTACAATATTTACAACGTGGCATGTTAAAATTTACGTTATCCCAGACGGTAAATTTATACCTACACCAATACAGGGTTAGCGGACTTTAATGTATTGATACAGATGCGCGATTATGCTGTTATTATACCCAGTATATTGTTATAAATCTAGCGAATGTTTTCAGCAAAAATAATATTCTTTTGAAAATCAATATTATGATGACTCCGGCCCAACGGCAGGGTAAAGCTCTAGCAATATAACATTAATATAAATGTGCGTATCTACAGCATTCGAATAGCAGGTTGGCTGATAACACACTGCATACTAAACCAAACCTGATTCTCTCACAAGAAAATATATTGTAATTACCGAGAAGTGAAAACCTTCATGTTTAAATTTCAATCTGCAATCTTTGGTGTCGGTTGTAGATTGCAAATAGAATTTCAATCAGGAACAAATTATGATGACTTTGTGCTTTCAGCTTCAAGTTAGCCATCTGTACGCCGAGGCCAAAACGGCAGGATCAAACACATTACAATCTATAAGGACACAGTACTTTAACCCCAATATACTTGTACGCTGAAACAGTGACCTCTAAATATTGGGTAACAAATATCGGTCTCTGCCAAATGAGGTCAAATTTTGAGCTAAAGCTGTTGAATGTATGTTATTGAAAAAAAATGTCTCGAGGAGTGATGTTATTAAACTACGAGGTAGGTCAATTTTTAGAAATTCGAATAAAATCAGATATTGATACTGTTATATAACATATTTTAATCTTTATTTCAAATAATTCGAATGTGACAAAACAGATGCACATTGAGCAAAGCGGTTCTACAGCAAGCGGCCTTGACATTCTAAAGTTCCCTTTGAATAAAGACGATGAATTTTTTCAGTGAAGTCCTAAGTGAAGCGTTAGCCCTTCACGATATACGGCAATATCACACCACCAAACCCCACACAGTAGCACCAAACCAATACCAGGTGTGTTTGTGCTTATTGGAAAGTATTTTCAGGTACATTTCTCTCTATGGACATTAATCTTAATGCAAAATTCTAAACATTTGAAAAATGTTTTACTTTATTCTTTTTTTTTTTTTTTTTAAACATTTTAACCCTTTTAGCAAACGGTATGTAGACATAATATGTATGTATGCAGCGAAGTCCGACTTATGTAATTAGTGCGAAACACGAATGGTAAAAGATTGAAGGCTGCAATTTTTTTTTTATCCACGAATTGCTGAAATGTGTCAGATTTGAACTTGGAGTTAGGAGGCGATTGCAAATGTATCAAGTCCTTTGAATGCTCAACTTTTGATTTTCTTTATTATGTCATGATTATACATACAATTATTATTTGTACAAACATGGATATATTTTTAATTCCTCAATAATCTCGCGAAAATAAGCATGGATGTGTTTTTGTATTGGTCAGTACATCAAGGGAAAACGTTCTGCATCAATTGCCACATCTTCAATTATGCGTTCTCATGACGCAACAAATGTTTTATGTATGTTAAAGGTCTCTGACATTTGCAGAACGATTTCAATCTGGGAATTTGCAGGGAAGGGTGGCAAAACGATTGATCAGACAATAGGGCAAGAGAGTGATTCAAGACAAACGGGGTTTTATTTCATTCAATATTGTATAGACAATGCAATAGATACTACAATAAGTTAGAATAACCCAAAAAGGAGGAGATATGATCAGATGGAATAATAAATTTGTTTCAATTAAGTTGAAGGTTGATATCATCGCTTACTTACATAATTGGACGTAAATTTCAAATACAAATTGAAAATCAAATTCTTGATTTAAGATTACCAATAAGATTAAATAATACAGATGCAATTATTTTTGTCATCCGTAATTGAAAAGTAAATATTGTGATAGCGCCAGCATCTTTACTTTCGTCACTGGTGATAATATGTCAATCCCTGATCGAATAAAAGGAAGCCGGTATGATTTACGAGTACATTACAGCCTAAGTAAAACTAACCACTAGACAACCTTCTTTATGTCGACATTGAAACCTTCATCCATCATTCTCGTTAACTTATTCTATCTAGACTGCAGCTGGTAAAGGGTTGCTATTTGCGTTTCCCTTTAAGTGGCACAGAAATGGATGAACCGCGAACTGCACTTAAGATGCTGTAAGTAAAATAAAATTAGTGAACGCACTCATACGTACCCTATATTCAGACACTCTCTAGATGCTACGAGGTTTTAATGACAAAAGTACTGAAAACAAAACCTGTCTAACGAATACACCCACAAACACTCACCGTGACACTATTAAATAATTTAGATATCTCGGGCTTAGAACTAATACAAAACATACAAAGGTAACTACTTCAAATATTACTTAGAGCACAAGCGGTTAGGGTGTGTGTGTTAGATGTGGGCATACTCATCCGTCTGGCCCTATCGTGTTTCTATCAAACCTTCTTCACGTGTTTATCCAATTATAATGTAAACTTTCCTTTACGTCTGGGCTACCATTTATAATATGAATACCCTTAGTCTCAAATGCTGGCATTACGAGTGGAACAAGCACATTAACACAAAAATATATTATTCGAAATGAAACATGAAACAACTAGAAGCATAATGATGTAAACTGGGTATAATGATATTGCACTCAAAACTCGAAATTATTTGTTTGAAAGGTCAGCCCTGTATGGGATGGGACTATGCTGTTATCTTTTAGTTTGCAATTCTTGAATATCCTTTCATTTCTAAGGGTCATAACGGAACCAGCTGACGAAAATCAGGTGAAGAACCAGCTGTGTTTATGTTTTTATGGCAAATCGTTGCAGATATTTTCATTTCAACATCTGCTAGAGAGTTGGAGTAAGAAATGTACTCCCTAACATTAATGTGCTTACAAACATGCTTCTGGGTGTTCTGAATCTGTTTCAACTCTAAGTAGGCCGACTGCAGCAAGTACCACAACTGCTCACACTTATCTTTTATATACTGAGAGTAAATAACTAGGGCTAAACCATGATGAACTAATGAACTGTAACCAGCAATAATCTGATGAATAATTGCAATTATAATTTCAATTTTATGAGAGAAAACACTTAACCATCAACTTTCAACTATAGTGGTAGTCATTAAGGTTGTACCAGATGGATATTTGATATAATTTATCGTCCAAGCCATCCAGATTTTCATTAAAATATGTCAATTAGGTTAGCAGATTCTTACAAGGTTATTTGTAATTATGCATAATGAAAGATACATAACACTTTAATGTTTAAAGTTGATAATGATTATGATTAAGGTTACAAAAAGATAATAGGTTCATTTACTTGACGACCTAGTATGCTCCTCATTGTCTTACAATCATTAACAACAATTTCTTCTCTTGCGATTTGATTCATAAAACACTAATATAGCCAACAATTCGCTGTAGAAGTAGTGATGTAACATGACTAATTACCATAAGGATAGGCGAAAATAATTTGAATGTATTGCCCTGCACTATAAATAGGCTGCGCTCATCACCTGTCATGCATGGCTGTTTATGTGTGCAATCATAGACTCTTTCACTAATCGTACAGGAGCGAGTGAAACATATGTGTTTCGAAATCCGAGATTTCAATAAAATAGCCTTGTTCTCTACCAATGTCATGCAATATGCCAATTTTCATACATTAATATCAATATGTATCTTATCCTATCCTGATTTACTAGATTTTAAAATAAATATTCACTTTCATGTTAGCCATTTTAACTCATAAAAGTTTGAATAATGCCGATAACGGCTTTATATGTATTGTATGTATCAAAATTAAAATGCAGCAACATGCTCACTAACATTGTGAAACACAAATGTCGTTGGTAGAATATTTACCATGGTAACACAATGAAGGCTGACGACAATTGAGCACAAATAACCATGACGTCATTGCCACAGGCAATTTTTGCGCGGGAATTTTGAATATTGCATGATGAGAGACGGCTGTTTTTATTCGTTTTTATGGTCAATATGAGTAAAATAAAACCATGTGATTTACAATTGTTTTTCTAAAATATAAGGCATAGTGTTGTGATTACCGGAGTGTTCCTTTAAAGTTATTAGCACTATTTAGAGAATAAAGATATTGTTTTTAGCCGCTGGATGCATCTATCGTCTCATATAAGACGGGCGACATCATTATTTTAAGTAAAACAACGAGGCAAAGCCGAGCTGTTTTACGCCAAAAATAATGATGTCGCCCGTGTTATATGAGACGATAGATGCACGGCAGCGGCTAAAAACAATACCTTTATTCTCATTCTTAAACTCTTCAATTCAAATTAAAATATTATACAAATTCTAATCAAATTAAATCTACATTTTGCAATGAATTACCTAGGGCTTAAAAATCGATCAGACCCGTTGTTGCTGTGCGCCTCCGATTGGTCCAAATAGCGAGTATGCGTATCGCGTTGACGCACACGCGCTGACACGTGTGATATCGTGTCATATCACACGGGTAAAGCTGGGTAAGAACCAATAAGATTGCAGGAACGTTCTCAAGTGTTTAAGAATGAACGTTTATTTAGCCTTGTCATTTAACACAAAAACACTGGTTCAAATGACATTTAGAAGTAGTGTGCTCCAAAAATAGACGTCAAGTTGACACGCTACAGGGAAGCCAAAATCAGTTTGATGTCACTTTTGAATATTGCTGATCAATTATAGAAAATCTTTATATGTCAAAATACCAAGAAGTGACAAGGAAGAAAACACAGTTTTGTTTTTATAAGACAGCCATGAGTGACTTTCACACATGGCTATTTAAAATTGATATACTTATTATATCCAGTGTAAATACAAGAGATGTAGAAACAAACGCTTTGCTATAAAAAAAAAAATTGTGGCTTATATACCATCTTGCATTATTCATTATTCTAATGGGTATTGTACATCTCATCTTCACCAAGCACGAGTTGATCCTGATTCCCTGTTTAAAGAATTCTTAAAGTGCAACTATGACAGATTTACCATAATCAGAATCAGAAGGAAATAATACAACTGGGTTCAACACCATTAATTATCTGTTACACGATTTTCAATGGAGAAATGGTTAAATTCGGGCGGAATTTTCACATATTCAGAAATCTCACAGTTAAACGCTACTAAAATCAGGCGAAACGAGATGATCTAGATGCTAAATGATTAAACAAACTCAACAAAGCGTGACCTGAGACTGTTCTCGTTCTAACGCGTTCTAACGCACTGAACCGTAAACACCTAATAATGGCAGTCCGCTCTCGAAGCTGACAGTTACAGTATGGTAGGGCGAATATTTACTAAAAACCGATAATATTGCACCAAAATATGTCATATACTGAGAGAGAAGATATACCAACTAGAAGCATCAAATCCCAAAATGTACTTTATTGGCCATATAACTTTGTAAATTTCAGTTATTTTAAAGCAGCCTTTTCAGATGCCACACAAACAATCGCCCAGGCCTATTAGTGGTATATAACCACTGAGGGAGAGGATGATTTCCAAATTATAAGTAACTTTTTCGCCCCTTGAATATATTTGCGCAAAAGGCATTGTACAAGATCTCCAAAACAAAGATGTCTTAAAAATAAGAGCACAATAAACTACTATACCAAGTGTCAGATTTTCTACCACCAATATGGCAATCTTAGCCATGACATGGCGTGCATTTACTCAATTGCAAGACTATTTGTCATCAATTGGCCAGGCTTTTAAAAGGAACGAATCAGGATTTTTAAAGCACAACTTCCATCTCTTTTCCGGCACCATGTACATACATCTATATACTACTGGATATAAAAGGAGGTCAAAATTAATTAGAAACTTAATGCAGGTAATCAACAAAGAGTGAGGTTTTATCTTTTAAATTTAGAAAGTATAAGCTTTGCTTGAAATTTAAAACAATCTAACATTCTTTCTGTATTTGTTGGTGATTATTGTTCAGTATAGAAAACGTGACATGTTAAAAATCACCTCATCCCATGATCCCAGACTGTAATCTGATATCTAGTACTGTACAGGGTTAAGGTTTTAATGTATACTGCGCCAATAAAGTATACTTACACTTGGAAAAATAATTCCAATGCTTTTAACTTTGCTTCTTGAAGTCACATTGGATTCAATGTGATGTTATAATGTGCAAGGTTAGGTAGTGCATCTATTAAAAAAACAAATTTACCCCAATATTGTTCAGTTTGGAAATTGTGATTATGTTTCCAAGTGTAAGGATACTTTATTGGCGCAGTATACTTATATAGATACGCGATATATGCAGTTATTATAGCAAGTATATTGTTATAATTCCAGCGAATGTTTTCAACAAAAATAATATTCTTTTGAAAATCAATATTACGATGACTCTGGCCTAAAGGCAGGGCAAAGTTCTAGCAATATAAAATTAATTAGTGTGCGTATCTACAACATTCGCCTAGCAGGTTGGCCAATAATACACTGCATACTAAACCCAAGCAGATTCTTTCAGAAGAAAGTATATTGTAATTATTAATTAATTGTAGAATTTCAATCTGAAATATTTTGTGTCGGTGAAGAATTGCAAACAGAACTTCAATCAGGTACAGATGAGGCTTAAATACATTTCCACAATGCACTATATAATTGGGAAATTTGATCAATATAACCTAATTTTAAAGGCAAAGTCCCCATTACCACACACACAAAATGGTAATTTTAAAATTGCAACCAACGAGCTAATAGTCGAGACTTATAAAATTAAATTTGATTTTCTTATGGAAAACATTCGTCCCACTGCATTACTTTTATTCATAAGTCTCAATGTTTTGAATGTTAAATGTTAAATAAAAGGATGAAAACACCAGTACCACGTGTGTATAAAAGGCAGACATACCGAGGTCAGAAACCCCATTGGGTTATGGGAATGTATTTAAACATCCTCTGAATCAGGTACAAATTTGATGACTTTGTGATTTGCAAGTTAACCCTTTATATGTGATGACCGACACTATTACAATCTCTAAAGGCACGATTCGTTAACCTTTGCTTGTTCACTTGAAGAATGACCTTTCAATGCATTGCATTGGATACAAAATATCGGCCCTACCAAATGATGAACTATTTCATGTTTCCATTTGTAAATTCATGTTTAAATGTGCTATTGTGCGATGCGTAATCCTTCTTTCCCCTGTACATTAAATTGATATATTAAGAATAACGATTAAGCATCATTAATTTGATCTCGTGCGCTAGTTTGTAATGTTTGAATGTTTCCATGTTCCATGATGCGTAAGCCTCTACCCTTGTTTGTATGCCATGAAGAATGATGTCATTAATTTTGTGCTCATATTGCGTGTAAAATTGTAGAACTTTAACATAAAAACAGATATTATTATTATTATTATTATTATTATTATTATTATTATTATTATTATTATTATTATTATTATTATTATTATTATTATTGTAATTAACATATTTGATATCTTCAGTTAAAATGAATTCCATTGAGTACAAACAGGTCTTTCAATGACCAAGGGGTTCTAAAAACTGACCTTGGCATTTTAATTTGTTTTTGATGAAATGATTTTTCCCAGTGGAGTTAAATATGGCAATACTATATATCACAATACCAAACACCAATAATTCTGAAATAACCTTCCCCAAAAACAATACATACATGTCCATAAGAAGCACTAAATCAACAATGGGCATGTTCGTGACTGAGCATTTCCGAGTATATTCTCAATATGGAAATTCCAATGTACAATTCTGAGCATTTTGAACAAAATAGATAATTATTTTCATTTTTTCTTTAGAAGAATTTTAACTCTGTTATGCAGCGAAGTCGGACTTATATAATTATCGAGTAACACGAACGGTGAGAGAATGAAGTCTGCGCTATTCATGCTATTTGTTTTACCCATGAATTGCTGAAATGCAACAGACTTTAACTTGTAGTTTGAAGGCCATTGCAAATATATCAGGTCATTTGAATGCTCAAGATTTGATTCCGTGTATATGTGATCGCACATACATAATAATATTGGTGTAAACAAGGATGGTTGTTAAAATCATCATTAATGTCGTGAAAATTAAACATGGATGTGTTTTAGGAATGGTCATTAATGTCAAGGAAAAACGTTCTGCATCAATTGATACATCTACAAGTATGCGTTCTTATGAAGCAGCAAATGTTTTAGACATGCAAAAGATCCCTGACATTTAGAGAACGGTTTCAATTAGGGATTTTAAAGGGAAGAATAAAAAAAAAGTTGGGTTTGGTAAGATAACAAGGAATTATTATTAGGACAAATACATATTGTATACACAATGCATGGATACTATTAAAGTATAGCCTATAAAATATCCAAAAATGGTAGAAAACTTTTAAGATCTAATAATTGTTTTGTTTCAAATAAGTTGACAACTGATCATCATTGCTTACTTAGATACATATCTTGAGTTCAAGTTGGATACACTCTCTAAAATTGCGAGCGATGAGATGGTAATCATTGAACCAATAAATTGCTTCGTTTGTAAAAAGAACAATCCAGTTCATTGTTCATTGGTCGATGTTATATAAAGTTAACTAAATGTATCTGAATATGCAAATATTTACAAATGCCAAAGTTATAAGTTAAAAACACCTCAGTAATATATTACAATTCATTCAAAAGGCACGGTTTAAAGATATTATTAGATTTCTTCAATATTAGCAATAAATACAAGTATAGATTATTATCCACCAAAAAGTAATCTGCAAAATTTAGTTTGTACAAGGTTAAAAATATATCAATCCTTGTTAGGTAATAAAAAGAAGCGGGTATTAATTACGGGCATATTAAAGTAAAAACTTAACGTCGACTTTGAAACCTTCATTCATCATTCGCGTTAACTAAGCAGCATATCCTATCTCAACTACGGCTGATAAAGGGTTGCTATTTGCGTTTCCCTTTAAGTGGCAAAGAATTGAATGAACCACGAACTGCACTTAAGATGCTTTAAGTAAAAGAAAAATGAACGCATTCTTACGTACCCTACTTTCAGACACTCTCTAGAAGCTAGAGGTTTTTAGTGAGAAAAAAAAGCGGAAGAAAGAACTGTCTGTTGAATACACCTCGCTAACATTCAGCGTTACACCATTAAATAATTTGGATCCCTCGAGTTTGAAACGAATGCAAAATATAAAACGAAAGGTAGCTGATGCAGACATTGTATTGCTTTGAGCACAAATGGTTAGAAAGCGATCTACAATGAGGTTGGAGGTTGAATGGGAAAGTAATGAAATGACATACTGGAATTGCAAGCCAATACAAAAGCAGGCTTGAAATTGATTTGTTCAATGTAGCTGCATCGCTTTCAGTATACTTTGGAGCCTGTAAAATATCAAATGAGCTCAACGGTAGGCAAAAGTTTACTTAGATTTTTTTCATAGGAGTGATTGGACCAATTTACAACTAGATATTTTTCTAGATAAGGTAATAGATGTTAGTATAAACATGATAAATAACGAATAAAAAAACACCACCAAACATGATGATATTTACACAGTTAGGAGTAAGATTCTCTAGTGTAGGGGTTTGTGGGTGGGGTGTTGGGCTGTGTGTTCTGTATTAGATGTATCATAGTTCTCCGCTTGCCCTATCGGACTAGTATCGTGTTTGTAATACATCTCCTTCTCATCTTTATCCAATTATAACATAAGCTTACCTGACTTCATGGTTCTACTTTGTATGAATACCTTTAGTCCCATCGGTATCATAGGTATATGCTTAGCCTTATAATTCTGTTCGCTTACTGGCTCGACTATCACTTACTTATAATGTTACTTGAACTTAAAATACTTGACTTTATTATTATTTGTGGGTGTGGACAGATGGGATGGGTGGGGTAATTTGACTTTTTGCTTGTGTTTTCATTTGTTTCTGAAATGTTGTATCCACATTCTAATGCGCTTTAGGTTCAATACCCCTAAGTGCCTTTTAAACAGTTTTCAATAGAAAAATAGCTCATTCCGGGTGGATGATTAAGATTCCAAATGATTAAAAACTCAATAAAGGTTGACCTGATACCTTTTCTTGTTTTAACGCACTGAACCATAAACACCTAAAAAAAGCGAAGCCGTGCGGATGATGTTCGGTAAAATTTTAACAAAGATGTCAAATAATGACAGAAAAAACCTCAAAGTTTCACTGATTTTAAAGCAGCCATTTCAGATGCCACACAAACAAATAGTTCCACGTTGTATTCCCATACATCGCCCAGACCTATTTGTGGTATTTAACCTCCAAGGTCATGCAAGTATTTGTGTCGTTTTCTTCATGTTGATGCAATCTTGCACCTTCTTTGATTATTTATTGGGATAATTAGGGAAGGCATGAACGCTTCCTTCCTTTCGTATATCCCAATGGTGCATCTAAAGGCATCTTTTTGCATCCAAACCAAGTCTAGATCGTTAACAAGTCTAAGAATAACCGGCATTTTCTTTTACACACTGTTTACAGTTATCGATCATATGAGTTGTTTAATAATTTCCTGTCCTGAGGTGATGTGTGAATTTCACAGACGACATCTGGCAAAAAAAATGTTTTCTTCTCTGACTTTTGACGCATTAGAACTAGGTCAGTTCATTGAAAAGGATGTCGTTTTTTAATTTATTTATTATTTCCTTTAAAAACAATGAATATTTATTTATTTCTGTGTTTCTTCTTTGCTAATTTGTTAATCTAAATATATCTTCTGTATATTTTATTGATTAGTTTTTATTTATTGATATAAAATAATATCGAAAATAAATTTTACAATGATTATTTAATAATGTCTAATTTAGATGCATGGATATAAAATATAATACCAATACCGGTACGATATTACTACATTTTCCTTAAAATTAGCTACCAACATCTCTTTCACTATTACTATGGTTCGATTGCATTTGGTCTATTCTCTGCTTTCAATTGTATTAATCGAATTATAAGATTGATACGAAACGGTATCTTCAGCGCGTTGAAAGGGGTGCTCAAATATTTCAGTTAAGTGCACCCAAATATTTTTGTAAACCTGTATTATTTTTCACTTCACTGTAGAAGGATAGCCCGAGGAGCAAATTTGGAAACCATGCGAAGGTCAGGCATAGCCTGAAAATGTGCAGAACCGTACTTGAGATTTTTTTAAATTTTACTCGAGACAAATATACTCAAGAATATAAGCAAAACATTTTACGAAGAATTCTGAGTATCTTATCAATTTGAAAACACATTTTCATCCAAAGTACCAAAGTAAATTAATGAAAACATGATAACTTCAGTTTTCATCAGCAAGATAATATTTCAATACACATTTTGGATTAAGGACTTGCTAAAAACACATAATATAAATTGTAAATTTAGATTTGTCTTCGTAGAGGGATTGCAGATCCTCATACAGTCTCTCCTCACCATTTCATCTATTAAATTCTTTCACATTTTCGCACGTGGAATAATTAAATTATAGATCAATTAAATCCGGATTTTGATCCGCTCATGATGACAGGTATATTGGTATACCAAACCCTAAATTTGTTTCTGATGAGAAGATTTGCCGCTGGCCTACCGTATGCTTTAGTGCATCTGCCATTTTTATGGCGTCCTTAAAATAGAACATATTTTTAATACATTCTTTCAATCATTACAGGAACTTACGTAAGCAGCATCAGTTCTTGCCCTTTTCTGCCAATATTATTTTATTTGTTCGCCTGAAAATAATGCAACCAGAGGCTTTTTATTCAATTATGATTAAGATAACTATGAAATACCTTTAAGTATTTTTGGCCTTGAATATTTGATGAACTTACTAAATTTAGATATTTTTGTTCAGAAATGTTGGTGGTTGTCGCCATTGTATTTAATGGGTTCTATATCATTTTTTTTAAATTTCATGGCCTGAAAGTCTACATGGATTTGTGGAATGGTTAATGGGGATTCCACGCGGGTGTAAGGAAAAATAGTGCCAATAGCTTAGACATCCAAAGTCTACAGTATACTAGTAATCCATACTTTCAAATATCTTCCATTTAAAATGGTACCCCCCCCATACTCCATTAAGAGCCACGGAGACCGAACTAGGCATTCGTGTACTTATTAAATAAGTACACTTACATACAAATTGTAAGTAAGGATACTTTATTATGATTTTATTTTATCAACTTAATACTGTGCACAACACAACATCTTTATGCGGAGAGGGGTTTGCATGCACTCTGAATTAAGTGTCTAATGGCGAACAGTTAATGAGTTGCACAAAAACCATTAACATAGGTACTTCTTTGTGATGCTATACTTTCATACAATGTCTTTTTATAAGTCAAGATAAGGTGAGGCTATATAAAAAGAAGAGTTCTGGAGCAATTTATGCTGCTACATTATTAAGTAGTACTATAGTACTTAATCATAAAGTGATATCATTTCAAACTTACGTCAGCGAGTGATATTTCCCTTAAAATCCCTTAAACATAATTTGTTTTGACGTATATATCAAATTTTCAAAATCTTATTGACAAAGTATTATATGAAATGAGGTAAGAATGTTATAAAAATATCATTACTGTATTTTGTAGTTGGTATTTAATGTAATCATTAATTTCAAGATTGTTGGCTTAAATACACAAACAATGAAACAATTCAATTAAAACATTACTTAAATGATAAAACAAATAGCCTAAAAGTATCCCAAACCAAGATGAGAATCAAAGCTTTTACCTTTAAGGGTATAATGGTTGCTATACTATACTTGCAACGATAAACAATGAACCGTAACGTAAAGTGTCGTTAGTAAAGGTTGTTGGTTGCGCACTTATCTTGGGACACCATGTGATATGATTGAACGTAAAATACTAACTCAAATTACGTAATAATATTTACTAACAATTTAAAATTCGACTGTTATTCCATAATAACCCCAACAATGATTAATTTGATCAATTTCATAATCTATTTCCACGCCGAGCAACGATAACTTCCGGAATACGTCCACGCGACTATTGTGAGGGAATAACATTCTCCCGAGTGTTCAACATTAATGTAACATTAATAAAGTGATATGCAATATAACTCCAATCTGATATGCTTAACAAAGCTAAATGTTTTCATAAGGTCTCGATTCCAATTCACGTCAAGCAAGGTATGAAGAGAGACAATGGAGTTATATGAACAATGGTTTGAATGTTTTTGGAAAATGTGACTGAAGGGTAAAATGCCAATTAAAGAATCTGAAAGATATGAAACTAAAATGGTCTCACTGCCATTGACATAGTTTGATAAAGTCCATTTAATAATCACACGACCCAACATATAGAGCATGAGGTTGAACAGATGACACAAGAAAAATATGTCATTAATAAACTACTCAAAAGAAGTTTGGAAAGATCCGTGTACTCAGCCGTGAAAAAGGTGATTGTTACAAGTGTGGTGTCATTGTAAAGGGGAATATATTAGCTGCCGAGCAAACACAAAACGTTTTCGACATCATTCGCAAAAGGTTATAAAAGGTTGTCAGAAAACGTTTAAATGTCGGGTTTATATAAAGGTTATATTAAGAGTATAAAACGTTTTCATAACCTTAAAAAACATTTTTTGATAATCTACTGCTCAGCAAACAAAAATGTTTTACAGAAAACGTTTAAATATCGGGTTATATAAAGGTTATAAAAACGTTTTAATAACATTCCAAAAACATTCTTGAATACTTGATACAAAACATTCTAAACAGAATGTTATTTTGGGGTTGAAAAAATGTTTTCCCAAAATATTTTCAATAACGTTTTAAAAACGTTTTTATGACCTTTATATAACCCGACATTTAAATGTTATTAAAAGGTTTTGAAAAAACATTTTAAGAACATTTCTGTGTTTGCTGGGTTCAAACATTTTAACATAATGTTATTTAAGTATTGACACAATATTTGGCAAAAATGTTTGTAAAATTAGTTTACAATAACATTTTTTGAAAACATTTAAAAATATTGTTGTAGTGTGTTTTCATACATAACCTTTATATAACCCGACATTTTAATGTTATTAAAACGTTTTTACCTAAACCAAAAGCCAAAATATAACTTATTTAAAACGTTTTTTAAAACGTTTTTGTGTTTGCTGAGTGTCCATTGATATGCAACACGATATGAACACGAATATTCTGAGGAGGTTGTCATCCTTTTTCTTCAACTATGTGTGATAAGAAATAGAACGACAGATATTCCAATTGACAATTTGAAAAATATATCACATGAAAGTCTGAACTTTACTTCAATAATACATGTTAAATAAGGGAATATTTGTGCACTTTTTAGATCTTGGAATTTTGTAAACCAAAATAAACCATGAATCATTGTCAATATAACGAACAACATTAAAACGCTTCATGTAACACGCATACTAAAGACAACAGCTTTTAACGAAGGAAGTCACGCATAAAACGCACCACCAAGTAACCTGTCGCATTTTTATTATCATCAAAATAATTCAATCTACAGTATCTGCTCTATTAAATGCTATCAGATACTGGTTTTTTTTCTTTTAGAGCAGACTGATTTAAAATATTTGCTATATTTTGACTTTGCAGTTAGACTGATTATAAAGCACTCATCTCCCAAGTAGTGAATTGTTTTGTAATTTGCTCACAGATACTGCTGTTTAATTTGGGAATGCAGTGATAAAAGGGAGTAGAAGCATCGTTAGTTGAAAATTAAGGTGTCTGACCTAGTCGTATCACACTATTGCGATTGATAAAGCAATATATAAGTGTGAAGTAATTCAGAAAGTGTGTATTCGATTAGTGAATCCTACTTGTCATTCATTTATGGTGCCAACAAGTGACAATACCCGTGTCTTCATGTTGTATCTATTATAATGAAAAATAACGCGGGAAATTGGCAGTTGCTGTTTGTGAGGATTACAGTACTGAAAGACAATTGCTTTTTTTCCTTGTCGTTAAAAGCAGTTGGTGTATATACGAGACAATGCACTTAATGGATATTATAGTAAGTCTCTAACGCTGCTATTTCAGAGCCTCGATGACAAACAGTGCGCTTTTTATAGAACTACAAGTATGGTAAAGAGTTCTTGTATGCCTGTGATGTACTTTTGCCGGTCTCATTGCCAATAAGATCTTTCAAAATAAGTGACACCAATGTGCGCTTTTATAGCTGGGTATTTCGCTGTGTATTATGTTTGCGTGACTTCGATGAAGCATTTCCAATATCTACATTGTGGAAACTGTTGTGTGACTTCCTTTTTGTGACAGAAATGTTGACCATGGAAAATATGATTTAAAAAAAATATCCATAGGATAACTTCAATTGAGTATCTCTATTGTGTAATACACAATGTACACTTAAACTCTTTCATTGTCGTTTTGGAATCAACAGAATAATGTATTTCTCAAATATTTAAATATGGACATTTGGACAATGCATGCTGTATAAAGTGAGCTTTCCCAATCTTTCATCTCCGCCGTGGAAAACCTCAATGCGTGCTTTTCATCTATTCTACCTCCGTTAAAGAAACCTCTTGTATCGTTTTACAGTCCTCAATCTCCATGGACTATTCTTGCTTGACCTTATAGATGCGCACTTTCCCAAACCTCCGTCCTATTTCCCGAAACCCGTTGTCATTGCTTGTGTGATTTCCAACCCATTAACGCCATTATGCAAAAACATTATTATCCTGCAGCTAGTATGCACAGTTCTTTCTAATACTTTATTTTTATATCAAAAATTAATAAACTATTTTACAGTGGGTTCAATCAATCCTTTGTATTTTTATTTCGTTTGTAGGTCACAAAAGAGACATGTCAAATTATGTTACATGTTAAAACGGGTATGGCCAAATATGTCTTTAATATGGATATCATATCTAGGTCGAAGGGCACTGGTGAGTCTTTATTAGATAAGACTTTTTGTTAACGGTTGTGGTATTAGTAAAATTCGTTCACATATATTGGTTATTAATTTTAATTTTTGTGTTTGTGTCTTTCCTATTATAATACATGTTGAAAAGTATCAAAGATAAAAACGAGGGAAGAGGCTTACGCATCATACCCTGGAACAAGAAAATATTCAAACATTACAAACTAACGCACGAGTTAGTTTACTAGTGCGCTAGTTTGTAATGTTTGAATGTTTCCTTGTTCCAGTGTATGACGCGTAAGACTCTTCCCTTGTTTGTATGATTATTTTAGGCTGGCGGGTATGTAAAGTTTTGTTTGTGCTATTTGCGCTGTTTATCCTGACTGCTCTTATCCATAAGTACCAGACTTGAGTCCTTTTTATTAGGGACAGTCTGTGTAGCTCGGAGGTAGAGCGCTCTCCCGACAAGCGAGAGGTCTGGGGTTCAAGTCCACGCACAGGCAGGTATATCCGGAGTTTTTACTCTGGTATATCTGCCTGTGCATGTCGTTTTTCCATTTGTAAATTCATGTTTCATTGTGCTAGTGTGCGATACGTAATTCCTCTTTCCCTTGTATATCAAAGATAAATAGTGAAGTTATGATTTCAGTCATCCAGTAGCAGTAAACATAAAGGTTGCCTGATGAAGTCCAGGCGGAAGTTCCAGGCGCAACGTAGCGAGTTTACTCAAAGTAAGTGTCGGTAAGAGACTTAATTCCAAACAGTTCTAGTAACACAGCGAATCTCATAGCATTGTCCAATAATATATGAATGATCTTAATCAATCATGAACCCTATGATTTGCATTGTAATAACCCAAGGCCTCAAACTGTTATTTTGTATTCCAAAACCTGTCACAAACATGAATGTTATCATACCACTCCAGTTCTTATGCGCTCAACATAAATCATTTGATAATACGAAGAGATAAGTTTGTTTTGTCTTCATATTTTTGCTGTATACTCAAGACGCATTTCAGATCACAGGTTGGTGTTCAGATGGATACCCAGATAAAATCTATGCCATAACTCGTAATATAAATCCCAAGATTGTTCTGATAGTCTGCCTCTACACTAAATGCCTTTGAAAAAATCAGGCCTGCGGGGACACTATATTTTTCCATGCGTTCATATGTCTGTGAGGGGGGGGTGTTTGTGTCTGAGATGGGTGTGCGAGTGGGGTGTAGGGGTGGGTGTGTGCTACTGTATAAAGCTCTGTGATTAACGGACATCCTATTTAATCAACATTTAGTGCCAACCTTTATTAATCCGTTGTCCATTTCAAAAATATACAATGCTTATTGTAAACACAGCAAAATAAAAAAGTGTCCAGTAGTTTCATCCCCATTTACTCAGAGTCTGATGAGTTTATGGCAAAATCAGTTTTATAATAATTTTCTATACACTTTCCTTCGAAGGTTGATACCACATTTGATATCAAAAGTTTAATCATCGTGAGCAGAGGAACCTTTGTTTGGTAATTCGTGCAATTTTAAAAATGACATAGGGAATTGTATCACGTAGCGGTACTAGCGTGAGTGCCAAGAATTACGTCGCCTGAATAGGCCGGCAGGTTAAAGGTTTACCCATGCATGTCAAAATGCAAATCAAATACCCCGCTCTTTCAATTGTGCGCAGGCAAGTGTATAATGATTATTGTACGGGTTGCTTCAGGCCACATAATAAGCTGATACCATGCATTGACTTTTGCGTGGTTAATTCGTAATTTGTCATTGTTGAAACTGCGCGAATTTCCAAACAACGGCTCTTATGCTCACGATGATTAAACTTTTGATATCAAATTTGGTATCAACCTTCGAAGGAAAGTGTATAGAAAATTATTATACAAATTATCTTGCCATAAACTCATCAGACTCTGATTAAATGGGGACGGAACTACTGGAGACTTTTCAATTTGGCTGTGTTTATTTATCGTATGTGTATGGGGTGTGCACGTGCTATCGAAAGGATGTTTTAAAATCCTACATTACAGTTAACTCAAAATACACATTTTCGAACGTGTCCGTGCCTGTTGCTAAACAATTGTGCACCCATTTAATAAGGTACTGCACAAATTGAACCGTAACACAAACTCATCCAATTTAAGCAACCAACGATGGTCCTATAAATATATCACACTAAAACCCTGTTTACTTTGATTGTTTACGATAAGTTTTCTCAACTGTTATTGATTTTCAAAGTCAACGTTCTTTTACATTGAGTTCATTGCCTGCTTTGAAGATAGCAACCAAATCTAGCGCCTGGGAAATGTACGGTATTGATGGCAATATGATGACAGATAACAGGTCCTTAATCGCCCTGGCTTTTACCTTAAGATGTTAACAGAAATATAATTATCATAATTTCAATTCAAGGAACAACTTTTTGAATTTTTCTGTTGTTCCTTAGGGTAATAGACCTAAATAAAGTATGCTGGGATGTGCGTCAGTATATTGATTCATGTTATGTGGTCGAACGTCCACTCCAAAAATCGAAGCAGATTATTCCAATCCATGCACAATTGTACGTGCAGAGAACATTCTGCGCGTGGAGTTATAGAAAAAGCAAAATATCCCAACTGTGTAAAATGTTTACGAAAAGACGTAAAATATGCTGAAACAATGACGACGACTTCATATACACCATTTGCCGTCCCTGTCTGCACGAAAACAACTTGTCATGTTTAGTTGCCTCATTGTTATAGTGTATTTCCTTCAGTTTTCGGATCAAACCTCTAACGGTCAAGCGTGGGTTGAATAGGTTGACAGATTATGCAGCTGCATTACTGATGTTATATAAGATATGTGAGTAGGTAGAGTATAAGTTTTCAACACTTGTTAAAGTAACCAACCACCACTTGATGCTCTCACGCATTCAAGTTAATCATGTTAAGTCTGGACAAAAGGGTGATGTAGTTATAGTAGCTACTAGGTTTGAAGATGTTTCATATATTCAAGAAGATGTATATTTAGTAAGACAGAGTGTTTTCGTAAGTTTCGATAATAATAGTGTGATGGATAGAATGTTTGCTTGTGTAACAACCCGAGTAACATTGTAATTTGCAGTCATTATAATGAATGTTTGTTCACGTGGCATCAGCAGTTGCTTTAAAACATTTAATATTTGATCAGGGCGGATAGAGAAACGCTTCTGCACTTTATGCAATGATCACAATTACTGAGTATGATCGCCATAATTGGATTTATAGCATTTAGACTTTCCGGGCGTGTCCGGCTGGCTTAGTTTCTTTCTGAACTATAATGGGTCCCTTCAACCATAATGAGCCGCAATACACCTAACCTTTAGGGTTATGTATATGGTTAGGGTTATGGCTAGGGTTATGGTTAGGGTTAGAGTTAGGGCTTAGAGTGAGAGTTAGAATTATAGTTAGAGTTAGAGTAAGATTTAGAGTTAGAGTTAGAGTTAGAGTTAGAGTAAGAGTTAGAGTTAGAGTTAGAGTTCGAGTTCGAGTTCGAGTTCGAGTTCGAGTTCGAGTTAGAGTTAGAGTTAGAGTTAGAGTTAGAGTTAGAGTTAAAGTTAAAGTTAGAGTTAGAGTTAGAGTAAGAGTTAGAGTTAGAGTTAGAGTTAGAGTTAGAGTTAGAGTTAGAGTTAGAGTTAGAGTTAGAGTTAGAGTAATGGTAAGGGTAAGGGATAGGGTTAGAGTTATGGTAAGGGTAATGGTTAATGTTATGGTAAGGGTTAGGGTTAGCGTAGTGTGACCCATTATGGTAATATGCTTCCAGGAGAACAGTATAACATTTAACTAGTAAGATGAATGAGAATATTATAAAAACGACCTAATCTAAATCCAATTCTCAAGATTGTCTTTTCATTGACTCCATACCATTTGATGAACCGTGAGTTCAATTCACTATTGTTTTGCATAAGTTGCACCTAACAGCTGAACTTCAATCAGCGTTCAGTGACATATTCAATGCTTGTCAATCATCAAGGTGTTTTATATCCATGTCAACTGCATTTTAAAATATTAATTTCGATATCTTGACTCACTTGACCCAGTTATGAAATAGGTCAAAATGATAATGGATATAAATAAATACGAAGTCATTACAATACTTAAAACCTTAATGTACGATCTTTTTTAAGAATATACCTTTATTTTTTAACCGATTTTTTGGCATATTTGTAATACTTACACATGTTCCAACTTACATCTATGAGCAAACTGTCAAATTCGCCCTATTTGTAGTAAAACGGGATGGTTTTCTGTTGGTCCGACATATTATCATAATTTTTCAGATTATGATAATATGTCGGAACGATCGCAAATCTTAATCTCTTACGAAGCCAGTATGGTTACCCTCTCTCTACACATAACCAAACTGGCTGCATAGGAGACTAACTCTGAGGCCGCACTCGCCGTCGTAATCCAAAAAGTGCGAGATATTTCGAGTGATAGAGGTGAAGTTTATGATGTTGTTTCTTTGCAAATTCCCAATGTTTTTCGCGTCCAAATGTATTGGGAACTTTCATAATGACTGCATATTATCATTTTGGAAGAAAAAAAAAGAAAAATCTACAAATTTAAAAAGATCGTACATTAAGGCTAAGGCTTTAAAATGTATGCACAATATATTCCTTTACAACTGTGATTTTCGTCTTATCTTCTTTACTAAATAAGAAGTTTAACATGAATCTCTATGTAGGGGACATTGAATCATCTGTTGTTAAAAGGTGGATCACAAATTCACAACTTTTAACTTAAAAATGATAATTAAAATTTGGTTCCAATAATTCAGTTATTTAATTCTACTACCATGTCATGAATATGATAATAATAATTATTATACATGAATTGATCTTGGAACTACGCGTACCAATATTCCCACCTGGGTGCCACCTGAAAACCTGGTTTTGATTAAGTCGTGTTTTGGTTTTATGACAATAATTAAAACTTGGTTCCAATTATTCAGTTATTTAATTCTACTACCCTCTAAAGGATCTACTCATTTTTTAATAGAAACATGTCAAATTTGACAAGGGAAATTATTCAGATGGGGACATAACAGATTTCTTTTCACAGATGACTCATCAAAAATTTGAGGTCATTCACCGAGGTCATTCACCAAACTCAATTGAATGCACCAAACTCAATTGAATGCACCATAATGAAGGGTGTGAACATGTTACAAACACTACAGTAGTCAGTCTCGCTTGGGTGCACAGATACTCTCTATCAAGTTTGAGTAGTTTATCTTCTCAGTGGTGGACATAACAGAATCTTGTCAAAATGAAATGCGTAATCTTGTCAAATAATGAGTTGGAGATCCAGTCAATTTGAATAGTTACTTGTTAAAATAAAATGGAAACTGTTCATTTTGATAAGAGTATTAGGTCAAAGTGATAATATATCAAAATTAACAGTATACCGTAGAATTCCGTCTAGAAGCATATATGCCTCTAAACGAGGGTTTTTTTAACGAAAGATATGAAAGGCCAATACCCTTCTCAAAAACATTGCAATAGATTGGTCTTACAAATATACATGTTTGTACAGCCGCCTTCATCAGTAATATAGTTGTTCAAACTCCAAAAAACGTTTTTGTTGAGAGTGTCTGCCTCTTGTCTCTTGTGTCAAAAAAACCTCGTTTAGAGGCATATATATGCTTGTAGACGGAATTGTACGGTATCTTATTAAAAAGAATAGTTACGGGATCAAAAATAAATGTGTACGGATTCTATTCAAAAAATTGAATAGTACGAAATTAGAGTATACCATGTCGTGAATATTACAATAATAATTATTATTATAAATGAAATGATGTTGGGACTTTGCGTACCAATATTCCCACCTGGCTGCCTCTTGTCTCTTGTGTCAAAAAAACCTCGTTTAGAGGCATATATATGCTTGTAGACGGAATTGTACGGTATCTTATTAAAAAGAATAGTTACGGGATCAAAAATAAATGTGTACGGATTCTATTCAAAAAATAAAAGAGTACGAAATTAGAGTATACCATGTCGTGAATATTACAATAATAATTATTATTATAAATGAAATGATGTTGGGACTTTGCGTACCAATATTCCCACCTGGCTGGACACCAGCTGAAAACATGGTTTTGATTATTACAATTCAATTACAACACACATTTGTGATCACACCGTCGTTGTAAAGGGTTGTTGCGTGCTTGTTTGTTTATTTTTGTTTGATTTTGTTGTTGAAGCACAAGCAAACAAACTCTGTTGTTAATCAAAGGCGTTAAAAAGAAGTGTTTTTGTTATCCAATGATATTGATAATCATGTTCATGGAACTTACATAATGAAACCACAAAAGGCCAAAGTTATCCTTCTCAAAATTGCAAGAGTAAGATCACACGATAAGTAATACAATAAACATAGATAAACAACCATTGCTTTTCAGAAGTCCAACTATTTTATAATGGAAATCGATTGAAACATGCTAAATATATTCTTTCACTGCCCATTACAAGAACGTTTTACAATTTAAACCAAAATAACGTAACATTTGAATTCTCCTTTAAAAGTACTGTGTTGCACATACGATTGTTCCTCATGACAGATCACTGCAATAGAGAGTTCCCGTGTTTTCAAGCGGAACGGACTACAATAGTGTTTATAACGTGATTCGAACCGCCGTATTCCTCATTCCTTTGATTTGGTCAATGACCCTATTGGTGCTACATTCTACAAAATAACATTTGCTAATTATTGCGCGAGTGTTTGTATTCTGAAAATTGTAAACGGAGTTAAGGTTTCCCTCCAAGATGGCGGGTAACCCAAAACACGGGAACTCTCTATAAGTAGTTTCTAGAGTTGATAGTTTACTGACTTAACACATTCACATTACGTTGTCTACCCAATGCATAACATCGGACTATTTCAGGAAATAGATGCACACACACTTAAAACGGGAGTATTTGAAAAGAAAAATTTCACAACTATTTATCTGTTTCATCCTCTTATTTATCCGTTTCCTTTGTCTTCATATTCTTTTAATGCGGCATAGTCAATCAACGGTGGTTGAAGCCGTTGGCGTTCCAAAATTCCAAACTCTATTTTCAGAACCTTTTGAGCAATTCCATACAGTTTTTGTACATTTATAGAACGATCACTCACAGAATTTAGTATCTTTCACTCGACTGGGCGAAAAGACGCGTCACTATTTGATCTCATGCTTGCCAATGTTTTTGGGCTTCGTTATTTGTACTAAAACACTTAACACTCACAGACTGACATTTGAATGCTTTTGGTACGAAAACTCATACGCCACGATTTGAGGTCATTTTAACCTGTAGTTGTTGAATGGAGTTAATTGTACTGAGGCATTAGAAATGAGACTACTATTCTTAGATAGATATATAGTGACGGTATATTATGGACAGGCGATACGTTGCCATTTCATTTGATTACCCACTTCTTAATAAGCGGCGACATGAGTGAAACAAATCGCTCTACGCACTTAGAATAAATTAAAGTGTGTATATAATAATACTTGACAAAGTCCTTACCCTATAATATGATACTAAATGCCAAGTAATGGCAAAATAAATTCAGGAGTGTATATACATGTATAATACTTGGCAAAGTCCGTACCCTATAATATGATACCAAGTAATGACATTAAAAATATAACAGAACCTTAGCGGCATAGTGTAATGGAGTCAAGTAAAGGGGCCATACCCCAATCGAAGTTTTATAAAATCAAATGATCTGACAATGTGCATGATGTGTAGGAAATTTAAACTACACTGGATTTCAGAGAAGAACGGCACTCCCTTGCTCAGATTGACGCGAGCGCCCTGTTAATGCGCGACATACGCGGAGCTTTGTGTTCACTTTAAGGGCGCAGATCTGCGCCGACCAACGATTTCACGCACAATCGGCCAATCAGATTATCGGTCTGTTGTTATGATTGCCAGACGATTGATTCAGCCAATCAGAACCCCACTTCCGTGTTTACGCGCTGCACGCTCTCAAAATGTAAACAAGTGCCGTTCTTCTTTGACAAAAACTTTAATGAAATTGTGCTTTACTTAAACAACACATTGCACTAAACAATAAAAGGTGTCAATTGTTTACACATTGATAGAATGCAAGGGTACTTATATAGAAACAATTTTTTTCAACAAAGGCTGTGGTCGGTGAAAAAAAAGAAAGAAAAAGAACTATGTCACTTAGAGAATTGATTAAACTACAAATACCTGCACTACACTTTATTTAAGCCTTAAATTGAAACCCACTAATGAATAGAAAGATCGATAATGATTCGAAATAATTGCATTTGTAGACAATATCTATTTACGGCTGATTAGTATATATATCAATACAATTATTATAATGCCTACATTGTAAAGAATTCGGGTGTAATCAACCGTAATGAACTGATGAAAACTAATTGATAAAGATGAAGCTAATGTTTTCTAAACATCATTAGATGGAGCTAATTTGTCTTCGAGGCTAAATTAATGTAGCACATTTTTGTCAAGGTACCTTCACTATAAAAGGTTAATTATGTTCGCATGAATGATGCTTAACTTTTGATTTAATTTAACCCGATCGAAACGTTAAGATGAATTTTGCTTGATGTCGCGAAAAAACCTTCTACGTCATTCAATTATGCGTTCTTATGATGCAACAAAATTGCTATGCATGTAAATGTTTCTAATATTTCGTATATCGTTTTCAATAACGGGGTAGGAAAAGACAAGGTAAAACATTTCAATAAAACAACGATTATAGTCAACGGCAAAAATTAGAATAGCAGATAATTAACACAAACAAACAACAATGACAAAAGTAGATTATTTGTTTTGTATTTATATTAATAAATTGACTAATTGTTCTGGCGATCTTTAGCTACTTTCCCAGGATAAGTCGGTAGGTAACCATACATTATATTCGTAAGTGTACATTAGAAATGAAAAAAAAAATGAATCCATTACAGAAATAAATCAAAATAGAAAATTTCAAACAAAACAAAAGTTATATGAACAATTTTAAAAATTAAAAGAAAAAGATTAGAACGGGCTCGTCCGGGATTTGAACCCGGGACCTCTCGCACCCAAAGCGAGAATCATGCCCCTAGACCAACGAGCCACTGCTGAAATATATTTGTTACAAAACACATTATTAAGTTAAACTGTGAATTGGTAATTATATAGTTTGCAGAAAAATTGGTCAATGTAACAGCTTGAACCTTAACACTTTGACGCAAGCGCAGGATGTTCCTTGTGTCATTTGCATGAGTGGGAAATATGTTTATTTACTTCGTCAAAAGAATATTGCTTCATTTTTTAAATACAATTCTTCAATTATACTCTAATGTCAATGAAAATACACGCTTAATTTGGGAATTATTCATTTATAATTTCAAAGGTTTACAACAAATACATAATATTAGGAGAAATAAACGGTAATACAGTATTGATGTTTTTATTACTATTATTGTTCTTCTTATTCAAACTATGCAGGCACAAACATAAACGTTTTAACTGAAATATGACTGTTTCTTCTTTTCACTTCAGTAGATCTAACAAGCAAACTTTTTTATATTCATATTGTCTATTGTCTACTTGATTGTATTGCAATGACACAAACAAATTAATCTGATATCATGCTTTAAGAAAAACTAAATATTGATGTTTCAAGTCATGCTGGTAGTATGTCAAATAGTTTACATTTATAACATTAGACAAAACAGAAAATTATAAAAAAACGCTCAAGCTGTTTGCGGTAATGCAAGGTTTATATTGGACATTTGAAAAGAAAAAGGGATGCTAGATATTGAATGTGCTCAAAAGCAAAAGCCCGCGAAAAATTTGACATTTTACGTAGCTGCACAAGTGACCGTAAGAAAGGCTCTACTAAGCATCTCTACTATAAATAAGCACGGATTTTTGATTGTTACTGCACGTATGTTTAATCTCACTGCACGAAGTTAAAATAGCCCTGTACCACACCAGGGCTCGAATCAACAATGTAAAACTCTTGTTCTTTTCTAGTTTTTCTTACTTCTTACTTTCTGTTTTACTTCCTCTTCTTTTGCTAATTTGTTTTCCTGCTTGTTTACTTGGCATAGAACAATATTGATTTTTCCTATGGGCTGGAGACAATATTGTGGTACTAAATACAAGCATTTTTCACCAGTCTACACTGGTGAAAATATATTATGTTGATTCGTGTTAGGTAATCAATAACAAAAAGCCGGTGAGGTTAAGTTGTAGCCTGAGTACAAATAACCACTATAGACGACCTCCTTTACGTCGACTTTGTAACCTTCCTCCATCAGTCTCGTTAACTTAGCAGCATATTCGATATAGACTGCAGCCGATAAAAGGTTGCTATTTGCGTTTCCCTTTAAGTGACACAGAATTGGATGAACCACGAACCGCACTTAAGATGCTTTAAGTAAAAGAAACAAATGACGCACCCTTATATACCCTACTTTCAGACACTCTCTGTGTTAGCTACAAGTTTTAGTGAAAAATGAAGATAAAATGTGTTTGGTGCATACACCCTGCAAACATTTACCGTTATGCTATTAAACAATTTGGATCTCTCGAGTTTAAAACGAATATAACCTACATAAAGAACGAACGGTAGCTGCTTCAGACATTGTATTGCTTGGAGCATAAACAGTTAGAAAGCGATCTATATACAATGAGGTTGGATGTTGTATGGAAATGTGATGAAAGTGTTTCATGTACCATTGTGTACTATGATGTCATTTCATTTTTAACCTGGTCTAAATCTTTACCAAAGTCTGGATGCAGCAGTTATTTTTCTTTGACAGTTATTGATTATAGAAGTTGTTTAATAATTTCCTGTCCTGGGGTTATGAGTGAATTTCACAGACGGCATAGCAACAATGTTTTCTTCTCTCACTTTTGACGCGTCAGAAGTAGGTCAATTCATAGAAATATATAATCAAAGAGATATATTTTTAATTCATTTCAATATCAAATTTTAAATTTATTTCCGTTTTTCTCATTTCATTAATTTATCAATTTATTTATTTCTTCATTTGTCATTTATTGGTCTTTTTTTAAATATTGAAAATAAAAATACACGCTTAATTTTGGAATTATTTATTCAAAATATAGGTAAATAACAGAAACATAACATGATGAAGTGAAATTAAACTATTACTCAAAGCGGAAAATGAGCTCACCTGAGAGCTTTCGAAACGTAACACTGTTTCTTGTTCACTCGGTATAGATGGACTGGTGAACATAACATTTTAGAAATAACGGATAATGCCGTATTGATGTTTCAAAATTTAAA
The DNA here is from genome assembly GCF_039555335.1 of Amphiura filiformis. Lineage (NCBI taxonomy): Eukaryota > Metazoa > Echinodermata > Ophiuroidea > Amphilepidida > Amphiuridae > Amphiura > Amphiura filiformis. Next base: position 36,587,091 of record NC_092642.1, read on the forward strand.
CGGTAAACTTTTTTTTGTTTTATTTCAAACAAAGCATGACGTATATTTTTTTCTTTTCATTTTAATAGACCTAGGAACTTCAAGCAAACCCTTTAATTTTAATATTGTTAATTTTCTACGCGTTTTACCTAAATAGTAGTACATATTGATGTTTCAAGTCATATACTAATTTGCATTCATAAAATTACATAAAACAGAAAAACACTAAAGCGGTTAGCGGTCATTCAAGGTTTATATTGGACATTAGAAATGAAACAAAAATCATTACAGAAATAAATAAAAATATATCAACAATGTCAAAACAAAACAAAAGTTAAATGAAAAATGTCAACAACAAAAAATAGTACGGGCTCGTCCGGGATTTGAACCCGGGACCTCTCGCACCCAAAGCGAGAATCATGCCCCTAGACCAACGAGCCACTGCTGAAATGCTCTCGTTACAAAACACATTGCTATGTTAAGCTGTGAATTGGTAATAGCTTACAGACAATTTGCTCAATGTAACAGCTGGAGCCTAAACACTTTGACGCAAGCGCAGTATGTTCTTTGTGTCATTTGCATCAGTGGGAAATATGTTTATATACTTCGTCAAAATAATGTGGCTTCATTTTTTTAAATGCAATTCTTAAATTATACTAATGTCAATAAAAAATACAGGCTTAATATTGGAATCATTAATTCATAATATCAAAGGTTAACAACAAATATAACAACAACCATTTGATGATAATACAGTATTGATTTTTTCAATCTCAATTAGTAAACTTCAAACAAAGCAGGCAAAAAGAAAAAAAATTAATCTGTAATCGTGGTTATTGCTTTGGAAAAACTGAACTAAACATTGATGTTTCAAGTCATACTGGTATGCCTACTAGTTTGCATTCATAAAATTAGACAAAAGAGACAACTATTAAAAACGCTAAAGCTGTTATATTGGATATTTGATATGAAATAAATGAAACAAATTACAGGAATAAATAAAAAATGTATCAAAAATGCCATAACAAACAAAAAGTTTATTTAAAAATTAATAGAAAAAGATTATAACGGGCTCGTCCGGGATTTGAACCCGGGACCTCTCGCACCCTAAGCGAGAATCATGCCCCTAGACCAACGAGCCACTGCTGGCATATCTTTGTTACAAAACGCATCATCCAGTTAAGCTGTGAATTGGTAATAATTTGCAGGATGTTTGCTCAATGTAACACCTGGAGCCTACGCAAGCGCAGTATGTTCTAAGTCATTTGCATGAGTGGGAAATATGTTTATATAGACGAATCCAACAAGCCAAGTCATGGTCAGGATTTGGTCGGCCATTTTTGGGTCCCCGTAGCTCCTAACTGGTGTTGTGACTGCCCAAATGGGTAGATTAAAGCCGCTTAAAATTCGATGTTAGATTCTTTTGTGTTTTAAACTGTCATCATTCTTTTGTCTACGTGTAACACGGGTGATATAATGCAGTTTAAAATACTCTTCAAGGTTGCATCATTTCACATTTTAGGTGAGATAGCTGGTCCCTGTCGCGGCTATGGCTGCCATTGAGGTGTAGGAATGCGTGAAATTGGATTCGTCTATACTTAACCAAGTGAATACGGCTTTATTTTTTAAATGCAATATTTAAATTAAACTAATGTCAAAATACACGCTTAATAGTGGAATTATTAATTCACAATATCTAAATTTTAATATCAATGAATACATAACATTTAAAAGATAAAGGCTATTAAAGTATTAAAGTTTTCAAACTCAATTGGTAAACTTTGTTCTTCTCTGTCGTATGACTAATAATTGTTCTTCTTATTTCAAACAAAATTTCAACTGAAGAAAGACTGTTTCTTCTTTTCATTTTAATAGACCTAACCCGGAGACCTAACAAGCTTTTTATATGCATTGTCAATTATCTACTTGATTGTATTGTAACAAACAAATTAATCTGTTATCGTGGTTATTGCTTTTAGACAAACTTAACTAAATAAATTAGTGATGATTCAAGTCATACTGGTATGTCTACTAGTTTACATTCATAAAATTAGACAAAACAGACAACTATTAAAAACGCCAAAGCTGTTATATTGGACATTAGATATGAAATAAATGAAACAAATTACAGGAATCAATAAAAAATGTCATAACAAAAAAAAGTTAATTTAAAAATTAACAGAAAAGGATTAGAACGGGCTCGTCCGGGATTTGAACCCGGGACCTCTCGCACCCAAAGCGAGAATCATGCCCCTAGACCAACGAGCCACTGCTGAAATATATTTGTTACAAAACACATTATTAAGTTAAACTGTGAATTGGTAATTATATAGTTTGCAGAAAAATTGGTCAATGTAACAGCTTGAACCTTAACACTTTGACGCAAGCGCAGGATGTTCCTTGTGTCATTTGCATGAGTGGGAAATATGTTTATTTACTTCGTCAAAAGAATATTGCTTAATTTTTTTAATACAATTCTTAAATTATACTCTAATGTCAATGAAAATACACGCTTAATTTGGGAATTATTCATTTATAATTTCAAAGGTTTACAACAAATACATAACATTAAGAGAAATAAACGGTAATACAGATTGATGTTTTCAAATTCATTTGGAAACTTTGTTCTTCACTGTCTCGTGACTAGTATTGTTCTTCTTATTCAAACAAAGCAGGCACAAACATAAACGTTTTAACTGAAATATGACTGTTTCTTCTTTTCATTTCAGTAGATCTAACAAGCAAACTTTTTTATATTCATATTGTCTATTGTCTACTTGGTTGTATTGCAATGACACAAACAAATTAATCTGATATCATGCTTTAAGAAAAACTTAACTAAATATTGATGTTTCAAGTCATACTGGTAGTATGTCAACTAGTTTTTACATTTATAAAATTAGACAAAACAGAAAATTTGACATTTTGCGTAGCTGCACAAGTGACCGTAAGAAAGGCTCTACTAAGCATCTCTACTATAAATAAGCACGGATTTTTAATTGTTACTGCACGTATTTTTAATCTCACTGCACGAAGTTAAAATAGCCCTTCGCCACACCAGGGCTCGAATCAACAATGTAAAACTCTTGTTCTTTTCTAGTTTTTCTTACTTCTTACTTTCTGTTTTACTTCCTCTTCTTTTGCTAATTTGTTTTCCTGCTTGTTTACTTGGCATAGAACATTATTGATTTAACCTATGGGCTGGAGACAATATTGTGGAACTAAATACCAGCATTTTTAGTTTCTACACTGGTGAAAATATATTATGTTGATTCGTGTTAGGTAATCAATAACAAAAAGCCGGTGAGATTAAGTTGTAGCCTGAGTACAAATAACCACTAGACGACCTCCTTTACGTCGACTTTGTAACCTTCCTCCATCAGTCTCGTTAACTTAGCAGCATATTCGATATAGACTGCAGCCGATAAAAGGTTGCTATTTGCGTTTCCCTTTAAGTGGCACAGAATTGGATGAACCACGAACTGCACTTAAGATGCTTTAAGTAAAAGAAACAAATGACGCACCCTTATATACCCTACTTTCAGATACTCTCTATGTTAGCTACAAGTTTTTAGTGAAAAAATGAAGACAAATGTGTCTGGTGAATACACCCCGCAAACATTTACTGTTACGCTATTAAACATTTTCGATCTCTCGAGTTTAAAACGAATATAACCTACATAAAGAAGGAACGGTAGCTGCTTCAGACATTGTATTGCTTCGAGCATAAACGGTTAGAAAGCGATCTACAATGAGGTTGGATGTTGTATGGAAAAGTGATGAAATGACATCATAGTACATGCAACACTTTCAGTATACAACAAGCGCTAACGGGTGGAGTAGATTTTTGTTTTATTTTTGGAGTGATTGGGCCAGTTTACTTCGATGTTCGTTTTTATGTATTAATAAAGTAATATGGAGCTTAGTGTAAATAACGCAAGGAAACCAATCGACATGATGATGATATCTTTTACAAGGAGGGGAGGTAAAATGTATGGGTGTGTGTGACGAGTGGGTTATGGTGTGAGTTAAATGTGTCCATACTCTCTCGATCTCGAGTTTGTAACATAATCTTTTTCATCTTTTATCAAATTATATGTAAACCTTTCTGTCTTTAGTGCTCCGGTTTATATGAATACCTTAAGGGCTGGGGTATGAACGTTTGGACAGTATTTATTTTGGGACATTAGAGCACATCAGACATATCGAATTGCATTCTGAATACGAAGAATGTCATTCTGATATCAAATAATTTTGATTTTTGAAATTCGCAATTTAATATACATTTTATGGCAAATCATTAAAAATTGATATTTTTGATATTTAACAGTACTTGAAGTAAACTTTATAAATCTGATGATTTATACTTAAAGTGTATGTAGGTGGGATAAAAAGCCGACGATCAATTGAAAATTTTGACCTTTCGTATTGAAGATATGGATTTTTTCCCAAAACACCAAACAAAAATAAGGTCTTTTGGGAAAAAATCCATATCTTCAATATGAAAGGTCAAAATTTTCAATTGACCGTCGGCTTTTCCTTCCTGCTACATACACTTTAAGAATATATCAATAGATTTATATAATTTACTTCGAGGACTGTTATATATCAAAAATTTGAAAAATATCAAATTTGTCATAAAATTTGTATTATATTGTGATTTTCAAAAAATGAAAATTATTTCATATCAGAAAGACATGCTTCGTATTCAGAATGCAATTCGATAGGTCTGATGTGCTCTCATGTCCCACAAAAAATACTGTCGAAACGCAATAAACGCTCATTTTAGATCCCTTAAGTCCCGTAGTTTAACATAGTCTTAATAGTTGTAAAACTGTTTGCTGGCTGTCTCACTTATTCCTCTTAATTATATAAGCTTCCCTTCAAACATTTGTATCTATACTGTATGTACTCTTATTATGGGCGTGTGGAGAGGGTAGGGTAACGCGGGTGCTTTTAAATGCTGAATAATTTCTAAGATCATTCATATAAATATTAGCGCCATCGTATTTATTCCAGCTTTTTGTACCTTATTTTGATTTATTGGGATACAAAGGGTTGGTATACACGCATACAAAGCCTTTTGATTCATCACTTCCTTCATATTCATTATTCATTCATTCATATTTTATTTGCATAAAAATTAATACATAACAACGAACAAGACATACAAAACAACACAAACACGAGATGGAGGAAAGGCTGCAAGACCAAAATGGTCTGAAAGTTAACATTTCCCTAAAATCAAATGAAGTTACTATAACAAAACAACTTAACATAACCAAAAGACAACACAAGGTAAGGGAAAGTGCTCGCGAACGATGAATGATGATTTTTTTTAACCTGGTCCAAATATTTACCAAAGGATGCAGCGGTTATTTTTCTTTTACAGTTATTGATTATAGAAGTTGTTTAATAATTTCCTGTCCTGGGGTTATGAGTGAATTTCACAGACGGCATAGCAACAATGTTTTCTTCTCTCACTTTTGACGTCAGAAGTAGGTCAGTTCATTGAAAAAATATAATCAAAGAAATGTATTTTTTATTTTTTTTCAATATCAAATTTTAAATTTATTTCCGTTTTTCTCATTTCATTAATTTATCAATTTATTTATTTCATCATTTGTCATTTATTGGTCTTTTTTTTTAAATATTGAAAATAAAAATACACGCTTAATTTTGGAATTATTAATTCAAAATATAGGTAAATAACAGAAACATAACATTTTAGAAATAATGGATAATGCGGTATTGATGTTTCAAAATTTAAACGGTAAACTTTGTTTTTCTCTGTGTAATAACTAATAATTTTTCGTTTTATTTCAAACAAAGCATGACGTATATTTCTTCTTTTCATTTTAATAGACCTAAGAACTTCAAGCAAACCTTTTAATTTTAATATTGTTACATTTTGTTTAATATTGTTTTCTACGCGTTTGTACCTAAATAGTAGTACATCCCGGGTAGTACATATTGATGTTTCAAGTCATATACTAAAATTACAAAAAACAGAAAAACACTAAAGCGGTTAGCGGTCAAGGTTTATATTGGACATTAGAAATGAAACAAAAACCATTACAGAAATAAATGAAAATATATCAAAAATGTCAAAAGAAAAATTTCAAAAAAAAAATATAGTACGGGCTCGTCCGGGATTTGAACCCGAGACCTCTCGCACCCAAAGCGAGAATCATGCCCCTAGACCAACGAGCCACTGCTGTAATACCTTCGTTACAGAACACATTACTATGTTAAGCTGTGAATTGGTAATAGTTTACAGACAATTTGCTGAATTGTAACCGCTGGAGCCTTAACACTTTGACGCAAGCGCAGTATATTATTTGTGTCATTTGCATGAGTGGGAAATATGTTTATATACTTCGTCAAAATAATGTGGCTTCATTTTTTTAAATGCAATTCTTAAATTATACTAATGTCAATAAAAAATACAGGCTTAATATTGGAATCATTAATTCATAATATCAAAGGTTAACAACAAATATAACAACAACCATTTGATGGTAATACAGTATTGATTTTTTCAAACTCAATTAGTAAACTTTGTTGTTCTCTGTCTTATGACTAATTGTTCTTCTTATTTCAAACAAAGCAGGCAAAAAGAAACGTTTCAACTGAAGCATGACTGTTTCTTCTTTTCATTTTAATAGACCTAAGAAGCAAATCTTTTATATTTATATCGTCAATTGTCTACTTGGTTGTATTGTAATGACACAAACAAATTAATCTGTTATCGTGGTTATTGCTTTTGAAAAACTTAACTAAACATTGATGTTTCAAGTCATACTGGTATGCCTACTAGTTTGCATTCATAAAATTAGACAAAACAGACAACTATTAAAAACGCTAAAGCTGTTATATTGGACATTAGATATGAAATAAATGAAACACATTACAGGAATAAATAAAAAAAATGTATCAAAAATGCCATAACAAAAAAAAAGTTTATTTAAAAATTAATAGAAAAAGATTATAACGGGCTCGTCCGGGATTTGAACCCGGGACCTCTCGCACCCTAAGCGAGAATCATGCCCCTAGACCAACGAGCCACTGCTGGCATATCTTTGTTACAAAACGCATCATCCAGTTAAGCTGTGAATTGGTAATAATTTGCAGGATGTTTGCTCAATGTAACACCTGGAGCCTACGCAAGCGCAGTATGTTCTAAGTCATTTGCATGAGTGGGAAATATGTTTATATAGACGAATCCAACAAGCCAAGTCATGGTCAGGATTTGGTCGGCCATTTTTGGGTCCCCGTAGCTCCTAACTGGTGTTGTGACTGCCCAAATGGGTGGATTAAAGCCGCTTAAAATTCGATGTTAGATTCTTTTGTGTTGTAAACTGTCATCATTCTTTTGTCTACGTGTAACACGGGTGATATAATGCAGTTTAAAATACTCTTCAAGGTTGCATCATTTCACATTTTAGGTGAGATAGCTGGGTCCCTGTCGCGGCTATGGCTGCCATTGAGGTGTAGGAATGCGTGAAATTGGATTCGTCTATACTTAACCAAGTGAATACGGCTTCATTTTTTAAATGCAATATTTAAATTAAACTAATGTCAAAATACACGCTTAATATTGGAATTATTAATTCACAATATCTAAATTTTAATATCAACGAATACATAACATTTAAAAAATAAAGGCTAATAAAGTATTAAAGTTTTCAAACTCAATTGGTAAACTTTGTTCTTCTCTGTCGTATGACTAATAATTGTTCTTCTTATTTCAAACAAAGTAGGCAAAAAAAAAAATTTCAACTGAAGAAAGACTGTTTCTTCTTTTCATTTTAATATACCTAACCCGGAGACCTAACAAGCTTTTTATATGCATTGTCAATTATCTACTTGATTGTATTGTAACAAACAAATTTATCTGTTATCGTGGTTATTGCTTTTAGACAAACTTAAATAAATTAGTGATGATTCAAGTCATACTGGTATGTCTACTAGTTTACATTCATAAAATTAGACAAAACAGACAACTATTAAAAACGCCAAAGCTGTTATATTGGACATTAGATATGAAATAAATGAAACATATTACAGGAATCAATAAAAAATGTCATAACAAAAAAAAGTTAATTTAAAAATTAACAGAAAAAGAGTAGAACGGGCTCGTCCGGGATTTGAACCCGGGACCTCTCGCACCCTAAGCGAGAATCATGCCCCTAGACCAACGAGCCACTGCTGGAATATCATTGTTACAAAACGCATCATCAAGTTAAGCTGTGAATTGGTAATAATTTGCAGGATGTTTGCTCGATGTAACACCTGGAGCCTACGCAAGCGCAGTATGTTCTTAAGTGCAATATCAGATATTTATTTAGTAGGGTTGGCCACGGTCAAAAATTTTTTTCTTGCTGAGGTGAAAGAACTTTGGTTAGAGGTTACAAAAATGCATTTCGAAAATTCAGCTGAAGTCCGTTGCCATGGCAACGGCCCGATTTGTGTTTTTTACAATTTTCGCCTATTTTGGAGCTAAAAAAGTGAAAATTGCCCTAAAAAGGGCGCCTCGTTGCCTTAATATACAAGTTGGTATTTACAAATAAATTGTACCATAAAAAAGCCCCATCCTTGTTCTATTTAAAAACGAAGTTGTGTTTAGAGATTCGTTTTCTAAATATCGATTTCGGGCCTGGCAACACTGCAAGTTTTTCAAATTTGAAAAATGCCATTTTTTACCGATTTTGGCGATACGAAAAATTAACTTTCGCGCTCACCTATGATTTTGTCGTTATGGTTATTGGTAAAACATACCTTGCCCCCAACATATATAATAAGAATAGCTTGGGGAAATTTATTTCTCTAAGGAAGGTGTTGCCAGAAAAACATACATTTTGTAAAAATACAAAATTCTCATAAAAAGAAAATATGCTGCATTTTGCCCTAGATTTTAGCACATGTGATGTAATGAGTTGTATGTAGAGTCCGTTTATCATCATAGTCAACTATTCTGAATGTTTCGAAACAATAAATGAAGTTTAATTTTAATGCGGTGTTGCCAGATGCCCAAAATTATGAAAGATACATTATGCAAAATAGCCCAAATAGGTCTAAGTTTTCATGTATGAATCTAGTCAATCCAGTCAAATCACAGTCTATTATTATAAATAATTTTAGCATAATTTTCACCTGTTTTGAATGTTTGGAAACATTAAATTGTTCATCATACAGTGTTGCCAGATGCCAAAAAGTAGAAAAGGTACAATTCTGGTTTACCCTGTGCACCCTGTGTTTTTAATACCATTTTTGGTTTACCGTGCGCACTCTATTTTCATGAAAGGACATTTTTCCAATTTGCCCCGAATTTAGTACATGTGATGTAATGAATTAATGAATTGTATGTAGAGTCACATTATCACCATGGACAACTATTCTCTATGTTTCGAAACTTTAACTTGCAGTGTTGCCAGATGCCTAAACTATGAAAAATAGGACCAGTTTTTATGTATGATAAACAATTTCTTTGATGATGCATCTAAAATACATAATAAATTATGATATGACCCCTTAAACTATTTGTTTAAACTGAAATCCTGGGGACCGTTCACGACCGTTTAGGGGGGCTGAAATTTTTGACCCTCCTAAGGGGGGGCTGAAAAAATGACCAGAAATGTTCCTGGGAAAATTGAGTTTATATGCTTTTCTATGGAGTTGACCCATAATTTTCATGTCAAAAGGGGGGGGCACTGAAATTTTTGAGGTCTGTATAGGCCCGAAAAATTTTCATGCATCATGCCCCCCCCTTACAAGTGTTTGTCAACGGTCCCCTGTTTTCAGACGAAAATTTGTATGTTGTTACAAGGAATTCAAAATAATTTTATCATCAAGGGACCCACATAGAGGAATACGACATCGATCGTGAGCCAATCTGCATTCTGTTGCCTGCAAAAGCCGAAGATCAGAATGAAATTCTGAAACGACCATGACCAGATATTTTTCTTGATTTCTTGGTAAACTTAAAACGTATTAAAAACGCCAAATTGCAGTCACAAAATTGATAATATTATATAGTAAATCACCAAAGCGAATGGTAACAAAGGTATGCGGAAACGAACTGCATATCAATAACAAAGTATGTGCCCAACGATTTGTCTTTGGCATGTCGCTTTTTTGAAATATCACCAAAAAATGTTAAATTTTGGGGAAAACACCCCAAAATTGAGAACAAACACGAACCTTCCAAAATAAATACATAATTATTCACACTCGGCGGCCCAACCACTACCTGCTGCTGTGATTTGGGGTAACTTGTTGCTTCCCCTCTTCAGATACCTGTACTTCAAGTATACCCCACGCCTGTACATCAAGAATGTCTTGTTAAACTCAAACTTATGTTCTGGGAACACTTTTTGATCAAATACCTGGTCATATAATCATGAAATTGGAACACTGGTAAAGAGTGTATGTGTATTGAAAAGATTTGAATGGCGAATTTCTTTTCCAACTTTTCAGCAATATCTGAAATGAAAATGAAAATTGGCGATACTGAGGACTTATATTAAAGTAATGAAATTACAATTTTGTTTGTAAACATGTTTACTGGAAAGTTTATGTCAATGTTAAAGTGGTTAAGGGAAGTGGAATGAGCGTTTTGAGTGTTTCGACAGCATTTTTTGTGGGACATGAGAACACATCAGACATATCGAATTGCATTCTGAATACGAAGAATGTCTTTCTGATATCAAATAATTTTCATTTTATGAAATTCACGATATAATACAAATTTTATGACAAATTATTAAAATTTGATATATTTCACATTTTGGAGATATAACAGCCTTCGAAGTAAATTTTATAAATTTAATGATATAGTCTTAAAGTGTATGTAGCTGGGAGGACAAGCCGACGATCAATTGAAAATTTTGACCTTTCATATTGAAGATATGGATTTTCCCCCAAAAGACCTTAATTTTTTTGGTGTTCAATACGAAAGGTCAAAATTTAATTGATCGTCGGCTTTTCATCCCACCTACATACACTTTAGTAGAAATCATCAGATTTATAAAGTTTACTTCGAGTACTGTTAAATATCAAAATATCAATTTTTAATGATTTGCCATAAAATGTGTATTACATTGCGAATTTCAAAAATGAAAATTATTTGATATCAGAAGGCCATTCTTCGTATTCAGGATGCAATTCGATATGTCTGATGTGCTCTAATGTCCCACAATAAATACTGTCCAAACGTTCATACCCCTTCCCTTAAGTAAAGTACAAGGTTTAAAAAGCTCTGAGATTGTATGGCATGTATGGTGTATTTTTTACAAAATCCTCCTATGTCTGCTAGTATTTGGCATCTGGCAACACTATGTTAAACATTCACAACTGACAAACAGATAGGTTAACATGGTTAAAGTGGTCATATCGTAATTTATTATAAATTAATTGTATTTTAGATGCATCATCAAAGAAATTGTTTATCATACATAAAAACTTGTCATATTTTTTTATAGTTTAGGCATCTGGCAACACTGCATTCAAATTAAAGTTTCGAAACATATAGAATAGTTGTCCATGATGATAATGACTCTACATACAATTCATTACATCACATGTACTAAATTCGGGGCAAATTACAAAAAAATCCTTTTATGAAAATATGGTGCCCAGGGGTTAACCAGAATTGTATAGATTGAAAACACAGGGTACACAGGGTAAACCAGAATTTTACATATCTTTTCTACTTTTTGGCATCTGGCAACACTGTATGATAAACTTTTTTGTTTCCAAACATTCAGAACAGGTGAAATTATGATAAAATGATTTATAATAATAGACCGTGATTTAACTGGATTGACTAGATTCATACATGAAAACTTAGACCTATTTGGCGTAATGTAGCTTTCATAATTTTCGGCATCTGGCAACACCGCATTAAAATTAAACTTCATTTATTGTTTCGAAACATTCAGAATAGTTGACCATGATGATAAACTGACTCTACATACAACTCATTACATCACATGTGCTAAATCTAGGGCAAAATGCAGCAAATTTTCTTTTTATGAGAATTTTGAATTTTTACAAAATGTATGTTTTTCTGGCAACACCTTCCTTAGAGAAATAAATTTCCCCAAGCTGTTCTTATTAGATATGTTGGGGGCAAGGTATGTTCTACCAATAACCATAACGACAAAATCCTAGGTGAGCGCAAAAGTTATTTTTTCGTATCGCCAAAATCGGTAAAAATGGCATTTTCAAATTTGAAAAACTTGCAGTGTTGCCAGATCCGAAATCAATATTTAAAAAACGAATCTCTAAACACAACTTCGTTTGTAGATAGAACAAGGATGTGGCTTTTATATGATACAATTTATTTTTAAATACCAACTTGTATATTAAGGCAACGAGACGCCCTTTTTAGGGCAATTTTCACTTTTTTAGCTCCAAAATAGGCGAAAATTGTAAAAAACACAAATCGGGCCGTTGCCATGGCAACGGACTTCAGCTGAATTTTCGAAATGCATTTTTGTAACCTCCAACCAAAGTCCTTTCACCTCAGCAAGAAAAATTTTTTTGACCGTGGCCAACCCTACTAAATAAATATCTGATATTGCACTTAAGTCATGTGCATGAGTGGGAAATATGTTTATATACTTAACCAAGTGAATACGGCTTCATTTTTAATGCAATATTTAAATTATACGAATGTCAAAATACACGCTTAATATTGGAATTATTAATTCACAATATCTAAATTTTAATATCAACGAATACATAACATAAAAAATAAAGGCTATTACACTATTAAAGTTTTCAAACTCAATTGGTAAACTTTGTTCTTCTCTGTCGTATGACTAATAATAAACTGTTCTTCTTATTTCAAACAAAGTAGGCAAAAAAAACCCCATTTCAACTGAAGAAAGACTGTTTCTTCTTTCAATTTTAATAGACCTAACCCGGAGACATAACAAGCTTTTTATATGCATATTGTCAATTATCTACTTGATTGTATTGTAACAAACAAATTAATATGTTATCGTGGTTATTGCTTTTAGACAAACTTCACTAAAAATTGATGATTCAAGTCATACTGGTATGTCTACTAGTTTACATTCATAAAATTAGACAAAACAGACAATTATTTTAATAATTATTTTAAAAAACGCTAAAGTTGTTTGCGATCATGCAAGGTTTATATTGGACATTAGAAATTACAAGAATAATGACAATGCCATAACAAACAAAAAAGGTAATTTAAAAATAAGTAGAAAAGGAGTAGAACGGGCTCGTCCGGGATTTGAACCCGGGACCTCTCGCACCCTCTCGCACCTCTCGCACCCTATGCCCCTAGACCAACGAGCCACTGTTTGAATATCATTGTTACAAAACACATTATCAAGAGCAGTGAATTTGTAATACTTTAAGGGAACTGGAATAAGCGTTTTGAACGTTTCGACAGAATTTTTGTGGGACATGAGAGCACATCAGACGTATCGAATTGCATTCTAAATACGAAGAATGTCTTTCTGATATCAAATAATTTTCATTTTATGAAATTCACGATATAATACAAATTTTATGACAAATTATTAAAATTTGATATTTTTCACATTTTGGAGATATAACAGTCCTCGAAGTAAATTTTATAAATTTAATGATATAGTCTTAAAGTGTATGTAGCTGGGAGGAAAAGCCGACGATCAATTGAAAATGTTGGCCTTTCATATTGAAGTTATGGCTGCCATTGAGGTGTAGGAATGCGTGAAATTGGATTCGTCTATACTTAACCAAGTGAATACGGCTTCATTTTTTAAATGCAATATTTAAATTAAACTAATGTCAAAATACACGCTTAATATTGGAATTATTAATTCACAATATCTAAATTTTAATATCAACGAATACATAACATTTAAAAAATAAAGGCTAATAAAGTATTAAAGTTTTCAAACTCAATTGGTAAACTTTGTTCTTCTCTGTCGTATGACTAATAATTGTTCTTCTTATTTCAAACAAAGTAGGCAAAAAAAAAATTTCAACTGAAGAAAGACTGTTTCTTCTTTTCATTTTAATATACCTAACCCGGAGACCTAACAAGCTTTTTATATGCATTGTCAATTATCTACTTGATTGTATTGTAACAAACAAATTTATCTGTTATCGTGGTTATTGCTTTTAGACAAACTTAAATAAATTAGTGATGATTCAAGTCATACTGGTATGTCTACTAGTTTACATTCATAAAATTAGACAAAACAGACAACTATTAAAAACGCCAAAGCTGTTATATTGGACATTAGATATGAAATAAATGAAACATATTACAGGAATCAATAAAAAATGTAATAACAAAAAAAAGTTAATTTAAAAATTAACAGAAAAAGAGTAGAAAGGGCTCGTCCGGGAGTTGAACCCGGGAACTCTCGCACCCTAAGCGAGAATCATGCCCCCTAGACCAACGAGCCACTGCTGGAATATCATTGTTACAAAACGCATCATCAAGTTAAGCTGTGAATTGGTAATAATTTGCAGGATGTTTGCTCGATGTAACACCTGGAGCCTACGCAAGCGCAGTATGTTCTTAAGTCATGTGCATGAGTGGGAAATATGTTTATATACTTAACCAAGTGAATACGGCTTCATTTTTAATGCAATATTTAAATTATACGAATGTCAAAATACACGCTTAATATTGGAATTATTAATTCACAATATCTAAATTTTAATATCAACGAATACATAACATAAAAAATAAAGGCTATTAAAGTATTAAAGTTTTCAAACTCAATTGGTAAACTTTGTTCTTCTCTGTCGTATGACTAATAATAAACTGTTCTTCTTATTTCAAACAAAGTAGGCAAAAAAAACCCCATTTCAACTGAAGAAAGACTGTTTCTTCTTTCAATTTTAATAGACCTAACCCGGAGACATAACAAGCTTTTTATATGCATATTGTCAATTATCTACTTGATTGTATTGTAACAAACAAATTAATATGTTATCGTGGTTATTGCTTTTAGACAAACTTCACTAAAAATTGATGATTCAAGTCATACTGGTATGTCTACTAGTTTACATTCATAAAATTAGACAAAACAGACAATTATTTTAATAATTATTTTAAAAAACGCTAAAGTTGTTTGCGATCATGCAAGGTTTATATTGGACATTAGAAATTACAAGAATAATGACAATGCCATAACAAACAAAAAAGGTAATTTAAAAATAAGTAGAAAAGGAGTAGAACGGGCTCGTCCGGGATTTGAACCCGGGACCTCTCGCACCCTTTCGCACCTCTCGCACCCTATGCCCCTAGACCAACGAGCCACTGTTTGAATATCATTGTTACAAAACACATTATCAAGAGCAGTGAATTTGTAATACTTTAAGGGAACTGGAATAAGCGTTTTGAACGTTTCGACAGAATTTTTTGTGGGACATGAGAGCACATCAGACGTATCGAATTGCATTCTAAATACGAAGAATGTCTTTCTGATTTCAAATAATTTTCATTTTATGAAATTCACGATATAATACAAATTTTATGACAAATTATTAAAATTTGATATTTTTCACATTTTGGAGATATAACAGTCCTCGAAGTAAATTTTATAAATTTAATGATATAGTCTTAAAGTGTATGTAGCTGGGAGGAAAAGCCGACGATCAATTGAAAATGTTGGCCTTTCATATTGAAGTTATGGATTTTTTTCCCCAAAAGACCTAATTTTTTTGGTGTTTAGGGAAAAAAAACATATCTTCAATACGATCGTCGGCTTTTCATCCCACCTACATACACTTTAGGTAGAAATCATCAGAAGTTTACTTCGAGTACTGTTAAATATCAAAAATATCAATTTTTAACGATTTGCCATAAAATGTGTGTTACATTGCGAATTTCAAAAAATCTAAATTATTTGATATCAGAAGGCCATTCTTCGTATTCAGAATGCAATTCGATATGTCTGATGTGCTCTAATGTCCCACAATAAATACTGTCCATACCCCTTCCCTTAAGGAAGTTTACTCAATGTAACACCTTGAGCTTACGCAAGCGCAGTATGTTCCTTAAGCCATTTGCATGAGTGGGCCATGGGTTTATACTCTTCGCCAAATCATTAAATGAATATGGTTTCAGTTTTTCAATGCAATACTAAAAATTATACTATGCAAATACACGCTTAATATTGGAATTATTAATTCACATTTTAATAACAACAAATACATAACAGTTAAAATATAAAGGATAATAAAGTATTGATGTTTTCACATTCAACTGGAAAAATTAGAAAAGATAAAAATGCGTCGATTACAGGAATAAATAGAAACACAACAAAAATGTCATAATAAGCTAAATGAAAAAAAAATTAAAAAAAATTAAGACGGGCTCGTCCGGGATTTGAACCCGGGACCTCTCGCACCCTAGACCAACGAGCCACTGCTGGTGTATCAATGTTACAAAACACGTTATCAAGTTAAACTGTGAATTGGTAATAATTTGCAGGAAATCTGCTTAATGTAACACCTTGTATGTGCCTACGAAAACGCAGTATGTTCCTTAAGTCATTTGAATGGGTGGGAAATATGTTAAATACTTCGCCAAGTGAAAATTGTTTCATTTTTTAAATGCAACAGCTATTGTACTTATGTCCAAATACACGCTTAATATTGAAATTATTAATTCACAATGTCTAAATATTAATAACAGCAAATACATAACATTTAAAAAACAAAAGATAATGAAGTATTGATGTTTTCAAATTCAACTGGAAACTTTGTTATTCTCTGTCTTTTGACTAATTGTTCTTCTTATCTCTGTTGTGACGATAATTCAGTCAATAATTGATTATTGATCATAGTGCAGAAAGCTATGATAACTATTCATCAAGTGAACGTTTTTATATCCGATTCCGTGCATCAATTGCACTGAGTGAAGCAAGGATTTGTTGCTCCGTTAATAAATTCGTCACTCCTTGCTAACCTTGTGACCGATGCAGGTCTACTCAACTTTGGTTCACGATGGATAGTTAGACTGGTAACATGATGACGATTCTAATGTCATCATGTCTTGCACGTGATTCATATTAAATTACACTACTTATGTGATGTAACTCTGGTAAGATTTTATATTAATTCATACACCTTGTATTTTGATCAGTTTAACGTAAATTCATAATAAATTCTTATACTTAATTTCTGTTTCATCTTGTTTATTTAGAGATAGTCATTCCCGTTTCCGTTCATTCCCTCATCCCATGGGACTCCAAATCTGGTACCTCGCTCTTCCTTCCCATGACTAATTCCCCAATTAAAAAGTCATAACATCTCAACAAAAAAAACCGTTTCAACTGAAGAATGACTGTTTCTTCTTTTCATTTTCATAGACCTAAGAAGCAAACTTTTTATATTCATATTGTCAGTTGTCTACTTGGTTGTATTGTAACAAACAAATTAAACTGTTATCGTGGTTATTGCTTATAGACAAACTGAACTAAACATTGATGTTTCAAGTCATACAATATGGTATGTCTACTAGTTTGCATTCATAAAAGTAGACAAAACAGACAACTATTAAAAACGCTAAAGCTGTTATATTGGACATTAGATATGAAATAAATGAAACAAATTACAGGAATAAATAAAAAAATGTATCAAAAATGACATAACAAAAAAAAAGTTAATTTAAAAATTAACAGAAAAAGAGTAGAACGGGCTCGTCTGGGATTTGAACCCGGGACCTCTCGCACCCTAAGCGAGAATCATGCCCCTAGACCAACGAGCCACTGCTGGAAACATATTGTTACAAAACACATTGTCAAGTTAAGCTGTGAATTTGTAATAATTTGCAGGAAGTTTGCTCAATGTAATAAATGAAATAGACACAAACAGGCAATTATTCAGAACGCTAAAGCTGTTTGAGGCAATGGAATGTTTATATTGGTCATTAGAAAAAAAATATCATCGATTACAGGAATAAACAACAATAACAAAAATGTCATAAGTTAAATGAAAAACTAAAAAAAATTAAAAAAAAATTAGGACGGGCTCGTCCGGGATTTGAACCCGGGAGCTCTCGCACCCAAAGCGAGAATCATGCCCCTAGACCAACGAGCCACTGCTAGAATTTAATTGTTACAAAACACATTATCAAGTTAAGTTGTGAATTTGTAATAATTTGCAGGAAGTTTGCTATTATGTAACTCCTTGAGCCTACGCAAGCGCAGTATGTTCCTTAAGGTTGGTCTGAACCCTGGAATTATGGAAACTTTCGGGCCTCATAACTGCTAAATTGTTGGTCTAAAGTATATAAAAGTATACATATTTGGAATGGCAAAGACTTGATCAGTTCATCTGTGAGGTCAAATTTGGGCCAAAATGCTCATTTTTGGCCCAAAATCCCCCAAATCGGTTTTTGGCGCACTTTTTTCCCGTACAACTTTAAAAAAATTCTAGGGCCAAAATGTTTATTTTTATTAATTTTTAAAAACTAGAATTTTGACCAACTTCACCAAAAATATTTGAAATTTGGGCGAAAATCGGGCTTTTTTATGATTTTTTTTAAATTCAGCATTTTTGACCATTTTCGGTGCAAATTTCTCGAAGTTGATTAATGAAATTAGACAAAGACAGACAATAATTCAAAACGCTAAAGCTGTTTGAGGTAATGAAATGTTCATATTTGTCATTAGAAAAGAAAAAATGCGTCGATTACAGGAATTAATAGAAATATAACAAAACTGTCATAAGTTATATGGAACATTTAAAACATGCAAAAAATAATACGGGCTCGTCCGGGATTTGAACCCGGGACCTCTCGCACCCAAAGCGAGAATCATGCCCCTAGACCAACGAGCCACTGCTGGAAACCTATTGTTACAAAACACATTGCCAAGTTAAGCTGTGAATTTGTAATAATTTGCAGGAAGTTTGCTCAATGTAACACCTTGAGTCTACGCAAGCGCAGTATTTTCCTTAAGTCATTTGCCTGAGTGGGGAATATGTTTATATACTTTGCCAGGTGAATATGGCTTCATTTTTAATGCAATACTTAAATTATACTGATGTCAAAATACACGCTTAATATTGGAATTATTAATTCACAATATCTACATTTTAATAACAATTAATACATAACATTAAAAAAATAAAGGACAATAAAATAGGTTTATATTAGTCATTAGAAACGAAAGGAAAAAATAGAAATATAACAAAAATGTTATAAGTTAAATGAAAAATAAAAAAAAATAAAAAAATAAAGACGGGCTCGTCCGGGATTTGAACCCGGGAACCTCTCGCACCCAAAGCGAGAATCATGCCCCTAGACCAACGAGCCACTGATAGAACATCATTCTTACAAAACACATTATCAAGTTAAGCCGTGAATTTATAATTAGTATAACCCAATTAAACAGTAGTTTGCAGGAAATTGCTCAATGTAACAGCTTGAACCTTAACACTTTGACGCAAGCGCAGGATAATGCTTGTGTCAGTTGCATGAGTGGGAAATATGTTTATACACTTCATCAAAAGAATGTGGCTTAATTCTTAAATGCAATTCTTAAATGTCATAATACCTTATGAAATAATAACAAAACAAACAAAAACTTAACAAAATAAAAGGTAAAGTAAAGTAAAGGAGACGATCCTGTATAAACAGTGATCGGAGTGCCCATCTCTCCTCCATGTAATGTTGCTATAGGGGGATCGCTACACTTCCTCTATAGCGAGTCTGTTACCTTCCCAGCATTTAAGAATGCCGGTACCTATTTAAACACCTGGGTGGAGAGGAGTAATCGAGATAAAGAGCCTTACTCAAGGGCACAACACGATGGCGTCGCCGGGGCTCGAACCCGCAACCTTCCGATTATGAGTCAGTGCCCGTTCCGCTAGGCCACCTTGCTCCCAAAAGGTGCTTGTCACTAATTCCATATTAATCATTTCGTAATCCCACCCGGCTTACTGTAAAAAGGATAAAGGTGCGATGATGGTTATTTAGCGCGTTAGCGCTGCTCACTAGCAAAATTGCAAATTGCGCGGTATTTGCAATTGTCTGTTTTTTCCACGTTAATAGCGCTAATATCGCCGATAGCGTGATAATAGCAAACCTCTGCTATTTCGTGCTAATTGTGGTGAACCAATTGCGCGCTATTACCAAAAGTGCTAAAACTGTTCTCGGCAAGGTAAGTGATATTAGCGCTAATATCGTTAATAGCGGCCATTAGCGTAATGCGTGCTATTAGCGCTATTAGCGTGAGTCGTGCTATTTTCATCACTAACGCTATTAGCACTCATTAGCATGTCACTTGCAAAAGTTCTAAAAATGCTCTCAATAGCGCAATGTTTGCTACTACGCTATTAGCACTAATAGTGTTAATAGCACTCATTAGCGTGAGATGCGCTATTAGCGCTAATAGCGTAATGCGTGTTATTAGCGATATTAGTGCTAATAGCGCTAATAGCACTCATTAGCATGAGATGCGCTATTAGCGCTAATAGCGTAAGGCATGCTATTAGCGCTATTAGCGCTAATACCGACATGTATGCTAATAACGATATTATAACTCATTGTATTATGTGCCAAATTGTTTATTTTCTGCGAATGGTAGACGCTATTAGCGCTAATAGCACTAATAGCACTCATTAGCGCGAGGTGCGCTATTAGCGCTAATAACGTAAGGTGTGCTACTAGCGCTATTAGTGCTAATAGCGTAGTGTGTGCTAATAGCGATATTAGCGCTCATTAGTGTATCGTTTGCAAATTTTAAAATTGACCATTTTCTACGGATGGTAGGTGCTATTAGCGCTATTAGCGCTAATAGCACTCAATAGCGTGAGATGTGCTATTAGCGCTAATAGCCTAAGGCGTGCTATTAGCGCTATTAGCGCTAATACCGACAGGTATGCTAATAACGATATTATATTTTCTACGGATGGTAGGTGCTATTAGCGCTATTAGCGCTAATATCACTCATTAGCCTGAGATGCGCCATTAGCGCTAAGGCATGCTATTAGCGCTATTAGCGCTAATACCGACAGATATGCTAATAACGATATTATGACTCATTGTATTATGTGCCAAATTGTTCATTTTCTGCGAATGGTAGACGCTGTTAGCGCTAATAGCACTAATAGCACTCATTAGCGCGAGGTGCGCTATTAGCGCTAATAGCGTAAGGTGTGCTACTAGCGCTAATAGCGTAGTGTGTGCTAATAGCGATATTAGCGCTCATCAGTGTATCGTTTGCAAATTTTAAAATTGACCATTTTCTACGGATGGTAGGTGCTAGCGCTAATAGCACTCATTAGCGTGAGATGTGCTATTAGCGCTAATAGCGTAAGGCGTGCTATTAGCGCTATTAGAGCTTATAGAGACAGGTATGCTAATAACCATTTTACAACTCATTGTATTATGTGCCAAATTGTTCACTTTCTGCAAATGGTAGACGCTATTATCTCTATTAGCGCTAATAGCGTAGTGTGTGCTAATAGCAGGGCAAGAAATTTAGAGTGACCGCTGTCCCCACCATCAGCAAAAAAACATCAAGGCCGCAGGGCCGGCAGGCCCGAGCCCGGACGACAACTAAACACTCCAAGTGAGTTCAAATATAAAAGGGCCCCGCAGGGCAATAAAGCTAGTGTGACCACTGTCCCCACCATCAACAAAAAACATCAAGGCCGCAGGGCCAGCAGGCCCAGGCCGCAGACTCCATACGACAACTTAACACTCCAAGTGAGTTCCAATATAAATAGGCCCCGCTGGGCAAGAAACTTAGTGTGACTGCTGTCACCAACATCAACAAAAAACATCAAGGCCGCAGGGCCGGCAGGCCCGAGCCCGGTGACTCCCATACGACAACTAAACACTCCAAGTGAGTTCCAATATAAAAGGGCCCCGCAGGGCAACAAAGCTAGTGTGACCAATGTCCCCACCATCAACAAAAACATCAAGGCCGCAGGGCAAGCAGGCCCGAGGCCGGAGACTCCCATACGACAACTTAAAACTCCAAGTGAGTTCCAATATAAATGGGCCCCGCAGGGCAAAAAACTTAGTATGACCACTGTCCCCACCATCAGCAACAAACATCAAGGCCGCAGGACCGGCAGGCCCGAGGCCGGTGACTCCCATACGACAACTAAACACTCCAAGTGAGTTCCAATATAAAAGGGCCCCGCAGGGAAACAAAGCTAGTGTGACCCCTATCCCCACCATCAACAAAAACATCAAGGCCGCAGGACCGGCAGGCCCGAGGCCGGTGACTCCCATACGACAACTAAACACTCCAAGTGAGTTCCAATATAAAAGGGCCCCGCAGGGCAACAAAGCTAGTGTGACCCCTGTCCCCACCATCAACAAAAAACATCAAGGCCGCAGGGCCGGCAGGCCCGAGGCCGGTGACTCCCATACGACAACTAAACACTCCAAGTGAGTTCCAATATAAAAGGGCCCCGCAGGGCAAGAAAGCTAGTGTGACCGCTGTCCCCACCATCAACAAAAATATTAAGGCCGCAGGTCCGGCAGGGCCGAGGCCGGAGACTCCCATACGACAACTAAACACTCCAAGTGAGTTCAAATATAATAAGGCCCCGCAGGGCAAGAAACTTAGTATGACCACTGTCCCCACCATCAGCAACAAACATCAAGGCCGCAGGGCCGGCAGGCCCGAGGCCGGTGACTCCCATACGACAACTAAACACTCCAAGTGAGTTCCAATATAAAAGGGCCCCGCAGGGCAACAAAGCTAGTGTGACCCCTGTCCCCACCATCAACAAAAAACATCAAGGCCGCAGGACCGGCAGGCCCGAGGCCGGAGACTCCCATACGACAACTAAATACTCCAAGTGACTTCCAATATAAAAGGGCCCCGCATGGCAAGAAACTTAGTATGACCGCTGTCCCCGCCATCAGCAACAAACATCAAGGCCGCAGAGCCGGCAGGCCCAAGGCCGGTGACTCCATACGACAACTAAACACTCCAAATGAGTTCCAATATAAAAGGGCCCCACAGGGCAAGAAATTTAGTGTGACCGCTGTCCCCAACATCAACAAAAAACATCAAGGCCGCAGGGCCGGCAGGCCCCAGGCTGGTGACTCCATACGACAACTAAACACTCCAAGTGAGTTCCAATATAAAAGGGCCCCGCAGGGCAACAAAGCTAGTGTGACCACTGGCCCCACCACCAACAAAAAACATCAAGGCCGCAGGACCGGCAGGCCCGAGGCCGGAGACTCGCATACGACAACTAAATACTCCAAGTGACTTCAAATATAAAAAGGGCCCCGCAAGGCAGGAAACTTAGTATGACCGCTGTCCCCGCCATCAGCAACAAACATCAAGGCCGCAGGCGCCAGGCCGAGGCCTACACTCTTACCCTAAACACGCTCTTCCGAGTTCCAATATAAAAGTGCCCCGCAGGGCAACAAAGGTAGTGTGACCGCTGTCCCCACCATCAACAACAAACATCAAGGCCGCAGAGCCATACGACAACTAAACACCCCAAATGAGTTCCAATATAAAAGGGCCCCACAGGGCAAGAAATTTAGTGTGACCGCTGTCCCCAACATCAACAAAAAACATCAAGGCCGCAGGGCAGGCAGGCCGGAGGCAGGGGACTCCCATACTACAACTAAACACTCCAAGTGAGTTCCAATATAAAAGGGCCCCGCAGGGAAAGAAACTTAGTATGACCGCTGTCCCCGCCATCAGCAACAAACATCAAGGCCGCAGGGCCGGCAGGCCCGAGGCCGGTGACTCCCATACGACAACTAAACGGGCAAGAAAGCTAGTGTGACCGCTGTCCCCACCATCAACAAAAATATTAAGGCCGCAGGTCCGGCAGGGCCGAGGCCGGAGACTCCATACGACAACTAAACACTCCAAGTGAGTTCAAATATAATAAGGCCCTGCAAGGCAAGAAACTTAGTATGACCACTGTCCCCACCATCAGCAACAAACATCAAGGCCGCAGGGCCGGCAGGCCCCAGGCCGGTGACTCCCATACGACAACTAAACACTCCAAGTGAGTTCCAATATAAAAGGGCCCCGCAGGGCAACAAAGCTAGTGTGACCCCTGTCCCCACCATCAACAAAAAACATCAAGGCCGCAGGACCGGCAGGCCCGAGGCCGGAGACTCCCATACGACAACTAAATACTCCAAGTGACTTCAAATATAAAAGGGCCCCGCAGGGCAGGAAACTTAGTATGACCGCTGTCCCCGCCATCAGCAACAAACATCAAGGCCGCAGAGCCGGCAGGCCCAAGGCCGGTGACTCCCATACGACAACTAAACACTCCAAATGAGTTCCAATATAAAAGGGCCCCACAGGGCAAGAAATTTAGTGTGACTGCTGTCCCCAACATCAACAAAAACATCAAGGCCGCAGGGCCGGCAGGCCTGAGGCTGGAGACTCCCATACGACTACCAAACACGCCCAGCGACAGCCCGGATAAAAGGGCCCCGCAGGGCAACAAAGCTAGTGTGACCCCTGTCCCCACCATCAACAAAAAACATCAAGGCCGCAGGACCGGCAGGCCGAGGCCGGAGACTCCCATACGACAACTAAATACTCCAAGTGACTTCAAATATAAAAGGGCCCCGCAGGGCAGGAAACTTAGTATGACCGCTGTCCCCGCCATCAGCAACAAACATCAAGGCCGCAGGGCCGGCTTGCCCGAAGCCGGCGGCTCCCATCCGGCTCCTCACCCCTCCCCGTGAGGTCCCATATCCGATCGCCCCGTGGGGCAACAAAGGTAGTGTGACCGCTGTCCCCACCATCAACAACAAACATCAAGGCCGCAGAGCCATACGACAACTAAACACCCCAAATGAGTTCCAATATAAAAGGGCCCCACAGGGCAAGAAATTTAGTGTGACCGCTGTCCCCAACATCAACAAAAAACATCAAGGCCGCAGGGCCGGCAGGCCCGAGGCTGGTGACTCCCATACTACAACTAAACACTCCAAGTGAGTTCCAATATAAAAGGGCCCCGCAGGGAAAGAAACTTAGTATGACCGCTGTCCCCGCCATCAGCAACAAACATCAAGGCCGCAGGGCCGGCAGGCCAGAGGCCGGTGACTCCCATACGACAACTAAACACTCCAAGTGAGTTCCAATATAAAAGGGCCCCGCAGGGCAAGAAAGCTAGTGTGACCGCTGTCCCCACCATCAACAAAAATATTAAGGCCGCAGGTCCGGCAGGGCCGAGGCCGGAGACTCCCATACGACAACTAAACACTCCAAGTGAGTTCAAATATAATAAGGCCCCGCAGGGCAAGAAACTTAGTATGACCACTGTCCCCACCATCAGCAACAAACATCAAGGCCGCTTTTTTGAATGGTACGGCGCCCACCGAGATCAACACACATTCCCTCCAAGTGAGTTCCAATATAAAAAGGGCCCCGCAGGGCAACAAAGCTAGTGTGACCGCTGTCCCCACCATCAACAAAAAACATCAAGGCCGCAGGACCGGCAGGCCCGAGGCCGGAGACTCCCATACGACAACTAAACACTCCAAGTGACTTCAAATATAAAAGGGCCCCGCAGGGCAAGAAACTTAGTATGACCGCTGTCCCCGCCATCAGCAACAAACATCAAGGCCGCAGAGCCGGCAGGCCCAAGGCCGGTGACTCCCATACGACAACTAAACACTCCAAATGAGTTCCAATATAAAAGGGCCCCACAGGGCAAGAAATTTAGTGTGACCGCTGTCCCCAACATCAACAAAAAACATCATGGCCGCAGGGCCGGCAGGCCCGAGGCTGGTGACTCCCATACGACAACTAAACACTCCAAGTGAGTTCCAATATAAAAGGGCCCCGCAGGGCAACAAAGCTAGTGTGACCCCTGTCCCCACCATCAACAAAAAACATCAAGGCCGCAGGACCGGCAGGCCCGAGGCCGGAGACTCGCATACGACAACTAAATACTCCAAGTGACTTCAAATATAAAAGGGCCCCGCAGGGCAGGAAACTTAGTATGACCGCTGTCCCCGCCATCAGCAACAAACATCAAGGCCGCAGGGCCGGCAGGCCTGAGGCCGGTGACTCCATACGACAACTAAACACTCCAAGTGAGTTCCAATATAAAAGTGCCCCGCAAATCAACAAAGGTAGTGTGACCGCTGTCCCCACCATCAACAACAAACATCAAGGCCGCAGAGCCATACGACAACTAAACACCCCAAATGAGTTCCAATATAAAAGGGCCCCACAGGGCAAGAAATTTAGTGTGACCGCTGTCCCCAACATCAACAAAAAACATCAAGGCCGCAGGGCCGGCAGGCCCGAGGCTGGTGACTCCCATACTACAACTAAACACTCCATGTGAGTTCCAATATAAAAGGGCCCCGCAGGGCAAGAAACTTAGTATGACCGCTGTCCCCGCCATCAGCAACAAACATCAAGGCCGCAGGGCCGGCAGGCCCGAGGCCGGTGACTCCCATACGACAACTAAACACTCCAAGTGAGTTCCAATATAAAAGGGCCCCGCCGGGCCACAAAGCTAGTGTGACCGCTGTCCCCACCATCAACAACAAACATCAAGGCCGCAGAGCCGGCAGGCCTGAGGCCGGTGACTCCCCATACGACAACTAAACACTCCAAGTGAGTTCCAATATAAAAGGGCCCCGCAAATCAAAAAGCTAGTTTGACCGCTGTCCCCACCATCAACAAAAATATTAGGGCCGCAGGTCCGGCAGGGCCGAGGCCGGAGACTCCCATACGACAACTAAACACTCCAAGTGAGTTCAAATATAATAAGGCCCCGCAGGTCAAGAAACTTAGTATGACCACTGTCCCCACCATCAGCAACAAACATCAAGGCCGCAGGGCCGGCAGGCCCGAGGCCGGTGACTCCCATACGACAACTAAACACTCCAAGTGAGTTCGCAATATAAAAGGGCCCCGCAGGGCAACAAAGCTAGTGTGACCCCTGTCCCCACCATCAACAAAAAACATCAAGGCCGCAGGGCCGGCAGGCCTGAGGCCGGAGACTCCCATACGACAACTAAATACTCCAAGTGACTTCAAATATAACAGGGCCCCGCAGGGCAGGAAACTTAGTATGACCGCTGTCCCCGCCATCAGCAACAAACATCAAGGCCGCAGAGCCGGCAGGCCCGAGGCCGGTGACTCCCATACGACAACTAAACACTCCAAGTGAGTTCCAATATAAAAGGGCCCCACAGGGCAAGAAATTTAGTGTGACCGCTGTCCCCAACATCAACAAAAAACATCAAGGCCGCAGGGCCGGCAGGCCCGAGGCCGGTGACTCCCATACGACAACTAAACACTCCAAGGGAGTTCCAATATAAAAGGGCCCCGCAGGGCAACAAAGCTAGTGTGACCGCTGTCCCCACCATCAACAAAAAACATCAAGGCCGCAGGACCGGCAGGCCCGAGGCCGGAGACTCACATACGGCAACCAAGCTCGGCAGTGACTTCAAATATAAAAGGGCCCCGCAGGGCAGGAAACTTAGTATGACCGCTGTCTCCGCCATCAGCAACAAACATCAAGGCCGCAGGGCCGGCAGGCCCGAGGCCGGTGACTCTCATACGACAACTAAACACTCCAAGTGAGTTCCAATATAAAAGTGCCCCGCAGGGCAACAAAGGTAGTGTGACCGCTGTCCTCACCATCAACAACAAACATCAAGGCCGCAGAGCCGGCAGGCCCGAGGCCGGTGACTCCCATACGACAACTAAACACTCCAAATGAGTTCCAATATAAAAGGGCCCCACAGGGCAAGAAATTTAGTGTGACCGCTGTCCCCAACATCAACAAAAAACATCAAGGCCGCAGGGCCGGCAGGCCCGAGGCTGGTGACTCCCATACTACAACTAAACACTCCAAGTGAGTTCCAATATAAAAGGGCCCCGCAGGGAAAAGAAAGCTAGTGTGACCGCTGTCCCCACCATCAACAAAAATATTAAGGCCGCAGGTCCTGCAGGGCCGAGGCCGGAGACTCCCATACGACAACTAAACACTCCAAGTGAGTTCAAATATAATAGGGCCCCGCAGGGCAAGAAACTTAGTATGACCGCTGTCCCCGCCATCAGCAACAAACATCAAGGCCGCAGGGCCGGCAGGCCCGAGGCCGGTGACTCCATCCGTCAACTGAACTCTCCGAGTGCGGTCGAGCGTAGAGGGGGGCCGGAGGGCAAGACACGGAGGGCGCCGGCTGATTCCGCAAACAACAACAAACATCAAGGCCGCAGAGCCAGGCAGGCCCGAGGCTGGTGACTCCCCATACGACAACTAAACACTCCAAGTGAGTTCCAATATTAAAGGGCCCCGCAGGGCAAGAAAGCTAGTGAGTCCTCTGTCCCCACCATCAACAAAAAACATCAAGGCCGCAGGGCCGGCAGGACCGAGGCCGGAGACTCCCATACGACAACTAAACACTCCAAGTGAGTTAAAATATAATAGGGCCCCGCAGGGCAAGAAACTTAGTATGACCGCTGTCCCCGCCATCAGCAACAAACATCAAGGCCGCAGGGCCGGCAGGCCCGAGGCCGGTGACTCCCATACGACCTCTAAACACTCCAAGAGCGCGTGCAGGGAAAAAGGGCCCCGCAGGCAACAAAGCTAGTGTGACCGCTGTCCCCACCATCAACAACAAACATCAAGGCCGCAGAGCCGGCAGGCCCGAGGCTGGTGACTCCCATACGACAACTAAACACTCCAAGTGAGTTCCAATATTAAAGGGCCCCGCAGGGCAAGAAAGCTAGTGAGTCCTCTGTCCCCACCATCAACAAAAAACATCAAGGCCGCAGGGCCGGCAGGACCGAGGCCGGAGACTCCCATACGACAACTAAACACTCCAAGTGAGTTCAAATATAAAAGGGCCCCGCAGGGCAAGAAACCTAGTGTGACCGCTGTCCCCACCATCAGCAACAAACATCAAGGCCGCAGGGCCGGCAGGCCCAGGCCGGTGACTCCATACGACAACTTAAAACTCCAAGTGAGTTCCAATATAAATATAAAGCTATTAATTGCTATTAGCGCTATTAGCACACTGTTCCTAGACTAAGAATCTTTTTGGATTCAGCACAATTGCATATGACGTGCTATTAATTGCTATTAGCGCTAATAGCGCTATTAGCTTTATTTGCTATTAGCGCTAATGGCGCTATTAGCGCTAATAGCACGCTGTCTCTAGACTTAGAATATTTTTAGATTTAGCACAATTGCATATGACGTGCTATTAATTGCTATTAGCGCTAATAGCGCTATTAGCGCTAATAGCACGCTTTCCCTAGACTTAGAATCTTTTTAGATTTAGCACAATTACATATGACGTGCTATTATTTGCTATTAGCGCTAATAGCGCTATTAGCGCTAATAGCACGCTGTCTCCAGACTTAGAATCTTTTTAGATTGAGCACAATTGCATATGACGTGCTATTATTTGCAATAGCGCTAATAGCACGCTGTCTCTAGACTTAGAATATTTTTAGATTTAGCAAAATTGCATATGACGAGCTATTAATTGCTATTAGCGCTAATAGCGCTAACAGCACGCTTTCCCTAGACTTAGAATCTTTTTAGATTTAGCACAATTGCATATGACGTGCTATTATTTGCTATTAGCGCTAATAGCAATTTGATTTGATTTGTTCGGATTTTGACAACCCTGGATAACCCAAGAAAGCCTCTATTGAAGCTCATTTCCATTGGGGTCCATTTAAACACCGGGACGGGTTGGGAACAGTCAGGGGTTAACACCCTACTCTTTTCGAAACTGGCTGCGAAATACATGTACAGGTATGGCTCTCTGCACACGGGACCGACGGCTTAACGTCCCCTCCGAAGGACGGAGTACTTTCATGATTCATTTACCCAATTCTAAATGAACCATGGGGAGAGCGGAAGTCTGAATTTAATCTACAGATGTTGCCAATTAATTTCAGACTTTTTTCCAAGTCAATATCTCAGCAAATCGCCACCGCCGGGAATTGAACCCGGGACCTCATGCACTAAAGGCAAGTACCCTAACCATTGCGCCACGCTCTCCCCAAGCTGTCTCTAGACTTTTTACATTTAGCACAATTGCATATGACGTGCTATTATTTGCTATTAGCGCTAATAGCGCTATTAGCGCTAATAGCACGCTGTCTCTAGACTTAGAATATTTTTAGATTTAGCACAATTGCATATGATGTGCTATTAATTGCTATTAGCGCTAATAGCGCTATTAGCGCTAATAGCACGCTTTCCCTAGACTTAGAATCTTTTTAGATTTAGCACAATTGCATATGACGTGCTATTATTTGCTATTAGCGCTAATAGCGCTATTAGCGCTAATAGCACGTTGTCTCTAGACTTAGAATCTTTTTAGATTTAGCACAATTGCATATGACTTGCTATTATTTGCTATTAGCGCTAATAGCGCTATTAGCGCTAATAGCACGCTGTCTCTAGACTTAGAATCTTTTTAGATTTAGCACAATTGCATATGACGTGCTATTATTTGCTATTAGCGCTAATAGCGCTATTAGCGCTAATAGCACGCTGTCTCTAGACTTAGAATATTTTTAGATTTAGCACAATTGCATATGACGTGCTATTATTTGCTATTAGCGCTAATAGCGCTATTAGCGCTAATAGCACGCTGTCCCTAGACTTAGAATATTTTTAGATTTAGCACAATTGCATATGACGTGCTATTAATTGCTATTAGCGCTAATAGCGCTATTAGCGCTAATAGAACACCTGTCTCTAGACTTAGAATCTTTTTACATTTAGCACAATAGCATATGACGTGCTATTATTTGCTATTAGCGCTAATAGCGCTATTAGCGCTAATAGCACGCTGTCTCTAGACTTAGAATCTTTTTAGATTTAGCACAATTGCATATGACGTGCTATTAATTGCTATTAGCGCTAACAGCGCTATTAGCGCTAATATCACGCTTTCCGTAGACTTACAAACTTTTTAGATTTAGCACAATTGCATATGACGTGCTATTAATTGCTATTAGCGCTATTGACATATTTGCAAATGAGGCACTAATAACTGCTAAAACGCTAAAAGTGGTTTGGTAATAGCAGTTTTAACGGATTTTTCATTAGCGTTGCTATTAGCACTATAATGCATAGAGATAGCATACTAATTAAATGCTAATAGCATTTTTAGCATAATAGCGCTAATTCTGCTATAAGCCATCATCGCACCTTCCTCGTAAAAAGTTTTTGCATACCATCGGAAACTTGGCATCTAAATCTCACAGAAAATGTGTTGACTTGACCGACATCACATTACACATCACCAGTAGGAAAAACAAGTCATTTCAAACCTTGTTATTTGTTTAGATACACCAATAATAAAAATTTGTTCAAGCTAACGAGTCTCATGTTCTTGTTTGTTTTATTTTTACATTAAAAACTTGAGTCTCTACTTTCTTCCTCTCCTTTTTCATTAATTTTGCTAAAATTACATGCCTCTTCAAAGGAAAAGAAAATTACCACCAGAAGCAATTTATTCAACTACGATAAAAGTAACTATACATGAAATATGTTTACGTTTTTTAACCATGAATATTTGATGAACTTACTAAATTTAGATAGTTTTGTTTAAAAATGCTGGTGGTTGGCTTCATTGTAATGGTTCCTAACTTAGTTCATTTAACTTTATGGCCTGAAAGTCTACACGGATTTATTTAAAGGTTAATGGTTCCGCGCGTGTATATAAAGTCTGCACAAAAAGTAACACAGCTGTTATAAATACGCCTATTGCTTCAGAACTAATAATTATTTTCTCAATATTTTAACATAGAGAGAAGGATGATTTATTTACGCGTATTTTGATACCCCATTTGTCCAATTTTGTTCAATATTAACAATACAGCAGTGTTTTGAAAGAAAAATACTCCAATTTAAAAGTTGCAGTTATGTTCAATATTAACAACACAGTAG
This sequence comes from Amphiura filiformis, assembly GCF_039555335.1. Classification (NCBI taxonomy): domain Eukaryota; kingdom Metazoa; phylum Echinodermata; class Ophiuroidea; order Amphilepidida; family Amphiuridae; genus Amphiura; species Amphiura filiformis. The sequence continues at coordinate 36,618,960 of NC_092642.1, forward strand.
TGCTTTTAATGAAAAATACCCGAATTTAAAAGTTGCAGTTTACAGCGATCAATGGTTATTATGCCATCACTGTGGCACGTAAAGCCCGCCATTATCTTCGCGCTTACTTCAAATCAATACAAATAGCTGCAACTTTTAAACTTTTCTTTCAAAACACTGCTGTATTGTTAATATTGAACAAAATTGGACAAATTGGGTATCAAAATGCGGGTAAATAAATCATCCTCATTTTTTGTTGAAATATTTTGAAAACAATTAATGGTTCTAAAGCTATAGGCGTATTTATAACAGCTGCGTTACTTTTTGTGCAGACTTTAGGATACTTATAGTACTTAAGTACTTATTCAACAATACGTTTTCACAAAAATTGTATGGATTTTGCTGTATACAACTTTTTGTGACTTAATTTTATCTGTATGGTGGTCTGAAAACAACATCTTTACGCGATAGAGGGTTTTGAGTGCACTCTTGTTACTCGTTGTGAATAAATGTCTATGGCGAACAGTTTAAGAATTACACAAAATAAAACATTGGCATAGGTAGTACTTTGTGATATTATACTTTCATACATTGTCGGTATATAAGTCAAGATAAAGATAAGAAGATGGTAAAAAGAGGAGTTCTGGAGCAATTTATGCTGTTACATTATTCGTACATAGAACAGTGCTCTGTCTTAAAGTGATATCAGTTTAAACTTACGTCAGCGGGTAATGTTTCTCTAGTCTTGATTAGCGTTGCTTAAAATGTTTTTATAAAATGATATCGAAGGTTCAGAACCAGAAAGCCGTAATTCACTATGACCAACTTTCACAAAATGAGCATAAAGTTGGCCTCAAAAACCAATATTTCCTCCACAATGTCTTTTTTCTGCCGAATGTCGTCATGATTTATGGACTGTATCTTCTATAGTGCCCTGCCGACTTTATGCTCATTTTGTGGAAAGCATATGATTGTGAGTTGAGGCTTTCTCAACCCTCGAATTATGATGATTTATATTTTTATTGGCTAAGTATTCTAAGATATAGGGCAAAGGAAAAAATAAAAAAAATGCGTCGATTACAGGAATAAATAGAAATAATAACAAAAATTTCATAAATTCTAAATTAAATGAAAAATAAAAAAAATAAGACGGGCTCGTCCGGGAATTGAACCCGGGACCTCTCGCACCCAAAGCGAGAATCATGCCCCTAGACCAACGAGCCACTGATGAAATAAAAGTGTTACAAAACACATTATCAAGTTCAGCCGGGAATTTGTAATTAGCATAACCCAATTAAACAGTAGTTTGTAGGAAATTGCTCAATGTAACAGCTTTAAATCTTATCACTTTGACGCAATGTAAATATGAAAATTTTGCTGTACAACTTATTATGACTTAATTTGATCAACTGTATGGTGTTCTGAAAATAAAATATTTACGCGATTGACAGTGATAGAGAACTTTAAGTGCACTCTTGTTACTCGTTATGAATTAATGTCTATGGCGAACAGTTAAAGAATTACACAAAAATAGGTAGTACTTTGTGATATTATACTTTCATACATTGTCGGTATATAAGTCAAGATAAAGATAAGAAGATGCTAAAAAGAGGAGTTCTGGAGCAATTTATGCTGTTACATTATTCATAAATAGAGCAGTGCTCTGTCTTAAAGTGATATCATTGTAAATTTACGTCAGCGAGTAATGTTTCCGCATTCTTGATTAATTTGTTTTTATAAAAATGATATCGGGGGTTCAGACCAGCTCTCACAAAATGAGCATAAAGTTGGCTCTTTGCTTTGGTCTTCAAATATCAATATTTCCTCCACAATGTCTTGTTTTCTATTAATATTTTTGTCATGATTTGAGGACTGTATCCTCAAATATCCTGCCGACTTTATGCTCATTTTGTGGGAACAGGTTATTGTGAGTTGAAGCTTTCTGGCTCTCAACCCTCGAGATGTTGATTTATATTTTTATTGGTTAAGTGTTCTAAGATATAGGGCAAAGGATATAAAATAAAACATGACTGTTTTGTTAGTTATATTTAAGCTGTAGGTGGTATTCAATTGCAATTGTTTCAATATATCCATTTGCGTTACCTTAACGTTACATAAACTGTTAGCATGGTTACTTGCACTTATTAACTTCAGAATAAGTTCAAAATTACCCTAATATGAAACTACCGAAATAATAAATAGATGATCACAAGGTAATACAAATTTAAAAAGTCATTTTCGAGCTCAAGAAATAAACGAACCAATAACAATGAAAGGAAACAAACTCGATGGAAAAACCGATCCATATTAAAATAAGGATTCTTTTCATTTACAATACGTACATCAAAAGAAAATAATTCATGGCATTAGTACATATACAGGGTGTCCCAAAATGATTTACACACATTCTTGTGACAGTTTCCATCCAAGATCTATCCTTGCTATAACTTTAGATCGTAAAAGTAAGGCAGTGTACTTCATTTTGGGACACCCTGTAAATATGATTGAATAGGATTGAATGAGTAAGTACAATACTAAATCGCATAATTATGTGCTAAATCGCATTATATAATAATTATGTATAACATAACATTAGGATAATAATCAAGAAATATTCTAATTGATACGATTAGTTTAGTTTACTTATAATTGGAAATGCAATCATTTCATGACAATAACAATAATAATAATTCATTTGATAAACTTCATATCTGTTTCCACGCCGAGCAAAGGTAATATCCGGAATACGTCCACGCGTCAATACATGATTGAATAACATTCCTGAGTGTTCAACATTAATATAACATTAATAGAGTGATACGCAATATAACTCCAATCTGATATGCTTAACAAAGCTAAATGTTTATATAAGGTCTCGATTCCAATTCACGTCAAGACAAGGTATGACCGGGGATATTTGAGTTACATGAGAACAATGGTTTGAATGTTATTGAAAAATATGACTGAAGGGTAAAATGCATATTAAAGAATCAGAAAGAAGTGAGACTAAAATAGTATCACTGCCAATGACATAGTTCGATACTTCGATAACATTCATTTGATAACCACGTGACCTTGAATTTTGGAGTATGAGGTTTTGTATGTTCATTGAACATTGTTCAATGTCATTCTATTAATGTACCAACATTATATCTTGGTGTAGATTATTCATCCACTAGTTCAAACATTATTTTGTAAATTAAATCTAATACTGGAACTAAAATTTGACTTCATCCCCCATATATTTTCATGAAAATTAAGATTTTGGAATCAGAAGAAAGCTCATATTATTCTCATTATCCCATCGAAATATAAACCCCGTTTAAACGGTGTGAATAAAAACATAGTGATTCGTGGTAACCACGCCGGAAGTGTTTTTACTATCCTATGGGGCAATATTTCACACCTGTTTTTGCTACTCAAAGGAAAACCGCTGGACCAATACAACTCCAAATTGAGAAACATATTGTTTTCATGATAGGCCTCACTTTAGGAAAATAAAACACGATATATTTGACCACGCCTCTTTAAGATACTTCAAAATAAGTTAAAACAGGTAATATTAAACATTTAGTTTCTTCTTTAATTCGTCGTTTGTATTCCATAGTGGCGTATAGTGGGCGCCGCGAATAAACAACAAAATCGGGTTTGAAGAAATGCCAATTTAAAATCGAGTTGTGTAAATCAGACATTCATTATATTTTGTAAATGATGTGAAATTTCTGTAGTAAACTAAATAGATTTTATTGTTATTTATTTTTTCAAAAGAAATAAATACATACTATTGCTGGCAAACTAAAAATAAAACTATACGTCACTATGGAAAACAAACAAAACGCAATACCCTAACCTAACGTTAACCGTATGCCACCTCGGTCGCCGTGTAATCCCTATGGCGTTACTTTTCGTCGTTCGTATTCCATAGTGGCGTATAGGTCCGATACGTGTACGCCACTATGACATACAATGTTTTTCATTTTTGCCGATATTTCATAATTATAAAATGTGTATAAAAAGTGGCGCATGGTCGATACGCCACTATGGAATACAAAAAATGTCACTTTGTAACTATACGCCATATTTAATTAATTAATTACTGATTAATTAGCTAATTATGACTGGTGAGACTTGAAAGAGAACATCATTAAAAACATATGTGCCAATTTTCAAAAAAATGACCAAGAATCACTATACGCCACTATGGAATACAGCCGACGAATTGTGTTTTGTTGCTGTTGGCATTGTTGTTATCTAAGCCGCTGTTATTTACCCCCACTCTCTCATTGTTGTATTCGTATTATTATGTGTGTTTTAATTTAGTTTTTGTCTTCTTGTTTTGTTTAGATTATTTTTAAATCTCTAAGCAACAAATGCGAAAGCAGAAACTTACAACAAACAGTAAGCATACAATTTTTGAGCAAAGTTTACTCAAATCTAAATCACTGGTAAACGGGGAATTAGTTACGTCAAATTATGCATGAACTGCTTTGTTAATAGGTGTCTGGTATCATTGTCAGCAAACTGGGGCTAGGTTATTCCCCGCTATAATTAACAAACAGTCTAAAATATTTATTGCATCCTTTTTAACCTATTATGTGATAGTAATTATAGAACTAATTACATCCCACCACGAGAGTATGGTGAGAAATATCACACGTAAGTCGAGTCTCTGCACTCTGCAACAAAGACCTTAGACTCATAGTCAAGTCAGGAAACATTTTGGAATTTTGTAAAAGTAAAGCAGCCCGTTATTACTTCAATATAACAAACAATGTTAAATCCCTCCTTATAACATGCAAAGTAAAGACAACAACTCTTAACGAAGGAAGTCACGCACATAGAGCACCATCAATTAACCAGCCGCATTGGTGGTATCAAAATCTATTACCTGCACTCCAAAGAAAAAAAGGCAGTATCTGCTGTAGATACAGTCTGTCCACGTCCACATAGAAGTACAAACCAAATCTGTGGCATCGGGGATCCATGCTTTGCGTCACACGCGAACGCGATTCGTCGCGTAAAGAGCGTGGTGCGCTCGGCAAGTACAAATCGCGCAGCAATTGGCGCGCCAAAGAAGCATTGCACTGAAATAATTATTCTCATACCCTCAGTTTCCGAGGTCTATTTAGTTTGTACTTCTCTGTGGACAAACTGTACTGTCGTGTGCTTCCAGGGCAGACTGATTCAAAATATTTTCTTCAAGCATATGATATGTTACTGCCTTTTGACTTTGTCGTTAGACTGATTAAAAAAAACATCTCCCAAGTAGAAAACATTACCTGTTTTATTGTTTTATTAGGGAATGCAGTGATGAAAGGGAGTTGAAGCATCGTTAGTATAAAATTAAGTTGTCTGACCTAGTCGTATCACACTAATGTGATTGATAAAGCAATACATAAGTGTGAAGTAATTCAGAAAGTGTGTATTCGATTAGTGAATCCTACTTGTCATTCACTTATGGTGCCAACAAGTGACAATATCCGTGTCTTCATATTGTATTTCTGATGTTGAAAAATAACGCGGGGAATTGTCAGTTGTTATTTGTCGGGATTAAGGAAGTGTACTGTAAGCAACTCCTTTTATTCCTTGCCGTTAAAAGTAGTTGGTGTATACGAGACAATGCACTTAATGGATATTATACTAAGTCTCTAACTCTACAAAGTAACGGATCAAAAATCCATTTGAACGATGCAATGTTTTTCTTTGCATTATTTTTGCTGTGATTTTAACATTTCTATGTCATTTTGAGAGCCTTGATGACAAACAGTGTGCTTTTATAGACCGACAAAGAATTCTTGCATGTCTATAATGGGCTATTCCAGATATTATCCACACCCCCACCAAAGATGACACTGGGATTTCCCACTCCTTCTCTTCTCAATATTGCATGGGAATTCCCATCATGAAAGGTGCATAATGCATAGGAATTCCATGATGAAAGTGGCTCTTTAGTGGGAATTCCCATCATTAAAATGTAGTATCCCACATCTTCTTGCATGGAAATTCCCATCACAAAAATGCCTCTTTGAGTTGGAGTTCCCATCATTAAAATGCGGTACCACACTCACCCAAAGATGACACTGGGATTTCCCACTCGCCTTCCAGTCAATATTATACTGGGAGAGGATAGTTGTAAAATGTAGGAGGCTTGGAATGAAAATTTCAAAAAAGTAATAATAATAATAATACTAATAATAATAGTAATGATAATGATAATACTAATATTAATAGTACTAATAATAATGATAAATAATGATAAAAAGATTCATGATAAATGCACCAAACGTAAAATCAGCTCATAGCGCTGCAGGCAAAGTATTTTACAAATTGGGCCCAGGTCTGGATCCGGTGAGCCACTTGTATTTCAAAATGTAGGCCTATATCACCCGCATACAAGAACTTTCAAAAAGTACCCAAAGCAAGTATTTTTCAGTAGTGTAAAAATGACCCAAAACAAGAACTATGCGGTTGTTTTCTCACCCTAAGCAAGTATTTCACAGTTACGACGAACACACATGAAACCACCATTCAAGACCAGTCAAGAGGCCAAGAACCCCCCGGACCCGGGGGGGCGTGCATTTGACTTTGGAAGTGACAAGGATGTGCGGACAGCAGTTCAAAACTAGGGGTCTTTCGGTGAGAGCCTAAACGCCATGAAAAGGGGGGTCTTTCAGTGAGAAGGTCCCAAAAGGGGGTTCTTTCCGTGTGACTGGAAAATCTGACCAAAAAAGGGGATCATTCAGTGAGTCTGGGAATAATTTTGGGTCATGATATAAAAGTTGATACAATTTTTTTTTAATTTATCAAAATATGACAAAAATTTAAAGAAAATTCATGAAAAAATGGGGTCATAAGTGAGATATTATCAGGAACTTCCCAAAATTTTGGAAAAAAAAGGATCTTTTGGTGACAGGAAAACAAAAAGGGGTCATTGGGTGAGAGTTCAGTAAAACAAAAAGGGGGTCATTGGGTGAGAGGGTGTTGAAAACACATTTTGAGGAGTTTTTGAGTTCAATTTTACCCAACATTTTACTTTTTTCTTGGTGCTGAATTTAGCTACCCTTTTTGAGTAACATCTGTACGATTAAGGTTAGCAACTGATGCGATTTGGTAGTGCACAGCATCTTGCGAATGGTAGTGAGCTTTGGCAAAAATTGCATTGAACTGTTTGCGCATTTGTTTAATCAGAGTTCTATTATCATGTTTAAATCTTGCGCGTTTAACAACGGCTAGTATCGTAGAACTTGGAAAAGAGAAAGAATTTGGACATAAAAAGGTTACAATTTTCTATAGATAAGATAGAAAGGTTTTTCGTTTTCTATCGGGAAGCAAGATATAAATCTTACTCTAACCCAACCTTAACCTTAAACTATACCCTAATCATAAACTAACCCAAGTCATAATCATGCTCGAGTCTCTGATTAAAGTGTATAGTATAAATTTGTTTTCCCAAATCGCTTTCCCAGCAAACACAAAAAATGTTTTAAAACGTTATTATTAGGTATACGATGTATTGTTGGTCGAAGCAGCCAAAACAAAAAGTAGTTCGCAGCATCTTGCAAATGGTAGTGAGCTTTAGCAAAAATTACATTGCTCAATTCGTAGCGAGCGTGTAGAAGAATTCAAATATCACAGATACACTTTTGTAGGTCATGCGGTTCTTGAGTTATGTTGTAAAGAGGGCTGAAACAACAACACTTTTGTAAAACGTACGTAACTCATTAAGAACAATAAATTAAGCAAGTTTTCAAAGTATATGATTTGTAGAATGAACTTTTGCAAAACACCAAAGTGTTATTTTTCAATAATATATTGATTCAGATAATGAAAATTCCGTTTTTTAAAGTTGCAAATCTTTTAAAAACTAGATTGTCTCAGCAGCAGGGGACATTAGGCTGTCATGTGCATCTAGGTGTAGAGGCTTATCCTCTTATTCCCACTTGAGCTTTCTCAAGTACACTTAAAGTTTTTTGGTCTCCTGGTCAATTCAGGTTTAATTTAGGGGTTGTTGTTATGTTGTTATAGCAACAAGCTCAGTTTTTCTGTCCAGTCAGCTGTCACTTTAGTGGTGTGCAGCCATTCAGGTCTCCCGTCTTATTTTTTCATTCCTTTGTTATGTCCATAGTTCTCCTAGTGATGCACTTGCAATTGTTCCTTCGATCTTGATGGACCAAAAAATCCCACCCACCCTCCCAAAAGCTGGAAGGGTGAATCACTTAACTAATATGGTTAAGGATACTCCAATAAAATGGTATGTACAATTATGCTGCTTTATGCTTAAAAATAGAGGCTTTGTATGGAATTTCTTCAAATCTTGAAGAATATCATTAGTAGACTGTCTCACTTTCTACTGCGTTTTATAGAAGGGGAATGAATGCTTTGTATGGAGTTTCTTCAAAACCTGAAGAATCTCGTCAGTAGATTGTCTCCACTTTCTACTGCGTTTTTATAGAGGGTGGTGGAGTTTCTTCAAAACCTGAAGAATCTCGTCAGTAGATTGTCTCCACTTTCTACTGCGTTTTTATAGAGGGTGGGGAGTTTCTTCGAAACCTGAAGAATCTCGTCAGTAGATTGTCTCCACTTTCTACTGCGTTTTATGGTATTGATTGGTTTTATTGGGCTATTGAATGCTTTGTATGGAGTTTCTTCAAAACCTGAAGAATCTCGTCAGTAGATTGTCTCCACTTTCTACTGCGTTTTTATAGAGGGTGGTGGAGTTTCTTCAAAACCTGAAGAATCTCGTCAGTAGATTGTCTCCACTTTCTACTGCGTTTTATGGTATTGATTGGTTTTATTGGGCTATCGAATGCTTTGTATGGAGTTTCTTCAAATCCTGAAGAATCTCGTCAGTAGATTGTCTCCACTTTCTACTGTGTTTTATGGTATTGGTTGGTTTTATTGGGCTATTGATTGCTTTGAATGGAGTTTCTTCAAAACCTGAAGAATCTCGTCAGTAGATTGTCTCCACTTTCTACTGCGTTTTATGGTATTGAATGGTTTTATTGGGCTATTGAAAGCTTTGTATGGAGTTTCTTCAAAACCTGAAGAATCTCGTCAGTAGATTGTCTCCACTTTCTACTGCGTTTTATGGTATTTGTTGGTTTTATTGGGCTATTGATTGCTTTGTATGGAGTTTCTTCAAAACCTGAAGAATCTCGTAAGTAGATTGTCTCCACTTTCTACTGCGTTTTTATAGAGGGTGGTGGAGTTTCTTCAAAACCTGAAGAATCTCGTCAGTAGATTGTCTCCACTTTCTACTGCGTTTTTATTGAGGGTGGTGGAGTTTCTTCAAAACCTGAAGAATCTTGTCAGTAGATTGTCTCCACTTTCTACTGCGTTTTATAGTGGACTATTGGTTGCCTTCATGCTTTTCTCCCTTTCTACTGCGTTTTTATACCAGGGTTATAAATGCTTTGTTGCTTATTTGGAGTATCTTTATTTACTTGGTTGTAAATAACGGTGGATTTAATATATTATATATCAGTAAATGGTTTAAGCATTGATGCCAGATCTTGCTGAATACAAAATGTTCGTTTGCTAGTGTTGGCATTGTTTATTCTTTTGGAGATTTCTAATTATTTAATTGCGGTTAAAAATGCTGTTTTCCAATCCAATCCTCTGTTTGATCCAAAGATGTATCTGTTTAAGATATGCTTAAGATTTGCTTAAGATGAAATTGGTTAAATGTGATTCAGAAGTCAACTTTTGTTTGTCCAGCCTGTATGGTTGGCTTGTACACATTTTCCAATAATTCGTGTGTTTATTGATTTATATGAAGATAATCAATAATTCCAAATGCTTGCTGCAATTAATTATCTCAATGTATATAATTTGTTTAATTGATATGAAATCTGTTATTATCTCAATATAGGCTTAATTTCTATGAGATTGTGAAATTATTATAAATAAGCTTATGTGTATTAAATGGTCCTCATGATCGTGGGGCAATGCGGAGTCTATTCTTTGCGTTGTTGTGCTTTCCTGCTGTCTCGAGACAATCTATTTTTTGGCTGCTTCGACGAACAATACCTCGTATACCCTTAAACATGTTATAAACACATTTTGGATTCGGTATTTGAAAAACATTTTATATGAAAAAAAAAACCACCACAATAACATGCATTTTAAAAGTGTTGTCAAAATGTTATTGTAAATTTGGCCAACATGTTTGCAAAATATTCTGTCAACACTTAATAAAATTATGTTAGAATGTTTTGCATTAAGTTGTCAGAAATGTTTTCTGAATGTTGTTAAAACGTTTTATACCCTTTATATGACCCGACATTTACACATTTTCTGTAAAACGTTTTTTGTTTACTGGGTAGCAATGGTGTTCAATAAAGTGATGTTTTAATAATGTCTTTTGTTGACAGTTTTTGCCCTTAAAGCTTAAGTATGTGCTTTTGGACACAGAGAGGGCAAAACATGATGTGGGGTATATGAAATTATATGGATACTAAGAATTTCCTCAATCAACAAAATCGGGCAACATTATACCGAGTGTTCTATTCCCCCCCTCCATGCCTTGCGTTTTGTTTCATGGGTTTACTTGATATTGGAGCGGAAGAAAAGCTAAAGGTTGTCACTAACCATAAAGTAGTTACTAATTTAAGGGTATTGATTCCTAAATATTTGAATATTGGTATAGTAGATTTTAATGATGAAATTATGCATATTATTATTTTATTAGCTAATTAATCACTTTGGTGTTCTATTTACCCCATCAGATCCACTTGGGGTGAATTGAACAAAGTTGACTGGCTTTAAATAATATATATAACTTGATAATTTTTTTAATTTGTTAATTGGTTTAAATAATAAATTATAAATATAAAGTCAAGGTAGACTTTTTTGCCTGAAAACAATCAATATTTGTTATATAGCAAGAGAAAGTGCACTATTTTACCATGATTATAAAAAAACCTTGAAAACAAATATATTGTTCTTATTCTTTTGTTTAGCCACAAAATATATATGTTAAATAAAATATTATGTTTTCTTTTAAAGGTAAATATGATTAATGTGTAAATAACATGAACATATTACTAAGTGTAAATATACGGATAAGGGAGAAAGCAATCACTCAGCATGTTTTTTTCTTTTTTTGAGGGCACACAAGTACAAGTTTTTGAACCGTGTTTAAATGTACAATTGATATAAAAGGTTTGTTTTTTGATGGATCACAATTTTTTTTTCATTGTTTAAAGTAACGTCGGTCATTCATTACAGTTTAAACTAAATTTTTTACTCCAAAACATCTTTCTTTAAATACTTTTTTTATTATTTTAAAGTGAATCCCCCAGTCCTCTACACTTACGCAAAAACTTTAAAATAAACCTTTGCTTGTAAAATACAATGCACATGCTGGTTTTTTTTAATTTTTCAGAAGGACAGTTTTTGGCCCTTATTAAAAAAATTTGGGCCAAATATTAAAATTGGACTTAATTGCCACTTTAAGTCCAACTAAAGTATTATGATGTATTAAGTTTACTTTTATTCAATATTTAACAATGTGACAATATGTAGGCCTTAATCTGAAAAATCGGGAATTAAATACTTCTAATCTAAAATTAAAGAAAAAAATCATGGTACCCGATGGCCGATAATCTACAGCTTTTTAACATTGATCGCAGGACATGTCAAATTTGGCTGTGTTTTTCATCAGGTTATTGTTTCCACTTTAATAACCTGAAGAAAAACACCGTCAAATTTGTTTGAGAAAGCTGCAGATTGTCGGGTACCATAAATTTGTTGAATTTTAGATCAATCTATCCATTTAATGCAATGGGCACAATAATTAGCAATATTTGTGACGAAATTGTGTTGAAACATTGTTGTAATGCCAAGATGAACTACAAGGATTTCAGAACACTATAAACCTAGCTTAGAAATACATGTAGGCCTACAGAACATCCTTTGCCTATTTCAAATTTATTTTATTTGTTTATAATTCTTGCTCTGTTATTCTTAATATTTATTTAGTTTATTTATCTATATATTTATATATAATATTTATTTATTGTTTGTTAGCTTGTTTGTTTCTTGGTGTCCGTGTTGGTTTGTTTGTGGTGGTGTTTGTTTATATGTTTGTTTGTTTATGTGTGTGCAAAGATATAGGGGTATGGGATGTGTCATGACTTACATTAAAATATGTTTTCATTCAAAGTATAGCCTACTTATTCAAACAAGTTAATTTGTTTTTTTGCTGGTGGCCTGAACCAAAGTTAGATTTTGTTTACAAAATAAGTATTTAAAAATATTTTGTGTTTGTGTAACACTGAGGGTTAATTTTGATTGATATTGCAATTTTGGAAAAAAAGGCTAATATTATAAATCTACACATTTATTGTTATTAATTTCATTTTGCTTGTTGCAGACGTACGTATATCAACAGTATAATTTTGAAACAAAAAGTTTTATGAATGGGCTACAGGTAACAGAAAACAATTTTTGTTAAAACAATGTATCTAAAAATTCCAAAGGGCATAAATAAAAATTTGAAATTCTTATCTATGGGCCTGGTGTGCATAAGGCTAAGCCATACAGGGGAGCTGCGGCAGCCCTCCCTTAACCCCCCCCCCCCCCAAAAAAAATCCACAGAGGTCAAGGTCTGCTTATTGTTCCTTTTACCAATAAAAAGGTCCAAAAGTAGGAGAAAAACATTGACAAAAGGTCCACTCAGGTTTTTGGTGATAGACATTCAGAAGGTCCAAAAAGGGCAATTTGTAGATGGTTTTGGGTCCACATATCTGCCCAAGTATAGTTTTATTTAAAAAAAGGTCCACTTTTTGGACATACTGACACCCCCCCCCGCCACTAAATCCTGCATATTTGCCTGGCCTTCACCAACTTTTACAAGCCCAAACTCAACTTCAGAATATTATGGTTATTTTTGTTTGTTTGTTTGAAAATGAACCAAATTTTCAAGGACTATTCAGGCCTTTTTAGGTTTGAAAAATTATTTATAACATTCACTACACACATGATTTTTCCTAATATCTGATTGCATATATCTGTCTTCCATATTTAAATTTCAATAGTTTCTTTGTTAATACTTTTGAAGAGATGATGATAAATATTGATTTAAAAACTGCCCAAAATAAACATGCAGTTTGCAGCTGTATGAAATTGAGTCTGAAAGGCATTTAAAACCTAATTTGAATATGCCTGCAAATAAGTTTATAGGCCACTGTAGGCCTACTCATATACCAAGATTTATACCAAAAACCCCGGCCAAAAACATGAAAACACGCGAACGACACTTTGCAGGAAGTCGGCAACAACAACAACAACAATACTTAATTAAAATTAACAATTTTCATCGAAATCATACTCAATTTATACTCATACTTTTATGTGGTAATTTGCTAAACATTAATTTTAAAATGTTAAATAATGTACACAACTGTTTTTTTAATGATGACTTTGACTCTCAAGATTTTTAGACGTATACATGTATTTCTCAGAGTATAACAGTTTACAGTTAGGGTATATTCATAGCAAATATCACTATGTTCTTTGTAGATTTGTACACATGTTACTTATTTACTTCATCAGATAATTATTTAATTAATAAAATATGTGTAATTGTTATGACACTAGTATTCTTGTTCAAGTTTATTTTTAATTTCCTAAATAGTAATATGTACTGTGTCACAGTAGTAGCAAGTTATGCCTAGTAGCTAGTACTAGAACTAAAAGAGAGTTCAAACTTACCACATTTAGTTACTAAGGTCAAATAGGGCGAGCTAAGGGCAGAGATTAATGGCATTGGCAGAATTCGTGCACTGCTATTAAAGGTGCACTGGTGTATTTAGAGTATCAATAATTATTAAACACATTCTATTGTTTTGAAAACCACATAAATAGGAGTGAATCAGGTGTTTAAAACATAATGCCTTCTCTGTGTTCTATGTATTACATGTTCGTCATCTATTATTTAGTTTTATTACTTTTATTTTAGGTATAGCTCAGTATACTAGCACTAATGACATATTAGGCCTATGTTTATAAAATAAAATAGCTTACAATACAATTTTTAATGAAATGTTATGTCAATTTGAAGTTGAACATAATGCATAAAATGATAAACTATGAGTTTCTTATTTGGAAATGTGCATGTCTTGCATGATAATATTTATAAACAGTATAGGCCTAAGATAATCGCAGGTTGATATACTTCCCTGAGTAAAGGTCTGTAACTGTGGGCCTTGATGCTTTTTCATTAGCGTTCCATCAATTGCACAATACATCTTTTTTGATTTTGTTTGTTTATTTGTTTCTTGGGCAATAAACAATATTAAAATAAAAATAAAACAAATGAAGTTACTAATTCCCATCTTGAAAGTGAAACATATTTGTAAACAAATGTTTTAAAATGTTACATGTCTTTGGGTTTTCGGAAATCCTATGTAAAAGTGATTTTCATGGATGCCATCTTTGGGTATTTGGGATTTCCCAGAGTAATCGCAGCAAATTGTGGTAAATTCCCATGGAAAAAGGAAACTGATCTTGATTTTGTCATCTTTGGTCTTTGGAAATCCCACTATTATATATGAGAGCCTTGGGAAATCCCACATGGTTTTGTGAATTCACCCATGGGAAATCCCACATTAAAAATTGTTTTTAACCATGTCATCTTTGGGGGGAGTGTGGATAATATCTGGAATAGCCCAATGTAGTTTCACCCGGTCCTACGATTTCCCATTCATGAATCTTTCATAAGTGGCATTAAAGTGCGCTTTTGCAGTTTGGTACTTTAATTGTGTATTTTTGTGGTACTTGGTGGATATCCCTCGTAATTTCACATTTAAAAAAATAAAAAGGGCCTTCCTTCTTTCCTTGAGCAATGCATGTTTTACAATGAAGGAATAAAATACCCGCCGTCATCAATTCATGAGAATCCTCTGGACGAGAGCAAAAACATTAATGCTATACTGCTTTAACGCTGTTGTGCAGAAACCTTATTGTGCTACCATTATATCGACAGTTCTTTCCAATACTTTCTTTTTTATATTGAAAATTAATCAACTATTTCACAGTGGGCATGGTGGGGTTCAACCAATCCTTTGTAATTTTATGACGTTTGTAGGTCATACGAGACTTTGTCAAATTATGTTACATGTATAAAAAATGTTATGGCCAAATGTTTCTGTAATATCTAGGTCGAAGGGCACTGGTGGATTTTCATTAGATGAGCAATTTTGTCACCGGTTGTGTGATTAGTTAAAATCTATTGTCTACCGTGCATATTATTGATCATCTATGTATACATGTATGTATATCTATTCCATTCTAAATATTACAAAAAAATATCGGAGAGCATTTTCCAATGATATGTGAATGCTCGGTTTACCCCAGTACCAGTTTTAATCTAACATGAAATCCGCGATTTGATATGGAAAGACCCAAGGCGTCAAACATGTCAAATTAAAGCGTTGTTATTTTCAATTCCAAATCCATAGATGTTATCGTAACACTTCAGTCATACGTTATGTGCTCAACATTATATTATTTAATAATACGAAGAGATATTGGTCTAGTCTTCATATTTTATATTGTATATGTACTCCAGACGCATTTAAGATCACAGACCTAGGGTTTAGATGGATAACCAGATAAAAGCCGGGTCATAACTAGACTGCGCTGCATTCCTTTTTTTTTTTTGATAAACAATTCATACGTTTCCATGCATGAAACCATTTAAAATCTATGACGAAACACATCACATCTCCAGTGACTGCCCTGCCCAGAGAAAAAAGCTGCATTCCTTTTTTTTTTTTTTTTTGATAAACAATTCATACGTTTCCATGCATGAAACCATTTAAAATCTATGACGAAACACATCACATCTCCAGTGACTGCCCTGCCCAGAGAAAAAAGGACTGCGGTAGTTGGATATGACCTGTGTGACCCACCATATCTTAACACATAGACTCAACCTCTTTCATCTCGAATCTGAGATGAATGTTAATGAAGTAAAAATCAATGTGGGTGGTAAATCTTAACCAATAACAGATAGGCAAACATACATGTTTATGCATTAGCCCAACCCACTGTGTTCACTGAACCCAACCCACGTGGGGTAGCTCTATTCAGATTTCATTTGACAGCTTAACCATCGCGTATACGTGCGCGACGTCAAGCGTACTATAGGCCTACATTGTATTGGACCTTGTGCAAATAATACGCGATGGACGGCTATTCAAACGGCTTAATTGGTAAAAACCACAGGATATGTGCATAAACAGCCAAGACTGCATTTTTAATGAGGTAACATCATACCCACTATAGAGTGCATAGTTCATTGTATATTCGAACTACAGTAGACCAGTTTTCTCATGGATATCTGAGCTGTTGAATCAGAACAGGAATGATGACTTTTCCATGGTCAGGTCAGAGAGATTAATTTAGGGAATGATAAATTAAACTGGTCTACTACAGTAGACTAGGTCATAACTCGTAACATAAATCACATGAATATTCTCACAGTATGCCTCTCTACTTGCATAAAGGCTGTACGAGAAATCAGGCCTGCAGGGAACATTTTATTGTTCTCTTGCGCGCGCGTGTGAATGTCTATATCTGGTAGGTGGGGTGTGTGTCCGGGGGGGGGGGTGTGTGGGTGTTTCGGATGCATGTGTGTGTTACTGTGAAAAGCTTTGTGATTATCGGACATTGGTGCAAACTTTGCTTTTGCAAATAATAGAAATGTACGGTGTTTAATTTAGTTGTCTTATTGGTGTGTGTGTGTGGGGGGGGTGCTAGCGGGAAGGTGTTCATTCAGTATTCAATAACAAACTTAGTCAAGATGAATAGTTTCAAACGTCCCTGTTGCTCAACAATTGTGTACCAAGTTCATAAAGTAATGCATAAATGTGATCCAAGCACAAACTCATCCAATAACAACCAACGATGGTCGCATATAGGATAGTTATCACACCAAAACCCTGTTATAAACTGTGATTGTTTACGACGGGTTTTCTGAACTGTAACTTGACACATTTTCAAAGTTAATGTTCTAGCTCTTTATGCAACCGTACCATATTAAGTTCATTGTCTCCTTTGTAGATAAGCTTAGATAGCAACAAACTCTGGCTACTGGGAGATGCATTGATGGCAATATGATGACAGAGTACAGGTCCTTAACCGCCTTGGCTTTTACGTTAAGATGTTAAAAGAAGTGTAATTATCATGATTTCAATTCAGAGAACAACATTTGAATTTTCTGTTGTTCTTTAGGGGTAATAGACCAAAGTCAAATATGCTGGGCAGTGCGTCAGTATATTGATTCATGCTATGTGGTCGAACGTCCACTTCAAAAATCGAAAGAGATAATTCCAATCCATGTACAATTATTGTTATAAGTGCAAAAGACATTACATATATGAAGAGCTTGTTTCCAAACCATGTTAAGTCCACAAACACATGTTTCTGATTTACCTGTGCGATATTGCAAACAGTGGATGGGTACTCAGTATCAAAACTGTGTGGGCCTTTGGTTCCCAAATGAGAACAATAGTCTGCAAAATATTGAGCAGCATTGTAGTGGTAAATTTTTGGCTTGTTGATGGTACAACTCATTGTTGCTAATGTCAAACTTGTCAAAGTAATTGTGATTGTATCACACAAGTAAATGAGAAACATGTGGTTGTGGACTTAACAAAAAAAAGAAAAAAGCTCTTCGTATATATAGAAAGAGCGCCTTTTAAGAAAAATATCCTCGAAAAAATTATGATCTTATCCTAAACTCCGGGCCCAAAGTGTGCTTAACTTTTTAATTTTAGTTGTTCAGAGTTTGTACGTGCTTGAAATGTAAAATACTTTCCCTATAGATTTTATAATACATGCGTTAGTTTTCCGATCCAACCTCTAACGGTCAAGCGTGGGCTAAATAGGTTGACAGATATGCAGTTGCACTTACTGATGTTATAAACTGTAAGAGACTTATGTAAGTACGTAATGTATAAGTTTGATTTCAACACTTGTTAAAGTAATCACCCACTCTCACGCATTCAAGTTAATCATGTTAAGTCTAGACGAAAGGTGATGTGAATATATAGAAGCTGTTGAATTTGAAGATGTTTTTTATATTCAATAAGATCTCTATTGACAAAGACAGAGTGTTTTCTTAAGTTTTAATTAGTTTGATCGATCACTTGTTTACCCTACTTCTGCGACAACAAGAGTAGCATAATTGGAAAGCATATGATGAATGTTCATGTGGCTTCAGAAGTGGTTTTCGAAACATTTGATGATGATCAGTGGAGATAGAGGAACACTGCTCATTTTGCAATAATCAATGCATTGTGTGATTGGTATTGGATATAAAGTACGATGTTATGTATTAACTGATTGCTCCAATGGATTATTTGACCCCAGAAACTTGGCAATAGCCACCAAAATCTCTATGTACATTGTGTGCTGAGATATGGTCAAAATTGCTTTAAATGGCGGCCATTTTGAAAAAATGCCGTCATATTTGATGTGTTACATTTATATATATTACCTGATTGCTGCAATGAATTATGTGTGACCTTTAAATGTAGCAGATAGGCAAGTGTCCTTGTTCTCTGTTGACAGGGATCAGTCTTCAGTGAATGGCTCTTTTCAGAGCCACCAAACCCTTTACATTAGCAAATAGGCGAGTTCTGCTTGTTCTCTATTGATGGGACAGTCTTCAGTGAACGGCTCTTTTCAGAGTAACATGTCTCATTCTTAGGTACGTTGTCCTGAAGAATTCAGAGCTACTTCTGACGAAAGCTTGACAGTTCTAAACGTGTCCGACGACGAACTCGCTAAATAAGTTCAGCTCATCACTGTATTGCATGCATTGCAAAGAACTAATGACAATTTCAGCTTCACTCAGCCGTCAGTGTCATTTTCAATGCTAGTCTATCATCAAGATGTTTTATATATCTCGGCTGTATTTCAATATAATTATTCTGATATTTTCAATCTCTTGACCCAACTATGAGATATAGGTCAAAATGATAATTGGTATAAATACGCGGTCATTACAATACTAAAATATCCGGGCAATTTATATCCATTATACAACTGCGTTCGTTATTCAGGTTTTAACAATATATTATTATTTTGTAATGAGAACTTGTATTTTGTTTACTTTCAATGATTCCTTAGCTCCTTTATTATACAGAGTCGGTAAATTTAACGGACTATTATATCATATATTATCAGTAGATTGATCACAGCTGTTATTAAAAAATTATACATTAATTCAAGGTAAAATTAAAATGTGTACGTGCGGGTTTTTTTATGACCACAAGTAATATGTTGTTTCCAATGATTTAGTTACTTAATTTTACTTACACTAACATGCCGATAAAATACCAAATTGATCATAAAAATATTAAATGAACATTTGACTCCACGTAACATTATTAACATCTGGATACATATATTTCATTGTTATAATATTAGCTTTACGAATGTTACAAGTTAATCCACGTATTACATAGCTTCTTCCAAGTACCTGGGCAACTACAATTATAATAAAACAATAATTTTTTTTTACAGATTAGTCTGAAAAAAAATACTAATAATGATATTGAATAACTTCTTTTCGTGTGATACATGACTATATTGTACTTGATACAAATAAATTGCACTCATCTTCAACTCGTTTGACCATTAAAGGTATGCAATATTACATAAAATTATTATTATGATAAAAGCACTCACCAACTGAAACTAGCCAGTGTTTGTATGGTGTTTTTTTTAAGCACAAAAAAAAAAAAAAAAAAAAACACTGTCATAATGAAATAGGTTTTTTTTTTATTGTTTTTTATTTTGTTATTCAATCATATTGATGATCGCTTTGGAAACTTTTTCATGAAACTGACATAATGAAATCCAATAAAGCCAAACTTGTCCTTCTCAAAGCGCAAAATTAATGTAAAAGCATCAGATAATTATTAAAATAAATAATCATTGTTTCGCAAGTCTCCTTATGTTCTACTATTTTACCTTCTCAAAGCGCAAAATTAATGTAAAAGCATAAGATAATTATTAAAATAAATAATCATTGTTTCGCAAGTCTCCTTATGTTCTACTATTTTACCATAGAAATTGATTGTAATATTCTAAATAAATTCCTTCGCTATCCATTACAAAAATAAGGTAAACAATGTTTAACAAAAAATAACGCAACATTTGAATTCTCCTTTAAAAGTACTGTGTTGCACATACGATTGTTCCTCATGACAGATCACTGCAATACGTAGTTTCTAGAATTGATAGTTTACTGACTTAAACATTCACCTTACGTTGTCTACCCAATTCATAACATTGGACTATTCCAGTTGAAATCCATACACCCCATATGGAAGAAAAAAATTCCCTCGCTCCCCATTACAAAAAAGAAGGTTAAGCAGTGTTTACAAACAATTTTACATTTGAAAACTCCTTTAGTTGTAATGTGTTGCACGTACGATTATCCCTCACTAGAGATAACTGCTCTGATTATCCCTCACTAGAGATAAGTAGTTTAATTTCAATCTGGGTTACCTAATTGGGTACCTGCCTCCATTTGAAATCTACACCACCTGCGTAGAAGATTAATGTAATGTCTTCTAAATTTATATTGGGGTGTATAGATTTCAACTAGAATAGTCCAATGATATGAATATGGCTAGTCAGTCAACTATCAAGGTCTTGTCTTCCATATGGGTATTATGGATTACAACTGAATTACTTTGCACTATTTCAAGAAATAGTTGAACTTGTACTAAATTTGTCTTCAGAAAACGTCATTTTTTCTTTGCAGGAGCGACTCAGTTCTTAGCGACAGCTATGATGGTTGAAATGAGCCCTAACCTGATCCCTCTGGGTGGGTAAAATATAGGTTGACCGTCATTATTTTTTACGACTGGACCTCGAAGTCTATGATGTCTGGGAATTACCTAATTTACAGGCAAAAGCGTGCCAGTATTTCTGTATAGAAAAGGCTGAAAATCATTAAAAAAAATACTTGATCTCTCCCATCTGTGCTATACTTGCAGGAGTTAATATTACTAATCATGATCAATCCAAATTTGGCTATTATAAAAATTATGCACATTTCTGCTCATTTTAATGCTTCAATTGGGAATGATTGGGATTTTCTGATAATTGAAATTCAAGGGCGCACAACCATATAATACTATTTGGTGGTGTGAAATCTTAAAATGTAAGAATATGAAAAGGACAATATCACAGCAATATATTGATGTAACACAACCACCAGGTTTTAATATGTTCTAGTGCATTTAGCCACTGTGGCATTGTAAACAGCTTGAAATACGAACTAACGATTTTCACTTAGTAATTTAGTAATAGACTAAAGCCATGCGTCACGACGGCCCTTGGTTTTCCACTTTCGTAGTCCCCACTTGTGCAGAACATGAAAACACAACAAAGCAAGAGTAAAGATATGTCTGAATCAATATTCAAAAAGTTCCCGCATTTTACTTTGCACTTAGGGTTAAAATGTATTTTTGTGATATTTTTCTATTTTTGCCCAAATTATGTCAAATATTAAAATAGCTGTAACTTTAAAAATAAATTGAGTAGAACTTTCATTTCTATGACATGTGTCATATAGATTTTCAACACTGGTGAATAGAAACGACATAGCACAACAACTCTAAAATAGAAAAAATGGCAAAAATCTTTTTCTTTTTTTTTTCCTTTTGCTATTTATGTCATTTTTGACCTGAAAAAGTAATTTATGCATGGGAGAATATTAAATATATATCTTATTGATTTAAAAAACAATATGTCATTATGTCAACCTAGTTATTCTGAGCAAAATAGTTAATGATGGTGAAAGCCTGTGACTTATAGTTTTTGATCAATGGCCCTTTCAAATTCACTTATGGACTAAAATAGCATGTTTTAGTTCAATATTTCCAATATTAGTCAAATTGACCGTTATAATTACTGCTGCCGTGGAAACAGAGCTACCAGTGGATGGTAATATTCAATGTCTGGAATATATCCATAAAATTAATGAAGTTCCCACTTTCCAGACATTGAAGAGTTTGTTAAAATTGAATATTACCATTTTCAGCCTAATGTTGGAAAAATTGAAAAAATCATGTATTAGTCCACCTGTGATCATTAAAAGCCCGTAGATCAAAAACTGTAGTTCCAATCTAGATTGACATAATGACACTCTTTTTAAATCAATAAAACATATATTTATTTTTCCCCATTCAAAAGTTACTTTTTTATGTCAAAAATGGCCAAAATAGCACCAAAATATGATGTTTGCCATTTTTTTATGTTTTAAAGTTGTGCTGTGAATCCATGTGACATCTACAACTGAAATGAAATTTCTACTCAATTTATTTTTTAAATTACAGCTATTTTTATATTTGACATATTTGAGCTATATTTTAAACCCTAAATAGCTCCTTAATGTGCGAAGCAAAATGGGAGAACTCTTTGGATATTAATTATAACATATTTTTACTCTTGATTTGTTATGTTTTCATGTTGTACTCAAGAAGGGACTACGAAAGTGAAAGATAAATGCCCATGGCCTATAGTCTATAATGATTGATGCAACATTCGACGACCGATTTCTTCAGGCGAAGATTACTGCATTCACATTGTCAGGCTGTAAGGTACAAGGCCATCTTGCGCAACTCATTTCAATCGGGATCATATACTGTCCGGCTATTTATTTTCAATCAAACCTCGGAAATAATGATTTTGATGGGTTTTGTTTTTCAGAATTCCTTGATTTTTTTATTCAGTGGCTTAATTTGTAAATGCATGCATCCTACGTCATGTACGTGATGCGATGATTTGTTGACGGTTTGTTGACTGGGCCAGCGAAATACCCTAGGCTACAGGTCGCCGATGGTATTCGTAGCACCCGAGGGTCTTGGGTTCGAATCCTGAGGAATTTTCTTCCTTTAAAGCTTCCTTCTTTTTTTCCAAGAAGCCGTGGCCGCGTTTAGGGTTAATATTATTTCAAACTCTTTTTCAGTACACACTGCTATATTGGGAATAGCCTGTCTGGATTGTTCCTGTTTTTGTAAGTTTGGTTTTGTAATCATGATAATGGACTCTTCCTTACTCATTTTAGTAGTTTCTAGTTAATTTTGTATTTACCTTTTTTAATTGTATTCTTATTTTATCTATTTATTCATTTTGTTTGCGGTGGTACCCTCTTGCTAGCCAATCAACAGCGGTGGAATGTAAAATAATAAAACATTCATGCAATAATGCACTTACAACGCCGTTGGCGGTCTTAAATTCCAATCTCTATTTTGATAACCACTTGAAGATTGAGCAATTCTAGACATGATTTTTTGTACATATTTTTGAAAAGATTTACAGTACGATCACGGAACAGCTCTCGACTGCGCACACAAGAAGACGCGTCACAAAGATCTCCATCATTTTCAATATGTTGAGACTCGGTTCCCTAGCCCCATTTTATTTAACACTCACGCGCTGACCTTTTAATGTGTTGGGTACGATAGACGATAGACGATACGTTGCTATTTCATTTGATTACCCACTTCTTAATAAGCGGCGACATGAATGAAAGAAATAGCATTTCGCACTTAGAATAAATGTAAGAGTGGACAAGTCCTTAACCTAATAAATGGCAATTGATGACATTAAAATAATAACAGAACCTTTATGGAGTCAAGGGGCCATACACGAATAACTGTTTAAAAAAGATGACCTGACAATGTGGGTCAAATACTAATTAAATTAAGCTTTATTTAATAGCTGAAATATACATTACAGTTTACACTAAACAATAAAATATGTCGATTTAACAATTTTGTAAATATTTACTTGCTTAAACAAATATTTAAATTATCTAATACATAGGTTCCAAGGGTACTTGGGAAACAAATCAAACTTTTCACTTCACTTACGCTTTGTATTAAAAGCCACTAATGAATATGTAGAAAGATCAATAACGAGAGACATAATAACATATACAATATCTATTTACGGCTGATTAGTGTATATCAATAAAACAATATTATAATAACTACATTGTAACGAACTCGGGTGCGATCCACCGTAATGAATTGAAGAAAACTAAATTGATAACGATGAAGCTAATGTGTTTGAACATCATTAAATCAAGCTAATTTGCCTTTCAAGGCTAAAATAATTTTTTACCTTTTTTTAATTTCACTCAAAAGTTAATTATATATAAAAGTGAATAATGCTTAACTTTTTAATCCCATTAATCCTGCCTTCCGATTGAGACGTTAGAAGATTCCATGGTTATATATTGCCGCTTGTTTAGTAGAAAATACGTTTCAATACAAAATAGAACTGGCTCTGATTCAAACGTTTGGAACTACGATTACTGTCAGGAGAGGTACTGACCACCTAATTTGCGCGCCTTTTTGCGTGAAAACGGTGTCACGCCAGGGATACGCGATGCTAGTAACAGGTCTAGGTTAGCGAATGGGGTGTCAATGTTTTCGATACAAAATCTGAACTTGCTCTACGTGATTCAGATAATGCTTGCCCTAAAGGCCCATTCAGTAATCCCAGCGAAAGTACAACAAACTGTTTATAAATTGCCTAAAGGTGAAGGATAAGTCATTAAAATTGTATTTTTGAAATGAAATATTTGGTCAAACATTAGGAAAATTTTCTTTTCCAGTTTCTTAACCACTAACAGGCTATGTTAGCAGACCTATGATACCAAGAACGTAAAGGTGCCAAAATCCAAATGTTTATGATTTTTACGATGCTCCAGATGAGCAAATCACCGATTGGGCCTTTGCTGACCAACGTCGTTTCAGCATTCACCGCGAAAACGTGTTCCCGACTTGCGTAAGGTGGAGAAGAAATAATTATCAAAACACTTACAAGTTGAGCACGACTCAGACGCTATTGTTGCTGGTTCATACATGTGTCTGACTGTGTCCTAGTCAGAGTCACACCCGGGTCATGACCAACGGTTTATGTGTAAACGGATCCTGAGTGCGTTCCTACAAGTTTCCGAGAAACTACTTTCACTAATGCATCTATGACAGAAGATCATGTGCCCTACTATGTTGTTGAGTAGGTAGCTATAACAAGAGTAAATGCATGTGTTGTAGACAAGTAATTCATTTTCGGTTCTCCCGTTCAATTTGGGGGTCAAACTCATAGCTTTGTTTGGGCTTTGTCTTCTTTTCGATTTTCGATTGTGGATAATGCTTACCTTTTTAATCCCATTAATCCCGCCTTCCGATTGAGACGTTAGAAGTTTCCATGGTTATATATTGCCGCTTGTTTAGTAGAAAATACGTTTCAATACCAAATAGAACTGGCTCTAATTTAAACGTTTGAAACTACGATTACTGTCAGGAGAGGTCATTACTGACCACCTCATTTGCGCGCCTTTTCGCGTGAAAACGGTGTCACGCCAGGGATACGCGATGCTATTAACAGGTCTAGGTTAGCGAATGGGGTGTCAATGTTTTCGATACACAATCTGAACTTGCTCTACGTGATTCAGATAATGCTTGCCCTTAAGGCCCATTCAGTAATCCCAGCGAAAGTACAAAAAACTGTTTATAAATTGCCTAAAGGTGAAGGATAAGTCATTAAAATTGTATTTTTGAAATGAAACATTTGGTCAAACATTAGGAAAGTTTTCTTTGTCAGTTTCTTAACCACTAGCAGACCTATGATACCAAGAAAGTAAAGGTGCCAAAATCCAAATGTTAATGATTTTTACGATACTCCAGATGAGCAAATCACTGATTGGGCCTTTGCTGACCAACGTCGTTTCAGCATTCACCGCGAAAACGTGTTCCCGACTTGCGTAAGGTGGAGTAGAAATAATGATCAAAACACTTACAAGTTGAGCACGACTCAGACGCTATTGTTGCTGGTTCATACATGTGTCTGACTGTGTCCTAGTCAGAGTCATACCCGGGTCATGACCAACGGTTTATGTGTAAACGGATCCTGAGTGCGTTCCTACAAGTTTCCGAGAAACTACTTTCACTAATGCATCTATGACAGAAGATCATGTGCCCTACTATGTTTTGAGTAGGTAGCTATAACAAGAGTAAATGCATGTGTCGTGGACAAGTAATTCATTTTCGGTTCTCCCGTTCAATTTGGGGGTCAAACTCATAGCTTTGTTTGGGCTTTGTCTTCTTTTCGATGTTTGGCGCAGGTGTCTTCCTACAACCTTCGTATGAAAGACAAAGCAATTTCTTTGTCAATCCGATCTCCATTTGCTGTGTAAAAGTTTATAGACTGCAGGTTTACATCTAGCATCTTATTTAGTAAAATGTGGTGTGATCAAGCAAAATCGATCTGACGTCAGACATATTTAATTTTTAGTCTCTTATAGGATTGTAAATAGCATTTGCAAAGCCACAATTTGCAGAAAACCCCCTTGAATTTGGACAACCTGTTCCAATGATGTGAACAGTTGAAGAGTTTGCCAAACAATAGGAAACATAAAGAAATACTCCCTTTGTTTGGCTATATTTCAAAATCAATATTTCCGACTGCACGGTTTTTACTTTCTTTGATATTTCATGACAATATTGAACAAAAAATTGAGATGCGCTAAATGTAATAGAGGTGGAATAGTCAAACACGCCAGGCAGAAAACTTAAATATATAAATTGACAAATGTAATTTTGGCATGATGATTGAAACTTATCTGACTATTCATATGTATCTTTACTGGTGTCCAGTTAATGATAGTCTATAACAATTCGGCTCTGCTTTTGCGAAAGGGCATCTCTTACAATGAAAATTTATAATGGTATACAACCTTTTGCCAGAGCTGGATTCCAGTCCACATATTGCACCCCCACCCGGAAACCGTAACAAACAGATGAAGAAAAGTGATCAAAATAAGATGGACAGTGTATAGCGCGGTAATACCCAACAGGAAACAAGCGCGTGACCCATCATAAGTTTGGCTTCATTCACATTATGAATGCTTCTTAGAAAGCTATAGCTGCAACTGTCAGTTTAACATAAAAATTAATATATGATATTTTAACTTAACTTCTTAACACTGAACCAAAACCGGGATTATTTGTTCTGATCTGAATGCATTTGTTTGAACAAGTGAAATATAACAATAAAAATGTGAAATTTGGGAATTTTTGAGAAAAAGTAGGGTTTTTTAACCTTTTGTGCCTGATTTGATATCACCGCCGACGCGGGTTAATACTCCAATCAGGCGAGACGATTGCAGATACCGATTTAACCAAACCGTGATGTCCTTTTATGAACAATTCACATTCTCATCCTTCGGCGTGAAATTTGACTTATCATAGAGCTTAATTAGGAGGCAATGACGTTATTGATCGCTGGGTATAATACATGATGCTTAGAATGCACAGTTTTTGACGAGTTATCAGTAGATACACGCTTATGATTCTATATTGAAGAACTTCGCCCTGTGCGTGTGTGTAGAATTAGATTACAATTGCCTATAACTTACAACTAGTCCAATGAAACTGCTTCACGTCAAAATATCAACCCTGACCTACTTTCATTTCATACACAAAATCCGATCACGTATACATATGGCATCAAATCTATCTCCAATATTTTTACTAGAAATAGTTGTATACTCTTTCAACAAATCATAACTGACAAGTTCTAAGCTGATAGGCTTCGGGGTATGAAAGCTTTCACTTAACAGTGGGTTATAAAGTTTGAACATTTTGTATATTACTCTAAAACGCCTCCAGACTGCCTTCGAATAGAAGCTAATAGAGTAGATTTGATAAATACAATTTATCAAAGGATGTAGTGTAACTGATATATAGTTGCAAACAAATTGATGCATATGATCAAATTATCCATATGTATCTTTTGTCACATGTTTTTGAATTATTAGTGATAGACAGATGCACAGATTATTCCACTGCAATGTGAGCATTAAATCCCCTGTTGCCAACCATAGAAGCAATATTTTGTGCTTAATTTCTTAATTTTAGTTGTTTACGCACTCCTCATTGACTGGAAAGTTAGAAACTATGAAAGGTACTCGTAGAAACTACACTGGTTCAAAATATGAAACCACCTTTGGTGCTCTTTTCGTGTGTTGTTGAAATAGACACTTTTGACAATTATTACAGACAATACTTCATTTTTAATCTTGATTCTACAATGTACTGGTCTCTGTAAAAATGATAAGAAAATTATGAGCTATTATTCACACTCTAAATATCCGAGTTCTATTCCCTTCGGCTCAAGTACTAGTACTAACGAATTTTTGAGTGGCCATCTTATCAATTCTCGTAGCCAGCTATTCAGTTGTAACTATTGCTCGAAGGGTGTGATGAGAAATATTTTAAAGGTTGTTGAAGCTGTTCGCTTTGGGACTCCACGAAATTCTGAAAAGTTATTGAAGCTGTTCGCTTTGGGACTCCACGAAATTGTTAGAATTGTTACAATTCGAGACCGTGTATGTGGATTGACTTCTTACGATAGTGTATTCAAAAGTGGACGTTTCCACAAAGTACTATCATCTTTAGCATGTTTAGTGATGGGAGTCATTTTTATTCTACATGTGTGCTGCGTTTTTGCAACGATCGCTAAACCGGGAATTCGTATTAAGTTAAAACATTTCCCATACCTATTGTGTTTAATGTTATCCTTGAAACTCGTTGCCGTTTATGCAATTATGTTGTGGGTCCCCCCAGCAAACACAAAACGTTTTCGACATCATTCGCAAAAGGTTATAAAAGGTTGTCAGAAAACGTTTAAATGTCGGGTTATATATAGGGTACATTAATGGTATAAAACGTTTTCATAACATTAAATAACATTTGTTGGTAATTTACTGCACAGCAAACACAAATGTTTTACAGAAAACATTTAAATGCCGGGTTATATAAAGGGTATAAAAACGTTTTAATAACATTCCAAAAACATTTTTGAAAACTTGATACAAAACATTCTAAACAGAATGTTGTTTTGGGTTTGAAAAAATATTTTGCGAAAAATGTTTGCCCAAAATATTTTCAATAACGTTTTGAAAACGTTTTCATGACCTTTATATAACCCGACATTTAAATGTTATTAAAAGGTTTTGAAAAAACCATTTTAATAACATTTCTGTGATGGGTTCAAATATTTTAACATACTGTTATTTAAGTATTGACACAATATTTGGCAAAAATGTTTGCAAAAATAGTTTACAATAACATTTTTTGAAAACATTTAAAAATATTTTTGTAGTGTGTTTTCATACAAAACGTTTTAAAACGTTATCATGACCTTTATATAACCCGACATTTTAATGTTATTAAAACGTTTTTACCTAAACCAAAAGCCAAAATATAACTTATTTAAAACGTTTTTAAAACGTTTTTGTGTTTGCTGGGCCCATGCAATTTAATGTGGTGTAATAATTCAATACTGCTATGTATTATCAGACAACTGAAAAGCTTATATCCAAACCGTGTTAAGTCCACAACTACATGTTTGTCATTTACTTATTACTTTGACAAGTTTGACATTAGCAACAATGAGTTGTACCATCAACAAGCCATCATTTACCATAACAATGCTGCAAAACAATATGCAGACTATTGTTCTCATTTGGGATTCAAATTCCTCATACAGTAATTGTTACTGTGCATCCATCCACTGTTTGCTTTATGATGCATCCAACTGAAATTATAATACCTATAGCATCACAACACATTGCAATATCGCACAGGTAAATCGGAAACATGTGTTTGTGGACTTAACACGGTTTGGAAATAAGCTCTTCAAGTGCTAAAATTGTAAACTAACTTCACAGGGCGTCCTATATTTTAGCTAGTTAAAAAAAATTTAAGGTCAGACCAGTTACATTACTCTCAGTGAAAAAGTTGGAAATTTTATACAGATGATCTCTTCAACCTTAAACCTAATCTGAAATTATAGAAAGTTGCATCCGTTTAATCTTCTATCTATCTATGTTTCGTTGTAATAAATTTTTTACCTTCAATCCATATTTTTGTGCCTCTATAATGATTTTCTTTCTTTTTTCCTCAAAATCCTGTTAAAGAGGAAACGGTGACAACGTTGGTCATGCCAAGTAATTATGACGTGGTTAGATTTCATTATAGGTAAAATGCCAAATAGGGCGTGAATACGTTAATGGAGCCAGACCATTTTCCCTTTTTAGTTAATAGGAAACTAAATCATGTTTGGCTTACTCTTGCATATGGTTAGAAAAGCAATAAGTGGAATGAGATTGTAAACAGTGTATTTGCAGAAGTGACAAATATATCCGCTCTTCTTTTACAAAATAAAATCCAGAGGATAAACTTTTAAAAAGGAGAGATTTAAACGTGGTGAAGTAGAGTTTAAACCTGGTCAATAACATCAACAGTAGTGTAGTGAGAGTGACTCTAGAGAACTCAATATACTTGAAAGTGTTCTATTTTTTCACTGTCTTAAATGAATGTGCACATCGTTCAACATTGTGAGACGAGCCAATTGATTTTAGATAAAACTACTCTCTCGAAGAGTATACCTGGGTAGGCTGGCACATTGATCATGGCCTCTCTGGCATTTGCGGGTTTTCATATTCTTTTCCTTCTTCTTCGTATATTTCTGTATTCTTTTCCTTCTAAGCTACGGACTTATATAGCGCTATTACATAAGATCAAAATAATCAATGCTTTTTACTAGAAGTCGCCTATAGACTGACCATCGCAGCCATGATTAGCTCCCCGAGTTTAGTACGGGCAGACCAGGCTATATAACAGTAAGAATTGTCCAGATAATATTTTCCCTATGAATACAGAATCATGTTACCTCGAAAGCTCCAGCTCGTTTCATCATACATCATCAGAAGCACCTTGCTGATTGATCTAACTGCTCATTCTTTCTTTCTTCCATTCTCATTCCTTGTCCTGTTCTCCTTTTTTGTCTGTATTTCCTATTTAACCTGGGTGGCCAATCAATACACTGCCACCTTTCTCCCTTGTTCCCATTTCCTTTTCATCATGCTCTTCACTTCTGCTGCTTTTTCGTCTTTTCTTTTTCCTTTATTTGTTTTCTTTCTCCTCTCCCTTCTTGTACAAAAACCACATTAATCTAAGTCGAGTATGATGAAGTATTGTATTTAGTATGATATATACTAATAAATTGAGTAATAGGCGGAAATAAATAATTACGAGCATGACAATGCATGAACAAAATATTCAATGGTACTAATCAATCAAAATTATTTATGTGGATGTATTAATCAATCAAAATTATTTATGCGGATCTGTGTGCGTGTTGTCCAAATTCACCTTTTAGGTCATTGTGTATGAATACTTGTTTAAAATCATACTTTTGCGCACACGGCTTACTTTATTTCAATCACTTTTTATCTAAACTACGACAAGCTATAAAAAATACAGTATGAAATACAATAAAGTACAATTAAAAAGGGGAAATGACAGTAATTGCTCATTTCTGAAAATGACAGGCAATATTTCATTTTTAAACTTGATACTTCTGCCTCCTCCGGCGCAAGTAACGAATTTTTGAGTGGTCGTCTTGTCAATTGAAGACCTGATCGCAAGAAGACCTCAAGTCCACTTGGCCCCTCAACATGTATACACTCAAGTTGCGTATAGTTTCGTATAGTTTGGTAATGTTTTATACATGTTCTGGGGCCAAAACAAATCTTTCACAACCTTTCATGATGTTTTCACCCTGGAACATGTATTAAACATTATAAAACCCTAAGAAACTATACGTAACTTTAGTGTATACATGTTGAAGGTCATAGTGGGCTTACGATCTTCTTGCGCTCAGGTCTTCAATTCACGTTGCCAGCTATCCAATTGTAACTATTGCTCATAGTGGATGATGGGACATATTTCTAAAGTTATTGAAGCTGTTCAGTTTGGGCTCCAAGAGATTGTTCGAATTGTTCGAATTTGAGATCTTGTAGATGGGCGGAATTCTTACGATAGTGTATTCAATATTGGACTTATCCACAAACGTACTATCATCTTGGACATGTTTAGTGATGGGAGTCATTTTGATTCTACATGTGTACTGCGTTTTTGCAACTATCGTTAAACCGGCAATTCGTAAGTTAAAATCATCTCATACTTATTGTATTTAAAGATGTTCGACATTGGTTGAACCGTAAACTTTTAACATTTTGATTCAAACAATTAAGATAAGGGTATTTTTACGGCAAGAAAGTTAATTTAATTCAATTTACACTGCATTTGACAATTAAGATCCTGTCAGGAGCAAAGACTCAGGCAATTTAACAAAATTTAATATTTGCTTTACATTGCTGCAAGAAATGTTGAAATCTAAAATCGTTTCCTGGAGTTATGAAATTTTTTGTGACACCCTATACTACATAATGAGTTGACTTCATTTATTAGGTCCCTGAATGTTTACTAACTAGGATATATCTACATTGCCCATGCCAATGTTATTAGCTCTAACATTGCCCATGTCGATGTCATTATCTTGTAAATTTCCCCAAGGAGTCAATTAAGTACAAAAATACTCTGTTGTCCAGTTTAGGATGTATATCCTTTTTCAAAGACTCCAATATTAAAATATGTTTGGGGAATAATATCGACGATACATTTTAGAAACTTTTGTGATCAAAAAGGGCAACCAATATTGGACTCTTCAGTGGCAAAACAAGAGAGTATTCAAAATTATTGTTGTAGAGACAATTTTTGTCAATTATGATATATTATTATTGTTTGACCAACTTAATGGAAAGAATAATAATATTATGACCACACCATTAACCTCGAGCACTGATTTGCTCAAATTGTAAACATAATTGCAATTGAGATTAAATGTCCTTGCAATGATCTGATA
This sequence comes from Amphiura filiformis, assembly GCF_039555335.1. NCBI lineage: Eukaryota > Metazoa > Echinodermata > Ophiuroidea > Amphilepidida > Amphiuridae > Amphiura > Amphiura filiformis. The sequence continues at coordinate 36,651,756 of NC_092642.1, forward strand.
ATAAAGGTTCGGCGCAAGTACTAACACATTTGTGAGTGGTCATCTTATTGAAGCTTTTCGGTTTGGAACTCCAATGTGTTGTTATAATTGGAGACCATGTATAATATATATTTGGACTGACTTCTTCTTACGATAGGTTTTGGACTTAACCACAAATGAATTATCATCTTTATCATGTTTAGTGATGGGAGTCATTTTTATTCTACGTGTGTTTTGCGTTTTAGCAGCGATCATTAAACCGGCAATCCGTAAGTTAAACCTCATCTCATACTTACATACTAGACTATGCCATAGTCGAATTTTATTAAAATGTGTTATTATTAGTCATGATGAACCCATTTCGTTGAACTCAAAATTATACTGATGTTTATTAAAATTAAAGTATTCAATAGTAAAATGGTCATAAAGAGTTAAAAATATCAGACGATTAGTGACAATAAAAGTAATTGAATGCAACATTATCTTGCATAATTATAACGGCTCACTTTAATACTGAACAATTCTGATTTTGGAGTCTACCAGTTTATTGAACTTTGAATTGTAAGCAGAACTTTACCCCCTGGACTTTGCTCTCTAAAAACACACTGTCAAGCATACTTGTTTATCAGTCCATTAACCACAAGTACTAAGCATGGACGCGCTAGATGTTTGATGAGAGATTAACTTTCGCGTCAACACAAAAGCGCCGCAAATACCACAGACAGTTGTTTACGGTGTAGTTAATGGTAATGGCGCGGGCCCAGACGATTTAAACCATAGCGAGGTATGGGCGACCAATCACAAGACAGATCCATTTAAAGATGCATTACATCATGGACAATTTTAGTTAGGCCAGAAATTGGCCTAACTCTCCATAGAGTCCCGTGTTAAAAATCTTAACCGCAAGGCAATGTCAGTAGTCTACTTGGGAAGCTAACAAACAGAGGGAGTAGGGTGACTGATCAGATGTGAAAATCTATCAATTGTGCACACATTAATTAAATCAGAGTTTTAAGCTTAAATACAATATCCAGAGTATGCACAATGGGCAAGTGGACTACGGGGTAGTCTAACTTACATACATGTTGGTTGATTATAAAGGCAACATACTGGTCGTAATGTCCATTGTGGTAAAGTCCCAAAGGACATATGAACCTTTAAACTTAATTGTAAATTATCCAGTCCTCGTCAGTAAATTTTAAGTTTGAAAATCAAACTCTGTAATTCCAGACTTGTAATAACAGATTATGCAAGTGAAAGAATTCAGGGTGTTATAAACTAATTTTAAAGGGGAGAAATTAATTGATGGGCAAGCTAGCAATGTTTGTCAACCTAAAATAGAAATAGCCCAAAAGAAAAGCAAAAGCAATACATCGGCTCAGTTTAGATCTGGCAACCAGTCTGTATTAATTTATCCCATGTCATTATCAGCATCCATTGTATCACTCTGGCTTTTTTGTAATTTGACTGTTTGTAACTCAAAACAAAAGATACGATAAAAAGCCAAATCACCTATTTTTTGTCAATAAATTTAGGCTGTCAATTTATTTATTTATTTATTTATTTCTTATTTAACCTGGGTTAACCTTTCAATGCACTAGCATTGTTCTCCCAAGGTGCCCAGGCGGCACAAGGCCACAATCAATAGCTGTCAATCAAAGTTTTGTTCAGTAATAATGACAAATATATGCAACTGTTTAGAGGGCTAGTAATAGGGGAAACATATATTCTGGGCATAATTAGCAAGAGCTGGTTTTTATTCACAGGCACAGTTTTCACTTTATTTGAAAAATATATTTCTTGAAACTATTGAACAAAAAATGAGATGCGCTTACGATACAGAAGTCTACATATTGCACTCACTCCGGAAACCGTAACAAACAGATGAAGAAAAGTGATCAAAATAAGATGGACAGTGTAGCGCGGTAATACCCAACAGGAAACAAGCGCGTGACCCATCATAAGTTTGGCTTCATTCATATTATAAATGCTTCTTAGAAAGCTATAGCTACAAATGTCAGTTAAATTTGAAAATTCGTTTTTAAAATCTCAACATAGCTTCCTATTACTGAACCAAAACTTTGGTTTGTATTGATTTTATGTATTTAATTGGACAAGTGAAATATAACAATACATATGTGAAACTCGGGAATTTTTGAGAAAAGGTAATTTTTGACCTTCCTGGTTGATGTCAGCGCCGGCATGGGTTAATGCCCCAATCAGGCCAGACGATTGTAGACACTGATTTTTTTTCCAAAACCGGGATGTCCTCTCATGAACAATTCTCATTCTCATCCTCCGGCGTGAAATTGGACACGATTGTTTGATGTGTTCATTTATTATTATTTCTAAAATTTTTTTATTATAATGTTCAATTCTAGACCTAAATAATACTAATAGCTATCACACTATTAACATATATTTTGTAGCAATTTTTACATTTTTGTTTCTATATCAAATTATTTATCTTTTTTCTCCTTTTTTGTGGCAATTTTAATTCTATAAACTGTACATTTGTGTGCAAATTGAGGGCGCTGTTTACTTATATTTTCAACATTTAAATTAGCCAAATAATATGACTTATACCTTACATTTCATGAAAAAAGGTATTTTTGAAAATTCTCTTGTCATTTGTTAGTCTGTTTGCTGATGTTCTAATACCATTTTACAAGTGTCTACCCTTGAAAAGATGCAAACAAGATTTTAGATAAATAGCGCTATCATTGTTCAATTTTTCTTTATAATGACTCAGTTTTGCATGCCATCAAACAACCGTGTGGACTTTATCATTGAGTTTAAGTTGAAGAAAATTACTATATTGGTCATTTGGTATTATACCAGAATACACATGTTTCGATGAATTACCAGTGGGTACACTCTTATGATTCTATTAAAGAACTTTGCCCTGTATATGTGTGTATAATTATATTACAATTGCATATAACTATACAACTAGTCCAATCAAAGTGCTTCGCGTCAAAATATCAGCCCTGACCTACATTAACAACATACAGAGAATCCGATCACGTATATACATACAGCTTCAAATCTTTCTACAATATTTTAACTAGAAATAGTTGCAACAAAATCATAACTGACAAGTTCTAAGCTGATGAGCTTCGGGGTATGAAAGCTTTCATTTAACTAACAGTGGGTATAAGTATAGAACGTATACCTTTGTATAACCAGACCTCTAAAACGCCTCTATAGACTGCCTTCGGATAAAATTGATTTGATAAATACAATTTATGAAAAGATGTAGCTGATATATAGATACAAATTGATGCATCTTTTGTTATATGGTTTTTGAAACATTAATGGTTGCAGATGCGCTGTTTATTCCACTGTAAATGTGTGCATTAAAACACTTGTTGCCAACCATAGAAGCAATACTTTTGTGCTATATTATATTGCTGTGACTGTTTACGCGTTCCTCATTGACTGGATATGAAAACCACCTTCAGTGCTCTTAACTTACACGTATAGAATTAGTTCAGAATATTGATTGTTGAACCATGATTAATGAAATATGTGGCCACTACAAATGAGACTATACTCTGGCTCATAGTAAGGTCCAATTTCCCTCATATGAGAGTAATGTTATCAAGCATATATAATATAGTGTATTGCGTGTAAACCTCATTATACCCATGAGCTATATTGATCCAGTAATGTCCTTGAAAATATTTTGTTCTAAAAATCATAACTCCGTAACGTTCCTGTAGTTATTTGTATTGCAAGGAAAGTATAATTTTTGGGGTATTAATGCCAATTGATAACTTTCCTATTCTCTATTGGTTAATTATATCGTTGGTATGTCCACCATGCAATCTGCAATGGTGTAATAATTCGCTAGCGTCCTATTTTATCTTAGCTAGTTACATTATTTCAAGGTCAGGTCAGTTAAATTATAATCAGTGAAGTAGTTCCTGCTGTCATCCTTACCCTAAGTTACCTAACATAAAATGTGGTGTGATCAAGCAAAATCAGTCTGTAGTCGGACATTAATCAATTTCCGGTTTCTTATTGGATTGTAAACAATAGTTTCAAAGCTACATTTTGCAAGAAAGCCAATCGAATTTGGACAACCATTTCAAAAGATATGAGCAGTTAAAGAGTTTTCAAAACAATATTTCTTCTGTGGCTATATCTCAACATCAATATTTCCGACTTCCGACTGGTAGAAAATATGAAAAGGTGATGTTGCTTGATTGTTAAGCTGAGTCCGTTAGTCCTATTATGTTTCGTTGTAATAAATTATTTACCTTCAAATCATGTTTTTGCCCCTCTAGAATTTTGTTTTTCTGAAATCCTGTTAAATGTGAAACGTTGACAACGTTGGTCATGCCAAGTAATTTTGACGTGGTTAGATTCCATTATGGGTAAAATGCCAAATAGGGCGTGAATACGTTAATGGAGCCAGACCATTTTTCCTTTTAGTTAATAGAGAACTAAATCATGTTCGGCTTTAATACTCTTGCATATGGTTAGAAAAGCAATAAGTGGAATGAGATTGTAAACAGTGTATTTGCAGAAGTGACAGATATATCCGCTCTTTTTTTACAAGATGAAATATAGAGGATAAACTATTTTCCTTATTGCTCCGGAAGAGATTATAGTGTAAGGTTTTTTTAAGTTTTGTAAAAGAGATTTAAACGTGGTGAAGTAGAGTTTATACCTGGTCATCAACATGAACAGTAGTGGAAGTAACTCTAGAGAACTCAATATACTTAAAAGTGTTTTTTTTTCTCCCTAACACTAACATGACTAATGTCGTAAATGAATGTGCCTATCGTTCAACACTATGATCCAATTGATTTTAGATAAACCTACTCTGTCGTCGAATATGTACTTCGGTAGGCCGGATCATTAATCATGGTCTCTCTGCATTTTCTTTTCTCTTATTCTTTCTTATTTCTTATTTCTCTTCCCTTTTTTTTACTTCTAAGCTACGCATTTATATAGCGTTATTACATCAACATAATGCGCTTTACAGGAAGTCGCTGACCACTTTGGCCCTAGACACACAGGCGCATAAGTTTAATCAGCCTATATAACCATGGCAGCCATGATCAGCTCCTCGAGTTTCGTACGGGTAGAGCAAGTCATCTAGCAGTAAGAATTATCAGAGGATTTTTCCATGAGCATGATGAGTGCAGAATTATAAAACTTCGAGAGCTCCAGCTCGTACCGTCATACATGCAATACAATCGCCTTGCCAATTGAGCTAACTGGATTGTTTCTCTTTTTTTCTCCTTCGTCGCGTCTTCTCCTCCTTTTTTTTGCCTGTTTTTTATTCGTCTAATATTATTTTCTTCTTAGTTTCATCCTCCTCTTCCTTTTCATTTCCTCTGCTTTCTCTTTTAGTTCTTCTTTTCTTTCTCCTTCTTCCTCTTCATGTTAAAAAACCACAGGTTTAAATGGGGTTAATTCATGAATTAAGTCGGATATGATGTAGTATTGTATCTTGTATGATATCCGCCTTTCTGTATTTACTAATTGTTTGTTGGTGCTTGAGTGATGAGCGGGATAACTAATTACGAGTATGAAAATGAACAAAAAAGGTACTGGTACTAATCAATCATAATTACTTATGTGGCTGTGTGTGCTTTGAGAATCTCCTAATTTATTGTAACTTTTACAGATTCATGCGTCCGAATACCTGTTTAAAGTCGTACTTTTTTTAAACGTAAACACGACGTACTTTATTTCCTTCACCTTTGTTCCCTAAACTATGACGAACTAAACTATAAAATGCAATAAAATAATATAAAATGATGGGATAAATTGCAGTGCTTGGCGGTTTCTATATTTGACAGGAAGTACGTTATTTTTTAATTTGATTCTCGTAGCCTCTGCAAAAAAGATATGAATGGAAACTCTGAACTATTGCTCACAAGCTATAAATATCTGAATTGTACCCTTCGGTGCAAGTATAACGAATTTTTGAGTGGTCGCCTTATCAATTCTCGTCGTCAGCTATTCAGTTGTAACTATTGCTCGAAGTGTATGATGGGAAATATTTTTAAAGTTATTGAAGCTGTTCAGTTTGAGACTCCAAGAGATTGTTAGAATTTTTAGAATTTGAAACGGTGTGAACGGTCTTCTTACGATAGTGTATACAATATTGGACACAAAGTACTATCATCTTGAACATGTTTAGTGATGGGAGTCATTTTTATTCTAAGTGTGTGCTGCGTTTTAGCAAGGATCGTTAAACCGGCAATTCGTAAGTTAAAACTCATCTCATACCTATTGTGTTTAAATGTCCGACGTTGGTTTAAACATAAGCTTTGACAAGTTTGTTATAAACAATAGATATAAGGCTAATTTATTCACAGTAACAAGCTTACTAGAATTTAATTTCTGGTGTAAGTTACTCTAAATTTGATAAAGGTCATGTTATAATCGAAAGTTTTAAGATTTAAAAGTTGCTTTATTATAATCGTTTCAAGAAATGATGAAATCCGAAATTTTCACTTTAGTTATGACCTAAAGTATATACACCATCTTCTGTGAAACTTAATACATAAATGATTTGACTTCATTTCATAGGTCTCTGAATGTTCACTATCTAGAATACGTCTAACATTGCCCATGCCGATGTTATTATCTCCAACATTGCCCATGTCGATGTTATTATCTTGTAAATTTCCCCAAGGAGTCAATTAAGTACAAATATACTCTGTTGTCCAGTTTAGGATGCATATCATGTTTCAAAGTCTCCAATATTAAAAGATGCTTGGGGGAATAATATAGATGATGAATATTGGCAACGTTTGTGATCCAAAAATGACTCTTCAGTGGCAAAACAGTTATTAAAAAACATATTTTTGTAGGTATATTTTATATGATATATCATTATTTTCTTGACCAACTAAAATGGAAAGAATAATTATGATCACACCAATAACCTCGAGCACTCATTTACTCAAATCGTAAACAAAATTGCAATGTGAGATTAGAATGTCCGTGTAATGATCTGATTATAAAGGCAACATACTGGTCGTAATGAACTACTAAATGTCCCGTTGTGGTAATGTCCCAAAGGACATATGAACCTTTAAACTTAATTATAAATTCTCCGGTCCTCGTCTGTGAATTGTATGTTTGAAAATCAAACACTGCAGTTCCAGACTTCTGTAAGTGATAGGATTCAGGGTGATATAAGTAATTTCAAAGGGGGAAAAGAAAAATGATGGGCAAGCAAACAATGTTTGTCAACCTAAAATAGAAAATGCCAAATAGCAAAGCAAAAGCAATTTGTTAAGTTCAGATCTTGTCAACTTTATTATTTCATCCAATCTGTATTAATTTATAACATCACATTGTTCTCATCCATTGCATCATTGCATCATACAGTTTTCTGTATCTGATTCGAATCTGTTCATTTTTGTATCTCAAACAAAAGATACACTACAAAACCAAATAAACATTTTCGGTAAATCCCATAAGCCTTTGCGAGTACATCTGAGATGTCGTTATTTGACGTCACGCAGATGCGCACATCGTTTAGCGAACATCGCTATTGCGCATTTCAAAGCCGTGAAGTGCGCAATGACGAAGTGCGCATCGGCATGATGACATCACAAGTATATCCGTAAAGGCTTATAGGATTTACCGAAAAGGTGTCTTTGTGATGATTTCTTTTAAGTTCATGTCTCTGTGTGTGAAAAGGTGAACATACAGGAATATTATCACTCTAGCCGCGGATGAATTTCATTACATGTTTCGTAACACTGCCAGTACTTGAAGTTGATAGCAATGAAACTACACCATGTCCAATAACTTGTCTTATGTTCCATTGTGTACGGGTCTTCTTACACGTAGCCTCGAGGCAAAGAGACAATTTTAACATTATTTACTTACACCTACTCTAGAACTAATTGGAACGAGGCTATGCTATGCAACAATAAAAAGGTGTTGAATTCGGAGATATTCATTCATTCATTCATTCATTCATTTATTCATTTCCACAATTCACATAAAAATACAAAATACGCATTAAAATATAAGTACATCAAAATACCATCAAAGAATCGTGGAGGAGATGGCCGAAAGGCCAGTAAGGCCAGAGGTAGCCATCCCCTTTAACAGAAAAGTTATCAACAGAAAACTCAACAGCAAATAATAAAAATTAAAAACAACAAACAAACAAACAAGAACCAAAAAACTACAATGCTCGTCAATTAATCATATTTTGAAATTAAGTGTCTTTTGTACACGTTCCGGAAATGTTTCACTGAATAAGACGCTCTTAAAGATTTTTGCAATGAGTTCCATAATATAGGACCAGCTGTACGGACAGCGTGATCGGTGAAAACCCTGCTATTTTTAGTCAAGTTATAGTTATTATCGTTTCTTGTTTGGTAAATAAACTGTCAAATAAGCTCGGTAATTCATTAATACTGTACTTATACATAAAAACTCCCAATTCTAATTTATAGGTGTCATTGTTTGCTAAAATGTTATATTTGGCAAACAAGGGGCTGTATGACTTCTGTAATGACTACTGGCTACTGTCCGTATCGCCCATTTTTGGAGTTTCACAATTTTATCCAAATATGTTTTGCACGTGTTTCCCCAAATTAATATTCCATAGTTCAAATAAGGTTGAATAAAGGTACAATATAGAGTATAAAGAATTTGGTATTATCTACCCTTTCTAGAACGATTTCGTCTAAAATTATCTTAACATCTACATTACAGACAGTTGTTGTTGAATCAATATTGTTCCAATTCTTGGACGTCATATGTGGTGTTCCCAGAATCATATAATTGGTTTTACTGGCATTTACTGATAATTTGTTTGCTCTGATCCAATTACTGACTTCCTTTAGTTCATTGTTAATTAACCAAAATTTGCTTCTTATATCTTTATGCGAGTATAGTATTGTGGTGTCGTCTGCAAACAGAATAAAGCTAAGTACGTTAGATGTGTTAACGATATCGTTTATATAAAGTATTAATAGTAGAGGTCCCAATATAGAACCTTGAGGGACACCGCATATGATATCTTTCATTTTGGACTCACACGAGTTATAATATACATATTGTTTCCTGTTACTTAAGTAATTCCTAAACCAGTCCAGTACAATGCCTCGGAATCCGTAGTGTTCTAATTTATGGGCTAGTATGTTATGGTCTATAGTATCAAAAGCCTTTGAAAGGTCTAAAAATACTCCAACAGTAGTTTCATCTTTTCTACCGCATTATTAATTTTATCCACTAAATGTATAATGGCCATATAAGTAGAGTGATTGCTGCGGAAGCCAAATTGATTATCATTAAGTATTTTATGACTGTCAATATAAGCAATACATCTATTAAAAACTTTCAAGTATCTTTGAAAAACAAGGCAATACCGATACTGGGCGATAATTCGAAAACACTTCCGCGTCTTCTTTTTTGTAGATTGGTATTATTACCTTTGCTACTTTTAATTTTTGAGGGACAATACCTGTTGTGATAGAGAGATTAAAAATTGAGGCAAGTGGCTTTACAATTTCGTTTGCTACCCTTTTGATAATGAAGTTTCCAATATTATCGCAACCAGCACTTTTGTTTTGATTGAATTTATCTATGATTTTAATAATTTCAGGTTCTATAATAGGTTTCATATACATGCTACTAGATACGGGATTATCTAGATAATCAAAATAGTCTTTTTATGAATATTTGCTGCAAGTTTCGGACCTATGTTCAGAAAATATTTATTAAAATGATCACATATTTCTTGGGGATCAGAAATAGTAGCGGTCATGCCATTATTGTCCGTCTTAAATTTATTTTTAATTTGCTGATTTTTACCACGTCCAATAATACTATTAATTGTTTTCCACGTCTGTTTCATATTATTTTTTGCCCGTTCAAATTTGGTAAAAAAATAGTTTCTTTTCGATTTGCGTATCAAACCATGCAGTTTATTCCTACAGGTTTTAAATTTTTGGAGGCATTCCGTATTTGGATTCTGCAAGTACTGTTTATATAAAGAATTTTTCATATTTATACAACGTAAAAGACCTTTAGTTATCCACGGTGATCTTGGTTCTTTTTTTCTTTTACTTGAACATTTCTTCAATGGCACACATTCATCATATATGTTGTTAAATATTTCAATAAACTTGTTATAATCATCATCTGCATTAACATTATCAAGACATTCTTGCCATTTAACATTAGCCAATTCTTTTGTATGTTGCCTTTTTACAAGGAATATCTGATACATCTAGATTTGTAGACAAGATAGTAGGGAAATGGTCACTTATATTAGTAACTAAAATAGCAGATTGTACAATATTTTCATTATTCGTTAATATGTTATCGATTAATGTAGCAGATGTTTCTGTTATTCTTGTCGGTTTGTAAATAGTTGGCATTAAGGAATAAGCGTAAATGAGATCTAAGTAATCATGAATAGGTTTTTCATTTTCCACTTTCAGGAGATCTATATTGAAGTCACCCATAACGTAGGCTAACTTTTTTTCAGTATTTATTTTTTGAAAGACAGGGTCTATATCTAATATAAATTCGTTTATCGCTGTATGAGCTCTGTACACCACACCAACAATAATATTGCGACTTTTTACATTTTCTATTTCAATGAAACATGACTCATAATTTGATGTTGCCTTACTTAAATCTTTACGTAGCTTATAAGTAAGTTTGTCGGAAATGTACATACCTGCGCCACCTTTCTCTTTTCCGATTCTATTAGTATATTCAACATTATATCCAGGGATTTTGTAAAAGTCATGTGGTTTATCTTTCAAGTGTGTTTCAGAAATGCCTATAATGGTAAAATCATGGTTAACAGATTTAACACATTCATTCATTTTATCGAAATTTTTAGACATCCCAGCAAACACAAAAACGTTTTAAAAACGATTCTAATAAGTTATATTTTGGCTTTTGGTTTACATAAAAACGTTTTAATAGCATTAAAATGTCGGGTTATATAAAGGTCATGAAAACATTTTAAAACGTTTTGTATGAAAACACACTACAACAATATTTTTTAAATGTTTTCAAAAATGTTATCATAAACTATTTTTGCAAACATTTTTTGCCAAATATTTTGTCAACACTTAAATAACATTATGTTAAAATATTTGCACCCAGCAAACACAGAAATGTTCTTAAAATGTTTTTTTCAAAACGTTTTAATAACATTTAAATGTCGGGTTATATAAACGTCATGAAAACGTTTATAAAACGTTATTGTAAATATTTTGGGCAAACATTTTTCGCAAAATATTTTGTCAACCCCAAAATAACATTCTGTTTAGAATGTTTTGTATCAAGTTTTCAAAAATGTTTTTGGAATGTTATTAAAACGTTTTTATACCCTTTATATAACCCGACATTTAAACGTTTTCTGTAAAACATTTTTGTTTGCTGAGCAGTAGATTATCAAAAATGATTTTTAATGTTATGAAAACGTTTTATACCCTTATTATACCCTTTATATAACCCGACATTTAAACGTTTTCTGACAACCTTTTATAACCTTTTGCGAATGATGTCGAAAACGTTTTGTGTTTGCTGGGATGCTTCTAATATTAATGTGCATACAATTTAATTTGCCCTCCTTAAGAAATGAACATTGACTAGGTGTGGTATAATTACATTCATGATTACAACTAACATTAGCAACATCATCTTTGTCTCTAGAACTACTTCCAAATCGCAATGGATTAAAAATCATATCATCATATTTCTTAAGGTCTATATTTGCAGTATGTGTTTCATTAATGAGTTGAGATATATCTGTGTTATTATCATCTTCTACCAATTGAATACATTTATTACATGTCCATTCATTACATTTCAGGCGCCGAATTTCATTCGGTTTTAGATTAGTACATTTTTTGTGAACAAATCCCTTGCAATTTCTACATGTTATATTTTTATGACAATCTTTTACTATTTTTGAGCATGAAACACAGATATCTTTACATACAACAGACATACAATTATATAAATAACAATAATCTAAAAAAAAACACCTGAAAAGAAACACTTCTTTCAAAATATAAGCGATTTGTACCAAATGATAAGAAGTTTCTTTTTAAGCAGATTTAGTGATCAACCAGTCACTGCAGCATGTTATAAAATATCATTATACATATGTGACGTGTCATGTCAAAAGGAGACACTTTTGGGCAGGATCATAAATGGAGATATAGCCAAAAATCTGCCGGTGGGTGATTTTTTCACAATTTGGGTTTGTTGCAAATTTGTGATGTTATTAATGCTAAAAATATTGTCTGATAGTTTCAGACCGGAATATAACTGGCATCTTGTAGTTTTTGAGACAGTTTTCAAGTTAATTCCTACTCTCAACATTATCAATAGTATTTTTAAAGGCCGATATCTCAATTTCCAATTTTATAATACCATAACTTTCGAACTCAATATCTTCGCTTAGGAATGTCCGATTTCATTGGAAAAAACGGCGTTGTGGAGCAAAATATCTCTTCATTTAAGATATGTAAAAAACTCAAAATTCATAACCTGCCCAAAAGTGTCTCCTTTTGACATGACACGTCACATATTATTAGAGGTTCAACATAGGCCAATTAAACATTTAAACACAATATTAATAATAATAAAATCAAGATGAACAGCGAGACTGGTTTAATTGATGACGTAAAATCGATAATATATTTCTACTAGATATTACATGTAACATATTATCGATTTTTCGTCATCAAACATTCGTTAGAACTTAAACATTACTGGAAATAGAATGGCAATAGATAAAATAACGTAGATATGTTGCATACAATATTGTACGTACAATACTCGGAGTCTGTGGAGCGCTTTACATTGATTTGGTCAAAGATTTAATCAATTATCGATATGACTTGCTTATTGGTAAAAGTTTTTCACAGATTGCTGCAATTCAGTATCAACCTTGCATAATAAGCAAATTATTGAATTGTAATAATGGAAGTTCAATACTTTTCAAGTAGTAAGTGAAAGGAGAGAAAACAGCATGGAAAATATTGAACAAAAACACACTATGATTCTTGCAAAATGTACATTTTGCATCAAGCCGTACTTGAGCTATTAAAAAGTACACTTCCTAATGACTGTACAAAAACCCTTAGACTATAATGAAAGACAAAGATAAAAAGACTAGTTTGTCAATCAAATTCTCTACGATCCTTGATTGGCTAATAACGCGTATAAGGAAGGTCGATTCATCTGATTGGTGCCGATCGGAGAAAAGGAATAGCAGTGAATGGCGAAAAATTCGAAAAATTACGTACAAAAAAATAAAATAAGGCAAAAAGCAACTTTTCCAGGCATTATTGACATGGTGCCTTCACCAAAGAATGTTTCCTTCAAGGTGCAAAATTAAAAATAAGGCGCCCGGTTTTACCGCCGTGTTCAGCAACTCATATCATCACGACAAACAAACCGTGCTCGGAGTTTGATTGACAGATGACGTCAGACGCAAACTAGTCTTTTTATCTTTGTCTTTCATTATAGCAACATTTGTACTCTATTAAAACATTTTGCATGTGTAAAAAGTGTCATACCATTGCAATTTATATATTTTGCAACTTTTTAAACTTTTTAAGAATATTTTTTGCTTATGTCGTCTGCATTTGATTTGGCGGGAAAATGGTTAACCACACAATCTCTTATGACCTGTAGGTATAACCAGCTTGGGTAATTCTGTGGTTACATGTAATTGTGTTGAAGGTAAAGGGATCGTGAACTGCACTCAGTAACCCCTAATTACATTGTTTACTCATCAAGTTATTATTAAAACAAATACACCTTCATTGAATCAATTGCAAAATAATTATCAAAACTGACATTTCATTTATTTGCAATTCTGAGCGAAGATCTATGTTCTGTGGGAGTGTGATGTTACCATGGTAACTAAACGCATCTGAACAACTATCCATTACTACTGAGAGAGATAATGACACTTTCATGTATCATCTCATGTGATTTCCGTAATGCATCGTGGCTCATTTACATATAATGGTGTTGGGAACATATAAGTTCAAAAGTGTGTAGTGGTTGATAGATTTATTTGTACTACTGTGTCGAGAAACGCTATAGCTTCATTTGGCACAAGGTTTATATTATTGGTTGATATGACTGTCAAATATTTCTTATATATAATTTTGTTTATAGCATGCCAATGTTATGTTTTAAATATTTAAGAGCGTTTTATTATGTGCGTTTTGTGCTACTTGTAGATATGAAAGTTGAAAGTATTCAACAATATTTTAGGTAAAATTAGTTTAACAAAATAAAAATAAAAAACCATTCTAAGTTGCGATAAAATACACTGCGGATAATCAACATAATTTATCCATGAGCTCATAGTATTAGAGGTGACTTGAATCCGATTTGTTTAAAAGATGAGTTCGTATAGTTTGTTCTGACATTTACTTTCTGAGCAACAGCAAAGAAAACTTTGAAATGTGAAAGTTTCTTTTAAGAAAGAGACTAGAACTAGACTGTATTTTTGTTAATGTTTTTCATAAACAGATGTGTGTGTTTTTTACTATTTTTACAATACCAGTATGTTTCGGAAACAAAAATATCATATGACACTTCAAAATGATTTCAAATACAACCGATTTACTTCATTGTTGAAAAACATCAAAATATCGTATAAAAGCAAAAGTAATGTAAATTCTCACAGGTTTAAAACACATTTAGTCTTAATGCTCCTTAACACATAATGGACACTTCAGAAGTCAGTGATTGCAAATATAATCTAATTACATTTGAAAGTTTAGTACTGTTTAAATACTGTAAAGGCGTCTGAGAGTGTGTTTAACAAACCGGGTTTATTTTTTCAACAAAACAAGAAAATACAAATTCTATTTCGATGTATTGTGACACTAGTGATGTTAAATTAAATTCAATTAAAATTAGTTAAAGACACATTGCGACTCATTTGACGATAAGGGTGTTACCCAAAGAGGGGACTCAAACAATATCTCCAATAAATAACAGTTTGCTGAAATCAGAGAGACCATCTGACAACTCTATACTCAGTAGACGAACATCAATCAGCACTGATGTCACTATCTCACACACCATTACCCAGTGAGGATGGAGCCAGTTGGTTCTGCATTTTTTCTGGGAAAATAGCCTAGTGATTCGAGAATACTTTTAGGAAAATAGCTATAGTAATCGAGTGCCGCTGAATGTCTTAATCGTTTAGCTTTTTGGAATAAAACTTAGATTTAAATATTAGATTTAATCCCTTTATTATAGTTATAAGTTATGTAAATCTTGTGCTGCAGTTTGGTATGTCAGTGTTGTCCATAATCTCTGGACATTTATTAATTATTTATTAATTATCTATTTATTTATTTATTTATTTATTTATTTATTTATTTATTTATTTATTTATTTATTTATTTATTTATTTATTTATTTATTTATTTATTTATTTATTTATTTATTTATTTATTTATTTATTAGACTTCATCACTGGTACATATATAATTATTGCACATCAAAATTTTGAAAAATATAAATATAAAAATGGGTATCACCATTGTGTACAGCCTGTAGTCTAGCCTTTTATGTTAGATACTTAATGCAAGACCAGACTACCAGTCAGTATACTCGGAAAAGCTTACCATTATTACTTTATCACATGTGTACAGCGTGTAGTCTAGCCTTTTATGTTAGATACCTAATGCAAGACCAGACTACCAGTCAGTATACTCGGAAAAGCTTACCACTATTACTTTATCACAGGTGTACAGCGTGTTACAGTAGTCTAGCCTTTTATGTTAGATACCTAATGCAAGACCAGACTACCGATAATACTGGTATACTCGGAAAAGCTTACCACTATTATTTTATCACATGAAATTGGAATAGATTGACAGATATAACGCAAAGTACACGTACTCCTTTTAAACTTCAAAAATATCACATAATACAGGTAATATGATAGTCACGTCTTTAAAGTATAGCATGGTAATTTTTAAAGACATGCTATCAAATTACTAGATGCATTACTACCAACCTATAGAATGAAAACCATATTGTATACCATTATCATCATTATCAAACAAGAAATTATTATGTCACACGAACTAGGCTAATAAGATTTCCCTATAGAGTCAACCATGGTTCCTTTTACAGCATAATGTGTTTTTGTATCGCCGGGGCTTGAAATTTCTTAAATGTGTGTAAACGCAACTACTAAAGGAGATTGATGTCGGAAATTAGAAATGGAGCTTTTGGCATCACGGCAATATGCATATCATGGGGAGTGAAAGGACATCTCAATCACATCTATAGGGTGTACATTAGGGGGGTCAAGGGTATGATATTTTGACTCGGTAATATGCACAATTAATAGGGAGAAATGTGGATTAAAGTCCGTTATGTCGAAGGTTCGCTATGTTAAAGGCCTGCAATATCGAATATGAAATAAGGTTTCCTATGTCGAATCTAACCCTCACGGCTGTTTGATGTGATCATTTATTAATTTTTCTAACAAAACATTATGTAATGTTCAATTCTAGACCTGAATAATACCAACAGCTAACACTCTAATAACCTGCATATACACATATATTTATTGGCAATTTTTTAACATAGAATTTCGTTTCTATATCAAACAATTCGACTTTTTCTGCTCTTTTGTGGAATTTTTTTTATTCTATTAACTGTACATTTGTGTGCAAACTGAGGGCGCTATTTACATATATTTTTAATTTAAATTATCCAAATAATATGAGTTATACCTTACATTTTCATGATAAAAAGGTTTTTTTTAATTCCATTGTCATTTGCTAGTCTTTTTGCTGATGATATTATACAAGTGTCTACCCCTTGTAAAGATGCAAACAAGATTTAAGCTAAAGCGTAATCATTATTCAACTTATTGGTAGAGTTTAAACCGTAACACACAACTAAATTTGTTCACTTACGTGAGCTTTCGACACGACAACTTGTCTTTACAATGATTCAGTTTTACTTGCCATCAAACAACCGTGCCCTAACCCAACCTAAACAAGAAGCCTCCTAACCCTAGCTAAACGTATTCAGACTCGACATAGCGATCTTTATTTCATACCGACATCATAGCAAACTTTATAGTTTCAACAAGGCGAACCATCTACATAACAAACCTTTGACATAGCGGGTGTGACACCGATACGAACAGGTAATCTGCTGCACAACTTTCCCTTGGCAATAAATTGCCGGAAATAGTCCGTAAGGATGTCCTGTAGAAAATGCAATTTGTTAGAATTCTTTCAAAATTATTCTTACGGAAAGTTATGTAGATTTGCAAACGAGTTTTACGGAACAATCTGGCAACTCTAAATTTCCGTTTAATATTTTACAGCATATATCGATTAAAACTACATTACTACAATAAATAACCATGAAGTATTAAATAAATAAATAAATAAATGTAGATATTTATTTTTATTAACATATCATTATTATGTTATTCTGAAAGGTAGCTTCACATCTAAAAGAAAAATGTACAACTTAATGTGTCTTTGGTACAAGCTGAAATTATTTTAGACGTAATGTCATGACAAATATTTTGTATTGTCAGTTTTGACAAGACAAAATACCTAAGAGGCAATATCAATGTATTTGTTCTTGCATACAAAATATATGATTTATTTTACCACTCGTCACGATGATACCACAAATTTGCATTTGCCGACATGTGTCTGTTTTGGGCGCATTGTAAGGAAGATTTTCCGAATGTCTATCATGTTACAATCATGATAATGATAAGGCACTTTTGCAAATGGTCATTGGTTGCATAATAGTTCAATCTAATTATATTATACTATTATACCTCTTCAATGTATACATCATCTGATTGATGTACAAATTTGCCGCAAGATTGATTTTCCCTTCCAAATATAATGGTTTGCCAAATTTAAAATAACATATGAGTGATGTGGACTGGAGAGGTAGAGTCTGACTTGATGTAAATTTCTTCTGAGATGCTTAAATAGCAATTTTGGGCATAAGAAAATCTTTTTTCGCATTTAGTATGACATCTGAAAATGACAAAACTAAAAAAATTGCATCGACGAAGGAATCCCAGGAAAATTAAGCGAAAATAAAATATCCATTTCATTCCACATTTGAATTATATAGCAAAATGCAGTGAATGACAAAGACTTCACTGTCAGTCTCGATCATTATCCCCGTCATGGTCATTGTTGCACCTGTGTGATATTACAGATCATGCAGTGCAAGAAATACAATAATCCCGAAATGTGAAGGTCGTTATACCTCGGCTACCATGTTATCAATTACATTCTCAAGACACAGAAAGCGTATGAAAAACTGCCTTTTCCATATCCCACAATACCATTCCACCCAGGCAGTGCCAAAAACAAAGGGAACTATCTATTGATGATTCGAACTATATGTCGCGGTTTATTGTTACAATGCATGATGGTAGGAAATTATTTCTCCAACAGACTTGAGAATCTATGTTGTTGAATCGGATCATCGTACTTCTCACTTTAGTGGTCACTGTGGTAATTCAATCCTGCTGTAAGGGTATAGATTTCCTCGGCGGAGTTTATTCCGTTTCATGATGGCGGAATGATCCAAGTATTTCAAGGGTAAATTTACTGTGCTGGGGGAAAGAATTGAATCCCTTCTGGTTGCGTCATTAGGAAAGACCTTTAAAAAGTGCATTGGTGATTGATTCTACTATAAATACACTGGTTGTAATTATTCAGTAGTGTTTAATTACGCTTTGTGAATTCGAAAAAGCGGTATTACAGAATACACGTTGCTAATTACTGAAACAGTACAAATATTGTTTTGGATCAACTAAATGTTATTGTTTACAATATCGTTTTGTCTTTCTTTTTAACCTGATTTACAGACACTATAGTTTGATCAGCTCGTAATCGACGGGAATTGTTAGGCTTTTATCACTACGCCGAAAATTAGACCTACGTTAAGAGTGATATAATTCTTGACCAATAATGATTGTTGTGCATGTTAAATAAAGTATAGACAAAGTATAGGATTTACATAATAATCTGTTATACCTCTGGCGATGTGTCACCAGACAGTTCTCGAAATGAAATACATTGATGTTAATCCACGATGTTATAAGGCCCGCCGATTACGGGCTGATCAAATTATAGGATTCTCTTTTCAACCAGTCACAAATTATTCACGGAAAAACTTCCCCTAATGATAAGTTTGCAAGCATTTTCCATATAAATGTCGTAAACGCAATTAATTGTGTTCAAGAAATTGGCGAATTGGCTACTCGGAACAAGAAAAAGACCAAAAGGGGGACAGGAGACGGGGAAGGAGACAAGGGTAAAATAACCAAAAGAGAAAAGCAAAAGTAAGGGGGAAAGATGTGGAGGAAAAATCGTACTTGAGGAATTTTACACTAGCTTTCCAAGAAATACGGCACTCTATTGCTCTGGTTAACAAGCGAGCCCTGTTAATGAGCGACATACGTTTTTTGTTCCCTTCATGAGCGCCGATCGCTTCTTTGACGCGTAATCGACCAATCAGATTACCGGTATGTTGTTATGATTGAATCAGCCAATCAGAATCTCACTGCTGTGTTTACGCTGTGTACGATCACCACGCACGAGAGTCTACCGTTCTTCTTTAGAGTTATAGAATAGATGATCAGCTTTAACGGAAGCTGCGTGGAAAACAAAGGAAGAAACAAAACAAACGGACGTGATTCTTAAATGACTAGTCGTTTTTTTGTTTTGTTTTTTTGTCGTGTTTTTTTTCTTGTCGTTGTTTTTTAATTCCATATATTTTTTTTCGGTCCGTGAAATCTTAATCTTCCGAACAGGGGTTGTAGATTTCAATGTAGTCACCCATTTATGTACAATTCCATTTGAAATTCACACTCCCTGTGTGGGAGATTAAGGTCATGTCATCCATAGTGGGTGTGTTGATTTCAACTGGAATAGCCCATTAACGGAGATCGGTATATTGTAAATTGTAAATTCACGTAATCATGTATTATAATAAATATAGGATAGCGACGTTTGGAAAGAAAGTGCATAATAGCAATGTAAGTTTAACCCAGCTGCGACCTTTACTATTAATAATTATTTTCATTCTTAAATCTTAAGATTTGTTATTCTTGCTACATGTATTCAATGTAGGATAGAAAGTGCCTGAGGGCCAGCCACTTGAATGAATGAATGAATAATTGTTGGTTCTTATTCTTAAAAAAAATCATCTCAGAAAGTATTACAATGCATGAGTACATCATATAAAGCACTGCTTCTGTAGCACTTTAGCTCCTGGAATCACATTGTGTATCCCACACCCATTACTGTTAAAAGCATTAGTGAGCGCAAAATCCTGCACAAAATATACTAAGCTTTACAAGTAAACGTATTTACAATTATGGAGGTGAGATGAATGAACCAGTAAAGGTTAACACTCGATCATGTTATTTTGCATACATTTTCCATAGGCGTTGGGTCTTTTGTGATTCTAGGTCCCTTCATCGTCACTGATTGAAAGTACAGCAGAAAAATTGAGTATTCCCATAATGCATTTCACGAAATCGAGCCAGGAAATGGCGGACAAGATATGTCATGAATCACAGTACTTTTTGAGCGAAAATACATCTTATTTAGCCAATGTCAACATGGGGTCATCATGTGAAATATTTTACCAAAATTATTGTACTAACACCTGCGCTGTTGGCTTCACAATATGACAGCAAAGGAAAGAAAAGTGTTCGTCATTTTTCGGCACTTAACATTTTAACAAATTGACACTTGGACAAATCAAGAAACCTGCTAACATAATTAACATAATGGTCAACTAAGGATTCAGTGCAAAATCTTGCCGACTAACTCATCGGCGTGCACGGAACCCAATACGATGTAACTATGTTGAGAAATACAAATGAATATACTATTGCGACATGCAATAACAAAATGTGTGTCTGCCGTTAAAAAAAAACATGTTCAGACACCCATTCATCGGCTTCAGCGGTCCAACGCAACCGGATAATGATACTTGAAAATAATACAATAATAAATTATTGTACTTAAGTGCGTTAATGACTAAATCATATACATTCTTTACAGGATTATATTGATTGAGAAACAAATTGCTAACGGTGGTTAAACTCAAATAAGTACTACAATATACACTAGCATAGTATAATGTTTCGGCAATGAATGACAAACCACGATAGCAAGACGATAGCAAGATTGTGCGAAGTCGATGCCTATAATACCTGGCGAAGACACAACCAGATTCACTGGCAAACTGCTAGACGCAGAAGAGCCATCCAAATTCTCCGAGACGACGTGACGTTGACTTACTTTGTCTCAATTATGTGCTGGTTATTAAGACTCTTAAGCAAAGCATGCTGGGAAGGGGTAATTTTCTGATGTGGATTGAAAATATCTTGAGAGGGTTTCACGTGAGCTGACAATGCTAAATCAGGCTGCCATGCCAAAGCTGTTTTACTCCCCAAAATGGACTATGCACTTAAGGGTATGAGAATAAAATTTGGTTCCATCAAGCAAAATGTGGACAATGTCGTCAAAGTTGTTTACGCGTTATTGGCTGATTTACCATTCAAGATCTTTACGTTCTTTATTGTTTAATGCTCTGTGTGTTAGCCATAGCCATCAACATAAAAATCAAAGTTTTGAGATATTATCTCAAAATATCGAGAGCTATCTTAAGAAAAAACATTTGAAATTTGTCGTCTGCAGTCGATACCCAATTATTTTCACTTTATATGTGTCTTTTCTATATTACATTTTGCTGGCATTTACATAAATTTAAAACAATTCAAAAATGATTTATTTGCCATGATGCAAAAAGTCTTATCATTTATTTATCCCGACTTTATACTCATTTTACCTGCTTCGTTCACAAAATCAAGCCACGATTAATTTAGAAAAAAAATGTCATCTCTGATATATAGGGCAGTCCTTCAGGAATGTTCAGTATATAAAGTCTGATATAACAGCCTGGTCCTATACAAATAAATACTATAGTTCTTGGCAGGTAGTCGATAAACATGAGTGTTGCTAATCTTCGAGTATCGAGTTTCGAGTTCGAGTATCGAGTTTCGAGTTGCAATTTTCGAGTATCGAGTTGCAATTTTCGAGTATCGAGTTGAAATTTTCGAGTATCGAGTTGAAATTTTCGAGTATCGAGTTGAAATTTTCGAGTATCGAGTTGAAATTTTCGAGTATCGAGTTGCAATTTTCGAGTATCGAGTTGCAATTTTCGAGTATCGAGTTGAAATTTTCGAGTATCGAGTTGAAATTTTCGAGTATCGAGTTGAAATTTTCGAGTATCGAGTTGAAATTTTCGAGTATCGAGTTGAAATTTTCGAGTATCGAGTTGAAATTTTCGAGTATCGAGTTGAAATTTTCGAGTATCGAGTTGCAATTTTCGAGTATCGAGTTGAAATTTTCGAGTATCGAGTTGCAATTTTCGAGTATCGAGTTGCAATTTTCGAGTATCGAGTTGAAATTTTCGAGTATCGAGTTGAAATTTTCGAGTATCGAGTTGAAATTTTCGAGTATCGAGTTGAAATTTTCGAGTATCGAGTTGAAATTTTCGAGTATCGAGTTGAAATTTTCGAGTATCGAGTTGAAATTTTCGAGTATCGAGTTGAAATTTTCGAGTATCGAGTTGAAATTTTCGAGTATCGAGTTGAAATTTTCGAGTATCGAGTTGCAATTTTCGAGTATCGAGTTGAAATTTTCGAGTATCGAGTTGCAATTTTCGAGTATCGAGTTGCAATTTTCGAGTATCGAGTTGAAATTTTCGAGTATCGAGTTGAAATTTTCGAGTATCGAGTTGAAATTTTCGAGTATCGAGTTGAAATTTTCGAGTATCGAGTTGAAATTTTCGAGTATCGAGTTGAAATTTTCGAGTATCGAGTTGAAATTTTCGAGTATCGAGTTGAAATTTTCGAGTATCGAGTTGCAATTTTCGAGTATCGAGTTGCAATTTTCGAGTATCGAGTTGAAATTTTCGAGTATCGAGTTGAAATTTTCGAGTATCGAGTTGAAATTTTCGAGTATCGAGTTGAAATTTTCGAGTATCGAGTTGAAATCTTCGAGTATCGAGTTGCAATTCTCGAGTATCGAGTTGAAATCTGCGAGTATCGAGTTCAATTTTCGAGTATCGAGTTGCAATTTTAATTTTCAATCTGCTTTTGAAGTAGGCTATAGGATGTCCCTCTCCGACATGAAGAGAAAGCACAATTAATGTTTAACCCTTCTCTATCCAATTTGTTATTACGTTCTCCACGGAATTCGTAAAAGCCCCGGTAAAAGCACACTAGTTGTTCATAAAAAGGGGTAGGCCTACTAGTGGATAGGTATTAACCTCGGGGTATTACCCTCCCGAGTAGGCCTACATTGATACCAGAATGACTAAAATTAGACTAGGGTTAACTTATATATATACCGGGATATATACACGTTACCATTATATTAAGGGCTCGTGGATAACGAGAAAAAGGAAAATCTGCATCAGAAAATTCAAACTAGAAAATCGTTCATTTTAGCATACTTCAAGTTTCAAACTCGAAAACCTGCAAAATGAGCCTACTTCGAGTTTTATACTCGAAAATCTGTAAAATGTTTAATTTTAGAGTTTCATTTATACCTATTATAATGAAAAGCAAACTACTTCACATCATATTAGATTAACCCTACTCTAACGCAGGGGGTGCATGGTACCGTGGTATCCAACTCCCCTTACGGATGACTTTAACGTAACCCTAAAACGCTTTTATTTAGTTTTAGCACCCTCTACTTTTATATAGCTCGAAAATCGTTCATTTTGGCATACGTCGAGTTTCAAACTCGAAAACCTTTAACATGAGCCTACTTCGAGTTTTAAATTCGAGAATCTGCAAAATTTTAAATGTTCGAGTTTCATTCATACCTCATAATGTAAGGTAAACTAAATTTACTTCAGATCATTAGATTAACCATATAGTCCAACGAAGGGGTGGTATCGTGGTATCCAGCCCGGGATCCAACACCCCAACAGATAAGTTTACCGTAACCCAAAACGCTTTTATTTAAGCTTTAGCACACATTTCTTTTGTGCATGCGCATGTGCGAAAAATGTATCATTTGTAACAGGAAAGTTTAACTCGAACTTCGTTCATTTGAGCGCATTTCGAGTTACAAACTCGAAAACCTGCAAAATGAGCGTTCTTCGAGTTAAAAATTCGAAAACCTGCAAAATGATTAATATTCGAGTCTCGTCCATATTTACTATATATGAAAGGCAAAATACTTCAGATCAATCTAGATTAACATTTGGCCTAATAATATGTGTTTACCACTTTGATTAAGGGCCGCATGTGCGACAAATGCATCATTTGCAACAGAAACGTTTAACTCGAACTTCGTTCATTTGAGCGCATTTCGAGTAACAAACTCGAAAACCTGCAAAATGAGCGTACTTCTAGTTCAAAACTCCAAAACCTACAAAATAACCAATATTCGAGTGAAATCCATACTATTATATGAAAGGCAAAATACTTCAGATCAATCTAGATTAACATTTGGCCTAATAATATGTGTTTACCACTTTGATTAAGGGCCGCATGTGCGACAAATGCATCATTTGCAACAGAAACGTTTAACTCGAACTTCGTTCATTTGAGCGCATTTCGAGTAACAAACTCGAAAACCTGCAAAATGAGCGTACTTCGAGTTCAAAACTCCAAAACCTACAAAATAACCAATATTCGAGTGAAATCCATATTTACTATATATGAAAGGCAAAATACTTCAGATCAATCTAGATCAACCTTTGGCCTAATAATATGTGTTTACCACTTTGATTAAGGGCCGCATGTGCGACAAATGCATCATTTGCAACAGAAACGTTTAACTCGAACTTCGTTCATTTGAGCGCATTTCGAGTAACAAACTCGAAAACCTGCAAAATGAGCGTACTTCGAGTTCAAAACTCCAAAACCTACAAAATAACCAATATTCGAGTGAAATCCATATTTACTATATATGAAAGGCAAAATACTTCAGATCAATCTAGATCAACCTTTGGCCTAATAAAATGTGTTTACCACTTTGATTAAGGGTCGCATGTGCGACAAATGCATCATTTGCAACAGAAAAGTTTAACTCGAACTTCGTTCATTTGAGCGCATTTCGAGTAACAAACTCGAAAACCTGCAAAATGAGCGTACTTCGAGTTAAAAACTCGAAAACCTGCAAAATGATCAATATTCGAGTGAAATCCATATTTACTATATATGAAAGGCAAAATACTTCAGATCAATCTAGATCAACCTTTGGCCTAATAAAATGTGTTTACCACTTTGATTAAGGGCCGCATGTGCGACAAATGCATCATTTGCAACAGAAAAGTTTAACTCGAACTTCGTTCATTTGAGCGCATTTCGAGTAACAAACTCGAAAACCTGCAAAATGAGCGTACTTCGAGTTAAAAACTCAAAAACCTGCAAAATATCCAATATTCGAGTGAAATCCATATTTACTGTATATGAAAGGCAAAATACTTCGCAAGTGTGGGGTGCTTTATAACGAATTCCCGAGGGGGGGTGGTAACCACCCCCCCCCCCCCCTTGTTAAGATACGTAGTAAAAAAGGCTTGGTAGGACGAGGGTTAATAAGGGCCGCATGCCTAAAATGTATCATTTGCAACAGGAAAGTTTAACTCGAATTTCGTTCATTTGAGCGCATTTCGAGTAACAAACTCGAAAACCTACGAAATAAGCGCTGATATGAGCCTACTCGAGTTTCAAACTGAAACATGCAAAATGATTAATATTCGAGTCTCATCCATATTTACTATATATGAAAGGCAACATAGGCCTACTTCAGATCAATTTAGATTAATTTGCCTAAATATGCGCGACAAATGTACTATTCCGAAAACATATATAGGCCTACTTAGACACTAACAACACAACCATGATCATATCATCGTATTCTAAATTTAGTACTTGTATACAGTTCCTATATTTTGGAGTCATTTGTCGAATTTTTTCTCGTCAAGCATCCAAGGTGTCCCAAACTATTCTTTTCTTATACCAAATGACAAGACGAACATTTTGCGACCATTTTGAAGAAAATCCGAGCAACTTTAATTTCTGACCCCTGTACAAGACCTCTGACCTTTAAAGGACCCTATCTTGAGAACCATAGGTCGCATTGAGAAAAGAAATGCATTTCTGAAAACCTTGGAGTACCCGAAGTAATTTGATATGCTGCATACTGACATTTTGACTCTTTTAATTTTTCACCCTATTTACCCGTGTACAAACTTTACCCCTTATATCAAGGTCATGTGGGAAAGAAACATTTTGGCAGACAATAGATTCGGAATCTCTATACCCAAAAGGACAAAATAAAGGTGGTTGCCAGCCTTTACGCGAATTTGCGTCTAGCTGAACGATTTTTCCATTTTCGCACCAGACTATACGTTTTCAACGATCAGATCGCGAAGTACTGTAGTCTAAATCCCAGTCGTCGAAAAAAAGTAAAAAGATTGCGGCAGCCGCCTGCTTGACGATATCAAAATAAAAATGCTTGACGAGAAAAAAATTCGACAAATGACTCCAAAATATAGGAACTGTATACAAGTACTAAATTTAGAATACGATGATATGATCATGGTTGTGTTGTTAGTGTCTAAGTAGGCCTATATATGTTTTCGGAATAGTACATTTGTCGCGCATATTTAGGCAAATTAATCTAAATTGATCTGAAGTAGGCCTATGTTGCCTTTCATATATAGTAAATATGGATGAGACTCGAATATTAATCATTTTGCATGTTTCAGTTTGAAACTCGAGTAGGCTCATATCAGCGCTTATTTCGTAGGTTTTCGAGTTTGTTACTCGAAATGCGCTCAAATGAACGAAATTCGAGTTAAACTTTCCTGTTGCAAATGATACATTTTTAGGCATGCGGCCCTTATTAACCCTCGTCCTACCAAGCCTTTTTTACTACGTATCTTAACAAGGGGGTGGTTACAACCCCCCTCGGGAATTCGTTATAAAGCACCCCACACTTGCGAAGTATTTTGCCTTTCATATACAGTAAATATGGATTTCACTCGAATATTGGATATTTTGCAGGTTTTTGAGTTTTTAACTCGAAGTACGCTCATTTTGCAGGTTTTTCGAGTTTGTTACTCGAAATGCGCTCAAATGAACGAAGTTCGAGTTAAACTTTTCTGTTGCAAATGATGCATTTGTCGCACATGCGGCCCTTAATCAAAGTGGTAAACACATTTTATTAGGCCAAAGGTTGATCTAGATTGATCTGAAGTATTTTGCCTTTCATATATAGTAAATATGGATTTCACTCGAATATTGATCATTTTGCAGGTTTTCGAGTTTTTAACTCGAAGTACGCTCATTTTGCAGGTTTTCGAGTTTGTTACTCGAAATGCGCTCAAATGAACGAAGTTCGAGTTAAACTTTTCTGTTGCAATGATGCATTTGTCGCACATGCGACCCTTAATCAAAGTGGTAAACACATTTTATTAGGCCAAAGGTTGATCTAGATTGATCTGAAGTATTTTGCCTTTCATATATAGTAAATATGGATTTCACTCGAATATTGGTTATTTTGTAGGTTTTGGAGTTTTGAACTCGAAGTACGCTCATTTTGCAGGTTTTCGAGTTTGTTACTCGAAATGCGCTCAAATGAACGAAGTTCGAGTTAAACGTTTCTGTTGCAAATGATGCATTTGTCGCACATGCGGCCCTTAATCAAAGTGGTAAACACATATTATTAGGCCAAAGGTTGATCTAGATTGATCTGAAGTATTTTGCCTTTCATATATAGTAAATATGGATTTCACTCGAATATTGGTTATTTTGTAGGTTTTGGAGTTTTGAACTCGAAGTACGCTCATTTTGCAGGTTTTCGAGTTTGTTACTCGAAATGCGCTCAAATGAACGAAGTTCGAGTTAAACGTTTCTGTTGCAAATGATGCATTTGTCGCACATGCGGCCCTTAATCAAAGTGGTAAACACATATTATTAGGCCAAATGTTAATCTAGATTGATCTGAAGTATTTTGCCTTTCATATATAGTAAATATGGACGAGACTCGAATATTAATCATTTTGCAGGTTTTCGAATTTTTAACTCGAAGAACGCTCATTTTGCAGGTTTTCGAGTTTGTAACTCGAAATGCGCTCAAATGAACGAAGTTCGAGTTAAACTTTCCTGTTACAAATGATACATTTTTCGCACATGCGCATGCACAAAAGAAATGTGTGCTAAAGCTTAAATAAAAGCGTTTTGGGTTACGGTAAACTTATCTGTTGGGGTGTTGGATCCCGGGCTGGATACCACGATACCACCCCTTCGTTGGACTATATGGTTAATCTAATGATCTGAAGTAAATTTAGTTTACCTTACATTATGAGGTATGAATGAAACTCGAACATTTAAAATTTTGCAGATTCTCGAATTTAAAACTCGAAGTAGGCTCATGTTAAAGGTTTTCGAGTTTGAAACTCGACGTATGCCAAAATGAACGATTTTCGAGCTATATAAAAAGTAGAGGGTGCTAAAACTAAATAAAAGCGTTTTAGGGTTACGTTAAAGTCATCCGTAAGGGGAGTTGGATACCACGGTACCATGCACCCCCTGCGTTAGAGTAGGGTTAATCTAATATGATGTGAAGTAGTTTGCTTTTCATTATAATAGGTATAAATGAAACTCTAAAATTAAACATTTTACAGATTTTCGAGTATAAAACTCGAAGTAGGCTCATTTTGCAGGTTTTCGAGTTTGAAACTTGAAGTATGCTAAAATGAACGATTTTCTAGTTTGAATTTTCTGATGCAGATTTTCCTTTTTCTCGTTATCCACGAGCCCTTAATATAATGGTAACGTGTATATATCCCGGTATATATATAAGTTAACCCTAGTCTAATTTTAGTCATTCTGGTATCAATTTAGGCCTACTCGGGAGGGTAATACCCCGAGGTTAATACCTATCCACTAGTAGGCCTACCCCTTTTATGAACAACTAGTGTGCTTTTACCGGGGCTTTTACGAATTCCGTGGAGAACGTAATAACAAATTGGATAGAGAAGGGTTAAACATTAATTGTGCTTTCTCTTCATGTCGGAGAGGGGACATCCTATAGCCTACTTCAAAAGCAGATTGAAAATTAAAATTGCAACTCGATACTCGAAAATTGAACTCGATACTCGAGAATTGCAACTCGATACTCGAAGATTTCAACTCGATACTCGAAAATTGCAACTCGATACTCGAAAATTTCAACTCGATACTCGAAAATTTCAACTCGATACTCGAAAATTTCAACTCGATACTCGAAAATTTCAACTCGATACTCGAAAATTTCAACTCGATACTCGAAAAGATCAACTCGATACTCGAAAATTTCAACTCGATACTCGAAAATTTCAACTCGATACTCGAAAATTTCAACTCGATACTCGAAAATTTCAACTCGATACTCGAAAATTTCAACTCGATACTCGAAAATTTCAACTCGATACTCGAAAATTTCAACTCGATACTCGAAAATTTCAACTCGATACTCGAAAATTTCAACTCGATACTCGAAAATTTCAACTCGATACTCGAAAATTTCAACTCGATACTCGAAAATTTCAACTCGATACTCGAAAATTTCAACTCGATACTCGAAAATTTCAACTCGATACTCGAAAATTTCAACTCGATACTCGAAAATTTCAACTCGATACTCGAAACTTTTAACTCGATACTCGAAAATTGCAACTCGAAACTCGATACTCGAACTCGAAACTCGATACTCGAAGATTAGCAACACACGATAAACATCAACCGTTTCCCTCCGATATGCTATAATAGCAGAAAAAATGGTTCGGATCAGCTCATCGTAGTACTAATATAATGGTAAGTGTCTTTGAACTGGCATTTTAAAGCTCGTCCAACATTTTGGCATGTTAAATAATGTTGATGCCTTGTGCAAAAATCCAGTAGCTCAAACATACTATACGGTTTTCTTTAAAAAAAAAAAAAGAAGAATACATTGTAGGGAGTTTATTTGCTGGTGTTTAAATAGATTGTGCATTTTAGATTTCACACTATTTTTATGGACTTAAAAGGAATTTGTCAAGCTTTAATTCTGGATATAAAATGTGACCACTGAACTAATTTGATTGAGTTTTTGAGTTCATATTTTCAAATTTAATATTTATTTATTTATTTATTTATTTATTTATTTATTTATTTATTTATTTATTTATTTATTTATTTATTTATTTATTTATTTATTTATTTATTTATTTATTTATTTATTTATTTATTTATTTATTTATTTATTTATTTATTTATTTATTATTCAACCTGGGGTGACCAATCAATGCACTGCCACTGTTCTCCCTTGGTTCCCAGGTAGATTAAATAGAAAAGATTAAATATTTAATAAAAAAAGATTAAATAGTCTTAATTTCTGATAATAAACATGATAAAAAGTTGCCTAAAGAAATATTCGCTACAGTTTAGGTAACCTATGTTTGTTTTGAGTATTTATTCACTGACCAAGCTAAGGACGTGAGTGTATTGCATGTTGTGTCAGTAATAGGAAGCTCAAAAGCTTTAATTACTGTAATTTTATCACTTCTTGTTATACCATTGTTTACTACCTTACTCGATATTACTAGGTTGCAATAAAGCAAACCCACAAGATCCCTTATCAAACAGTTGCTGATCAGCTTTCAGTATAAACCTGCTTTATATATAATAGGCAGGATCAGCTCCCCGAGTTTTGATACACATGCAAGTACCATGTAGAATACTTTTATCAATTGAGCTACATGGGCAATTTTTGTTTGTAGTGAATGACGTTTCAAGATATAGCAGAGGCAATGTAAATAAAATGATAATAAGATCTTGTCTTGTGACATTATGATCAGCTGTACAGGGTTGAAAAGAACACAGAAATGCCATGCATACTTCACAAAACCTGTTCTTGCAAAGTGTTAAACAAGAAAGAAGGCTCATAATCGGAAAATCTTATTCATACATCCGTAGCATTTGAAGTATAGCGTCAGTTTCAATCGTAAGTTTCCCTGAGTGGATATTGCCCGTTTTTATACCAGCTCATAAGATTTAACCGACTCGAAGTGAAACAAAAAAACATTGCATACATTCTGATGATCACGTTACAGTTATCCACGTGAAACATACTATACAAATAGTTAGCCTAGAATTCGATCAGCATGATCAGTAGTGATTTGGACCGGGGATTGGGATTTTGTTACTTTCCGGGAAAATCTCACAATTGATGATTTTTGACAGTGAACGTTGACGACGCATCCATACATATTGCATAAAACTATATCTATATATATTTTCTGCATGTGCCATATACATATTTAAATAATGCATTATCCGGCTGTCATATTGATGAATTCCTTGCCCTATAAATTTCAAGTATTCACTATCCATGCTTTCCTTGTTGACAGACACAATTTCAAGGACGTGTCTATATTAAGAATTTTGACCCATTTATAACCTATAAGTTTTGTAGATTGCCCACAAAGCAATTGGTAAATAATTTTCTTAAGACAGATCCAAATAAGTAAAATTATGTACTCACTAGAAATATTTCGATTCCTGTCAGGAATCTTGTTCACTCTGGTTGTGGTGAGTGGTAGTGTTTCTAGATCTTATCGGCAAACTTTGTGACTGGTCTTGATGACGACACATGGGTTGCTTGCCGATTGATGATCTGATCGTATAGATCCGATCAAGTCTGTACGCCATCAAGACCTTCACAAAGTTTGCTGATAAGATCTAGAAACACTACCACTCACGGGGATTTGCCATTTGGTCTAATACCATTTGGTCTCATATCCATTTCGTCTACATCCATTTCGTCTAAACCCATTAGGTCTATATCCACTAAGTCCAATAATCATTGGTCCTTTAACCATTTGTTCCGATAACCATTTAGTCTAATAACCAATAAGTCTATAACCATTTAGTCTAACAACCATTTAGTCTAGTACTCATTTGGTCTATAACCAATAGGACTAATAGCCATTTGGTCTAACACCCATTTGGTCTACACACCATTTAGTCTTACTGGCATTTAGTTTATCAATAAATAGACAAAATGGTATTAGACTAACTGGTTATTAGACCATACGAGTATTAGACCAAATGGTTATTAAAGATATATTAGACCAAATGGTTATTAGACTATATGGTTAGTAGACATACCGGTTATTAGACCAAACAATATTAGACTAAATGGACATTAGACTATATGATTATTTGACTACAGGGCAATTAGCCTTTCTGGTAATAGACCAATTGAATATAGACTAAACAGGAATTAGACAAAATGGTAATAGACCAAATGGCAATAGACCCCACTCACCACAACCAGAGTGAACATGATTCCTTACAGGAATCGAAATATTTCTAGTGAGTACCTAATTTTACTTATTTGGATCTGTCTTGAGAACATTATTTACCAGTGACTTTAATGAACGATCCTGATGAATTTTTTCAAATATTTGATATCGGTTATTTTAAGGTGAGGGGGATAGCAGGAGCCATATTTCTACATGTAGTTCTAACCATTTAGCTCAAATATGTTATCTCATAGGAAATGAGTTGAGGGAAGGGGTATGAACGTTTGGACAGTATTTATTTAGAGAATAAACGATAGGAATTTTTATTTTGCCTATCCTCTACCGTGTGATAGACGACAGGCAGGTCCAATATTTTGAGTAGTGGATGCCGGCGCAGCCGGTATCCACTACGATAAAAATATTGGACCTGCCTGTCGTCTATCATAGGTAGAGGATAGGCAAAATAAAAATTCCTATCGTTTATTCTCATTCTTAGTCAGTTAAATATTATTTTAATAACTGTAAACAAATTAACTGTAAAGCAAAAACTAAGCTACCGTCATAAAAACTCCCCTCATTATAAAATGAACGAAACTTGTTTACAACTTCACGTATTCTGTTGCGCGTATTGCTAGCGCGTTCGCGTATTCCGCACTAGTCTACGCATCCAGCGCGATACATAAGCGCACCTCTACACGCGAGTTACGCATATCAAGACGCATGATGACGTGGGGTCGTCTACGGCCTGATAGACGGCACCCGAAATCATGCGATTGTCCAATCAGAAATGTGTCTACGAACTAGACCACTCCCACTGACTAAGAATTGAAAATGTTGGCCTTTCGTATTGAAGATATGGATTTTTTTCCCAAAACACCCAAAAAAATAGGTCTTTTGGTGAAAAAAATCCATATCTTCAATATAAAAGGTCAAAATTTTCAATTGATCGTCGGCTTTTCCTCCCAGCTACATACACTTTAAGAATATATCATTATATATAAAATTTATTTCGAGGACTGCTATATATCAAAAATTTGAAAAATATCAAATTTTAATTCGATACGTCTGCTCTCATGTCCCACAAAAATACTGTCGAAACGCCATAAACGCTCATTCTAGATCCCTTAAGTAAGCCAATAATCGCATTTGTATCTATACATGTATGTCTGCCGATGTCAAAACTAAAGTTTTGGGCGCTTTCCTCCCGAGAAAAATACACATGGGCGGAAATGACACCCCTTACATCAATCAAGCCTTGGGATCTTCATTATAGAACCCATACCATTCCACTTATGTGTCAGCTTTATTTGTCTCAATCTTTTATTGCAAACACCGCTAGATTATGCTTCCTTCTAACCCGCCTTAAGACGTTTTCGGCAGCAAATAGGGAAGGATAAGGTCTACTTTGGTGTCTGTTATGCACACCAAGTCAGCTTGTAAATGATGAAGGACAAATGTTGAATATCATGAATTAAAAATGAATGAAAGAGAAAGGTTATATTTTTAGTTTACTCCTATGAGCTTGATCAAAATCACTTTTTGGATTGTAAACGAATTCTGAGTTCAGTGATACCCACATAATCATACAACATTGAGAAATATAATACGAGTAAATTAATTATGTATTAAAAAGTCAATAAATAATTAGCTGATTTATTCAAGTATAGCGTATAATTGGTAAACTTATATGATGTTAGGTAACATATAGTGTTCTTGCACTCTTTCATGTTTGTCATGAGAGATGCAGTAATTAAATGCATCAGATATTCAACAGACATTAATAATGCCTTGGAGGTTTATTGCATAATTGATCAGATAAAAGTCCGTATCATGTTATTTTGGAATATAATTATTTAACCCCCTGAGCACTACCTGCCGATTTAACGTTGCCCCTGATTGATCAATTACATGATATCTTCACTTTAATCACCAATCAGAATGGAGCTTTGCAAATAATTCACCCCAATTTATTTGTGTGGTGAAATTACTCCAACAATGTTGCTGATTGGTCCAATTGATAATGAAAACTTCTTTTTGGCCAATCGGCAGGTAGTTCTCATGGGGTTAATAAAAAAGATACTTGATATGTAATTGGTGGAAAATCATTCAATCAAGGTTGAAACACGGTTGACTTATTAAATATTAAAGACCCTCTGACATTCATCATCAGCAAAAGGCATGTATATATAAATTGGCATTATGACAAAAATGTTTAATTAATTTAGTTCTAATGCGGATATACTCGTACAATACCGTATTTCAATGGACATTTTTCAATAAATACATTTATATTCATATATAGGATGATATCTCTTGATTCAGATATAACACACTTACAAGGATGCTTATACCCGGAGCGTTTTCATATTTGATGCATGTGTGTCTTTAAAAAATATATTTTGATTTGATTTAACAACAAAAAATAGGTCAATTGTTTCGATTGAAACTACGCTTTTTAAATACATGTTTTTGCCTATAATTGGATATGACGAGAAAGCCTAACAGAAATATCTTCATAACAACGACAATATGCGCGTTTTATTAATATTTTCATATATAATACAGCAACAATTTCAGACAAACACAATACTATTGATACTATTGACCTAATTTCATCTCGCCTTTTTGAAAATATCAAATGCAGCCGACAGGTAATTTTGCTTCACGGAAACCCGATTTTTACCTTAAAAAAATCAAATACAACAGTAAATACAGACCGACAGCTGCATTTCTTCCTGATGTTTGGGGATCGATGGAATCCTCGTGAAAGAGCTATTACATGGTAATTCACCCCCTAGATAACAGTAGTTTGTTTACAATGTTCCCGGAGGTATAGGCTAATCTATGGAATCCTTGACAGGAAGAAGTCGTGACTTGGTTACGCAACAGTCATCAACTTTGTAACGTGGAATGTAAAATGGACTATAGAAAATCTACTTTTAAGGTGATGTTGATCGGTTTAACTTATTTTAAGTTTGTGTTCAATTTTCTTGAAGTTGGTTAAGGGCTGGGGTATGAACGTTTGGACAGTATTTATTGTGGGACATTAGAGCACATCAGACATATCGAATTCCATTCTGAATACGAAGAATGTCATTCTGATATCAAATAATTTTGATTTTTGAAATTCGCAATTTAATACACATTTTATGGCAAATCATTAAAATTGATATTTTTGATATTTAACAGTACTTGAAGTAAACTTTATAAATCTGATGATTTATACTTAAAGTGTATGTAGGGATGAAAAGCCGACGATCAATTGAAAATTTTGACCTTTCGTATTGAAGATATGGATTTTTTTCCCAAAACACCCAAAAAATTAGGTCTTTTTGGGAAAAAAAATCCATATCTTCAATATGAAAGGTCAAAATGTTCAATTGACCATCGGCTTTTCCTCCCTGCTACATACACTTTAAGAATATGTCATTAGATTTATATAATTTACTTCGAGGACTGTTATATATCAAAAATTTGAAAAATATCGAATTTTTATAATTTGTCGTAAAATTTGTATTATATTGTGAATTTCAAGAAATGAAAATTATTTGATATCAGAAAGACATGCTTCGTATTCAGAATGCAATTCGATAGGTCTGAGGTGCTCTCATGTCCCACAAAAAATACTGTCGAAACGCAATAAACGCTCATTTTAGATCCCTTAAGTTATTGATAGATATTAACAAGTTTAGTATTATATTCATTGTTTTTGGAATTAAGAAACATATTGTAATACGCTCAAAAATGATACACGCATTGTGCTCGTTGCGTTAACGTCCCCGGGTTAACGTAAAGAGTGATTGAATATTTTGCAAGTATTGAATGAGAATATACATATGAATTATTTGTATTATTAGTACGTGAATAGGGCATAGCAATAACAGTTTAAGCTTACTCGTTGCTTCACCTTTGGTTTATATAAATCTAGATTAGATACCCATAAAGATACACGATGTAAATGCTGAAAATGTACGGTTAATTCGACCGCTATACCATTCATATTAAAGTGTGTCCCAATAAAATTAATCGGATGCTTTTATTTTGTTATAACTCTAAAAGTACACAATTGAATCACAAAATTGAAAACGAAGCTTATAGCACAATCTGTTTCCTACACATCAGTGCAAATTGCTATCGATTCAGTTCAGTGGTTACAAAGAAATGTGTGATAATATGATTATGTAACGCCTGTCGTATTACATTTATTCCAAAGTTTGACCTTGCGCCTGTTCATACATTCTGAACAGACTGTTAGATGACACAGCTTTCCCGAGTAGCTCTTTTATAGTCGTTTCTTGTGGTCATCGTGACATTGACATTGATGTCAATCAAAATCACAATTTAATTTTCAATATCATTACCATGATTAGATGATCCATTCTCAGAGCTTTATTTTGCTAAAAACTAAATCATACTTAGACTTATGGTTCCAGAAACATGACCATTTCAATATTGGGAGAACAATAAAATACAATAGTTGACTAGGAAGGAATTTGACATTATTGGCTATATCTGAAAATCAATATTCCCGACATCCGACTCATTTTGCTAAAATCTTATTCGTGTTGAGGTATCTTTGACATTAGAGAGCTTGCGAAATGACGTTACTTTAACTTTAACTTTAACGTCTAGAGGATTATAGAGGATTATGTATTCAAAACCACCTTGGTTTTGAAGACATAATCCTCTATAATCCTCTAGACGTTAAAGTTAAAGTTAAAGTTAAAGTAACGTCATTTCGCAAGCTCTCTATTATGTAATAACGATTTGCGTTAGAAGTGATGATGTATACGGATTAACTACCATACCAGTAGTTTTCAACAATTTTTGAATATATCGCACTGCACTATTAGGCCTACTATTCACGCGGTACCTCTGCAATGAACCATAGATGTCAAAGAACAGGAATAAAGACTTGGAACGTAATTCTATAGAATATTCATATCATGCTGATTACCTGTAAGATTAGTATCTTTGAAAAGAGCAGTATTTTATTCAATCTATGATTGCAGACATACACAGGTGATCTGGTGATGAGTGCACCCCTACTACTAATTCGATCGGCATCACTTTTACTGGTCGGTATATATGCTAGGATAGTAAATCTAGCCATGTAAACTGTTAATTACTGTGTTGTATTGACGCACTGTCCACTGTGGTACAAACTACAAGTGTCTGGGAAATGTGAGTGAAATATTAACGAAATTTGTGCAAATACTGGTTCTACTTGACCCTTAAAGCGCTATCCACTCGTTAATAATTGGAAGCTTCTCTATTTACTAGGTCACCGAAAATAACACATCCGTATAGTACTTTTTGTTTTGCTTTTACATTGCACCTAATGCGACAGGTTGATGATGAACTTGCACCTTATTAAATTCTTTTCAAGTAGCCTATAAAAGGAAAACGTGCCTTGGAACTTTTTTGTCTCACTGTAGTAACTTTATGTCTATGAGTTTGATTGCGGCATGTATTAATTAACACGATTTATGTCTTAATCATTCATTTCAAATACAGTTTTTCCGTGAACTATCACTTTGCTATTTGCGTATTTTGTTTTTATTAACGAATGCTTAGTCTGTAATCAGAGAATAATTTTATTGATTTCAAATGGAAAAGTGATTGCCAGATAATAAATCATAATCATATAATTATTCGTAGTTAATTGACAGTTGAGAAAAATGATTTTAATCAATACTAATTCGTCACTATAATGATTATTCATATTCATCATGTTCATATTTAAATTAAATTGAAAGCCGATGAACGTGGTTCATAATTAATCTTACACTTTTAGACGTCATAAGATAGATAATTATGCTAAATAAACACATTTGATAAAAAATTGTAATCACTTAACGACTCTCTGTTACATCTTCCACAACGAGCGATCAATGTATGATGCCATTACCATGGTGTAACACACTATTACCTGTAGTTTTAGAACTAGTACAGAACACTTGACTTATTACAAGAAAACGCATATAAACTTATTTATTTATGTAAACGACGCTATGAATTTTGTCACACGCGAGATAAAAACGCTAAATAAACACAGATTTCATAACGTTCTCAATTTATTTGTACGGCTATCTGTTACAGTTACATCTATGCAAACGACGTATCATAGTACGCTTTCCATAACAAGGGTGTCACCACACACGGGTTTTTTCCCTGCATACAGAATTAGTCAAGTAAACTTAACACTTTATACATTGAACACACACAAAAATATTGGATTGATGATAAAAGTGATACTGCAAATAAGTTGTATCATGAGAGAGAAAAAAACATACGGGTTTGGCGAAGTTCTTAATCAATCTAACTATACGGTATTACATTATGTAAACAACGCATCATAGTAAGCTTTCCATAACAAGGAAAATACATTTGATTATAAGAAAGCTAAAATGCTAAATAAGTATGGATTCGATGAAATATTTCAACTAACAGCATAATACGCTTTCCATAACCTGGGTGTAATAATACGCTCCCCATAACCTGGGTGTTACCCCACATATAATACGCTTTCTATAACACGCTTTCCATAACCTGGGTGTAACCCCACAAAAGGAAACTGCAGTTCCCGAATTAATCAAGTAAACTTATACAACAAAGCATTACTCAACTTATTGCATTTATTGATACAAATTACAATATCAATACATTTTACCATAAGGGAGGTAACATGCTAAATAAGCATGGGTTTGATGAAATATTTCAACTTAACAGCTCTTGTTAAACCGGCAAACGACGCATCAACGTACGCTTTCCAGAACCTGGGTGTTCTCAAACAAGATTTGTTTTATGCAGTTACAGAACTATTATGTTTCACTTGTACCCAGCAAACACACAAAACGTTTTAAAAACGTTTTTAATAAGTTATATTTTGGCTTTTGGTTTACATAAAAACGTTTTAATAACATTAAAATGTCGGGTTATATAAAGGTCATGAAAACGTTTTAAAACGTTTTGTATGAAAACACACTACAACAATATTTTTAAAATGTTTTCAAAAATGTTATTGTAAACTATTTTTGCAAACATTTTTGCCAAATATTTTGTCAACACTTAAATAACATTATGTTAAAATATTTGCACTCAGAAACACAGAAATGTTCTTAAAATGTTTTTTGGGGTTTTTTTCAAAACGTTTTAAAAACATTTAAATGTCGGGTTATATAAAGTTCATGAAAACGTTTTTAAAACGTTATTGCAAATATTTCGGGCAAACATTTTTCGCAAAATATTTTTTCAACCCCAAAATAACATTCTGTTTAAAATGTTTTGTATCAAGTTTTCAAAATGTTTTTGGAATGTTATTAAAACGTTTTATACTCTTTATATAACCCGACATTTAAACGTTTTCTCTGAAACATTTTTTGTTTGATGAGGAGTAGATTATAAAAAAATAATTGTTAATGTTATGAAAACGTTTTATACCCTTAATATACCCTTTATATAACTCGAGATTTAAACGTTTTCTGACAACTTTTTATAACCTTTTGCGAATTATGTCGAAAACGTTTTGTGTTTGCTGGGTAACTTATCACACAACATTTCAATTGTTTGTTGAAAAGATATCCGTGCTTTCAAAATATATAATGAAAGATTTTTTTTATATCACTTATATCATTTTTTTTACAAATTACATCATCAATTAATTTTGCTTCACATAACAAAAGATTTATCTCCTCTTTTTTTTTTCTTTTCAGAAATAACAGCCGACACCGGACCACTTATTAACTTCCTAACAAAGGACTATGACAAGTTGGTTCGACCAGTAGTACTAGAGTCTCAAGCGGTGAATGTACAACATATGAGATAGTCCCTGTTAATGTTATACAATTCGTAAGTACAAGAATAATTATTTCTAATTAAAAGCACATGGTTATGTGACTGATTGCACGGTGTGTGTCGTATATGCAATAGCTGCCTTTTGCTATTTAACATCATGAGCAACTTTATCAGTATGCTTCGAGTATATTTATAAATACGTTTTTATAAATACGCATGTGACTCATGGGCACGACATACCAAGCGGACCTAATCCTCCTGCATTAACCACTATACAGAAAATGATAGGAACTCTGTAGATAAATATCATCAAATTTAAGTATTAATTGAATCGCAAGATTATTACAAATGAGGGGATTCCAAATTTGTAATATGTTATAAAAAAAAAATTGAAAGTATTTGACGACAGAAAAAGTATTCAACGACGAACACGTTTAGAACATAAATCACAAAGTAAACCAGATAGACAATTTTGCTACACAGTAGTCTCGTGTATGAAGACCATCCGCTATGTAGTACGTCACTTCGTGACTTAGTCTACAAGCTGTTATGGCAGCGCGAAAGTGGTCATGTGCGTATTTATAACAGCGTATTTATAAATATAGTCGAAGCATACTGTTACCTGATAAAAAAAAAGCTTAACCTCACGAGACAAACATAGCGTCCAGGTTTTTTTTTATTACTCTGCAAATGCAGTAAATGTGTCAAAATCTAGCACGAAGCAGCCATTAGACATGCGATTTTCTTGCACTCGTGGGACGATATATTCTTTTTATTCAATGTCCTTACTTGATACGTACAGATACAAAACAGTCTTGATCTTCGGTATTATACATGCTGCAGTACATACCGGTAGCTATTTACACAAGTTTAAAATCTAAGTTGCCACTGAACTACCGGTTCTTGAAAGTTCTCTATATGTTCACAAGAGATATATTACTCAGTGTCATTGTTCAATTTTAATATAACATAAAGCCTTTGCATCGGGGCCTGAGATTGGAATTCCAGTTTCCTTTCTCACGAAGTAAGGGCTAAGAGTAAAATTGTACAATTGTGTTTGGGAGTGGCCTTCTCTCTTTCTCTTTTTCTAGCTATTTTCTTCCATTTCTTGCTTTGTTTATCAAAGCTATCTAACAGGCCAGCATGCATATATTAGCCTACACTGGCTATCCAGGCTTGTGCATTTGTATGAGCTTGGAACGGTCCATGGTTTTCCATGGATTAGCATGTGTTCGTCACGGACCAACCTGGGTAAACAAACAAACAAACAAACAATATATCAAGTCATCCATGACTGATTGAATTGAATTGACGATGGAATATGTGGTTTAAGTTCAAAATGTGAGGTTCCTTAAACAGTATGTGATGCTTCGGGAGCATTACGGAAGAAATGCCATAAATAGCACTTCTTAGCCATAAACAAGTCATAGTCATCCAGGAGCAGTACATGTTGAAGATGTCGCGAATAAATACCAACGTCACACAGCGTCATCATACCTATATCTTCGTGTCGAAAATTGACGTGATAGTACGGCGAATCCTCTCTTTTTTTTCAAAAGCTACGCATGTCGATTTTGTTCGAGATAGGCCGAGCGACTCAGGCTAAGCATACCATTTACACGATATGAGATACCACAGAGCTTGCCGCAGAGTTTCTATTCTACGATTTGCGCATGATCAGTACCACATATGGTGTTGCCATTATAGAAAATTCGATTTGTTGTCAGGTAAAACGCAGGTTTTGTTTCCAATACACCAA
Source organism: Amphiura filiformis (assembly GCF_039555335.1). Lineage (NCBI taxonomy): Eukaryota > Metazoa > Echinodermata > Ophiuroidea > Amphilepidida > Amphiuridae > Amphiura > Amphiura filiformis. The sequence continues at coordinate 36,693,679 of NC_092642.1, forward strand.
CTCGAAATGCAATACACTAATTAGCGGGGCCTTGCTGTTTGCTGTGGATATATTTTACTGCATTTTATAAGTAAAGATTTTGAAATCAAAAGTCAAAATTGTGATATATTCAACTGCTTGAGAAATGATTTATATAAAGGAACCCGTGTAAGATCAAGGTGCTGTATCTATAATACAATGTACATTATCGACGCACTATACCACTTTCTTTATCTGCGTCAATAATAGTAATACTTGGCGATCTAGCGATCGATTTCTAGCCAATCAATAATAAATCTACATAATATTAATCTTAAAAATGCCTTATGTCACAGAATGATTAGAGTTTGTTAGATGATAAAAACAAACCATCTACTCTTTCAAATCTAGTAGCTATCTTTCTGTAGAACGCTATAATAATGGGAAACATTCATAGTTATTGTTTGTATCAAAATAATATTTTTAGTCTCTCAAGGTGTGCCAGAAATTCTTTAATTGTTGATACCCCATCAGAACCAATACTATTCCTAGTCAGTTCAAGATGATGCAGTGCTGGAGTGTGTTGGAATGACCGAGCTAGTGCTGATGCCCCATCTGAACCAATCCTATTCCCAGCCAGGTTAAGATGCTGTAGTAATGGGGTGTGCTGGAATGACTGAGCCAGTGCTGATGCCCCATCGAAACCAATCATATTCCCAGTCAGGTTTAGATGCTGTAGTAATGGGGTGTACTGGAATGACAGAGCCAGTGCTGATGCTCCATCTGGACCAATCCTATTCCAAGCAAGGTTAAGATGCTGTAGTGCCGTTGTATGTTGAAATGACTGAGCCAGTGCTGATGCTCCATCTGGACCAATGCTATTCCCAGCCAAGTTAAGATGCTGTAGTGCTGGGGTGTGTTTGAATGACTGAGCTAGTGTCGATGCCCCTTCTGAACCAATCATATTATCAGCCAGGTTAAGATGTTGCAGTGGTGAAGTGTGTTTGAATGACTGAGCCAGTGCTGATGTCCCATCTGAACCAATCATATTCCCAGCCAGGTTAAGATACTGTAGTTCTGGAGTGTGTTGTAATGACTGAGCCAGTGCTGACGCCCCATCTGAATCAATGCTATTCCTAGTCAGATTAAGATGCTGTAGTGCTGGGTGTGTTTGAATGACCGAGCTAGTGCTGATGACCCATCTAAACCAATGTAATTCTCAGTCAGGTTAAGATGCTGTAGTGACGGCGTGTATTGTAATGACTGAGCTAGTGCTGTTATGTCATCGAAACTAATGTAAGTATACTTCAGAACAAGATGTTGCAGCTTTCCTGTGGAACCACGTAGTAGTGCAGTTATTTTACTACCAGGTATACATCTGGAAATCGTTACATTCCGAAGCGACGTCAGCATCACATCCTTTCCCCCAATTTCATCCTGCAAATTAACATCAGTCAGGTGATACTCTCTAAGTTCGGGAAATTGTTGGACAAGATTTGCCAAATTGCCACGAAACACCACACCTTCGAGACTACATTTTTTGACATTTTCATTCACGCATTTTTTCGTTACGTTCCCAGAAACATACACATTTTTTAGAGTTATCTCAGAGAGGAGATCTTGACTGCTGCACATTTTTGTAAATGCCTGTAGGTTCAAAGCACATCCGGATAGCAAAAGCTTTGTTAGAATGTTTTTTGGTAAGGGAAACGAATAGAAACAGTCAAATGAAAGGGCTTGTTGTAGAGCTTCAAGACGTTGTGCATATTTCTGTTCTAGTTTGAGTATTGGGTTTGATGTGGATATTTGAAAAGTAGGCTCAGTACCCCAATTCATTGATAGTTCAATAGGCGTCTTTGCTCTAGAAAGTATCCTACTCAAAGATGGTTCAAGTGATCGATGTCTAATACTTGCACTGTTTTGGACAACCAACTCTTTCACCGAGGCAATTGTCACTTGTGGCAAAGCCACTCCCGCAGTCTCAGATATGTCCCCGTGCTTATATCCTACATATGTGCTACCCAAGGATGGATCAACTGATTTTAAAACAGTATCAAGTGATTGACTTCTCCCCACCCTAACACGGACAGTGGGTTTATTGGACGAGGTGACGCCAAACTTTGAACTTCTTTCTGTTTCTTCAACTAATGATACTGTATCCAGGGTCACCGAAAATGGTATTATCTGGTTGGAAAGGAAAATAAGTAAATCAAGCTCGGGTAGTTGAAACTGTGAAAAGATGATCCTAATAGGTGTACATTGTCTTCTCTCTTGACCCTTCTGACAATTTGCTAACTTCAGGTTACGTAGAATCTGTGAACAAGAAACTTGTGAATCTGGAGAAGATGAATTCAGATTCAATCTGCTAAGATTTGGCAGGGACTGTACAAGGTTTGTTTGTTCTCGAGCTAGTGAAGGGTCAATATCAATTTTTGTCTCAAAATTGATGACAACAAACTTGACATTAGATAGCCAAGAATTTGCATCATTTTTGGAGATGAAGTAGTGAATGAGGGAAGATATTTCCTTGTTGACAGGCCAATTTCCATAATTCATCCGTATCCTCTCAACCAAGGGGCTGAGAAGGGCATGTAAATGTGGACTAGTTTGCACAGAGTCCTCTGACATCTGCGACTCAGCCTCAAACAAAAGAAGGAGAGGAAGTTTCCAGGGATTAACAACACGTGGACCTGCACCAAATATGCATGTGTCGTCAATTCTTACGTCAACTGCCGTTTCGCGTACTAGGTGCTTCAGTATGGTTGAAGCAGCTGTCAAGCTAAGACCACAACAAAATTGTAGTAAGTTCTTATTGCCAGCAACCTGTTTTATGGCTGATAAGAACTCAACTTGATTTGTATCCGCTATATCGGCAAGATACGCAGCAGCACAAAACTCTTGAAAACTTTTGTGTATGGGAAATGTCAGGAATTCTTTTTGCTTAAAACCCTCACGTTTTTTCTGAGTTGAACAAAATCCTAAACGTTGTGATACTTGCAAATAGTCAGTAGGGACTTCTTTTATCGTAACTTTGTGGCCACAAAGATCTTGCAATGCAAATTTCCCCACACCTTGCAGAACGTTGTCGACATTAGGGATGGTTTGGGGAGAAATCGCATCTGGGTAACATCTTTCCATCATAAAGTCAATTACTTTACGATACAAGGACGCCACTCCCTATGCGAAAAAAGCATGGTTGAACTATGGTTAACCATGGTCAACCATGGTTCAACCATGGGTTTTGACCATGGTCAAACCATGGTCAACCATGCTTTGAAAAATGGCACCACGGCCAGAGACCATGGTCAACCATGGTTAACCTTTTGACCATGTTCTATCTAAAGTGACCATGGTCAACCATGGTTAAAACTTAGCATGTTTGACCATGGTTGAACCATTGTCAACCATAGTTCAACAACCAGGGTTTTGACCATGGTCAACCATGTTTTTGACCATGGTCAACCATGATTTTGACCATGGTCAACCATGTTTTTGACCATGGTCAACCATGGTCAACCATGTTTTTGAAAAATGGCACCACGGCCAGAGACCATGGTCAACCATGGTCTATCTAAAGTGACCATGGTCAACCATGGTCAAAATTTGCATGTTTGACCATGGTCAACCATGTTTTTGACCATGGTCAACTATGGTCAACCATGTTTTTGAAAAATGGCACCACGGCCAGAGACCATGGTCAACCATGGTTAACCTTTTGACCATGGTCTATCCAAAATGACCATGGTCTATCCAAAGTGACCATGGTCAACCATGGTCAAAACTTTGCATGTTTGACCATGGTCTACCATGGTTGGCAGTGGTGCCATTTTTCAAAAACACGGTCAACCATAGTCAATATGATCATGTTTAACCATGGTTGACCATGGTCAAATTGTCCATATTTGACCATGGTCAAGCATGGTTAACTTTTGACCATGGTCAACCATGGTCAAAACTGTTCATGTTTAACCATGGTTGGCAGTGGTGCCATTTTTCAAAAACACGGTCAACCATAGTCAATATGATCATGTTTAACCATGGTTGACCATGGTCAAATTGTCCATATTTGACCATGGTCAAGCATGGTTAACTTTTGACCATGGTCAACCATGGTCAAAACTGTTCATGTTTAACCATGGTTGGCAGTGGTGCCATTTTTCAAAAACATGGTCAACCATGGTCAAAATGGCACCACGGCCAGAGACCATGGTCAACCATGGTCTATCTAAAGTGACCATGGTCAACCATGTTATGACCAACGTATGCACCAACCTTACTGATGGCCTAGGGACAGAATACCCTTTACTACCAGGTTCACACAAAGTAAACACAGTACACTGTAATTACTATTTCAAAACCATAAAACACTAGTAACATTTATTTTGGGGTTAATTACATCATCAGGTGGGGCTTTAACCATGTTAACTGTAAACCGGCCTGCTTCACTAGTTATACTACACATACACAATCATATCATGATTAGCATAGAATAATAATATTAATATGTATCATTGACAGAGCCAGTCAGTCGTGAGCATGGTCGCTAATGAGCTGAATCGGCTAGTTGTGAAATGAGGATCTCGAAGAATCTCATGGTTTCTCGCTCGCAATCCGTGTACAATAATTTAGACAAAAACACGCTCAGCACTGGCTGACCTGAAAGATAAGGTATATACTGTCATCTGTTATCTGAAAAACATTTCAAAATTGCTTCCAAATTGCTAAGGAGACATGTACATTTAATTCTGTGACAAAAAACGAGACCAAGTTTGCTTTATTTTTGTTGTTTTTGATCATTTAAATGACACTAACTTTTTGTTCAATTTTTCCAAATTGAAAACCTTAGGCGACATTCGTCTACCTCCCTCCGATTTACCTAATCATGAACTTTTTGACTTCATTTTCACGTAGTTCACATAATTCCGCTTCGTTTGGTATATTTATAGGTATGTGTTATTTAGATTAAGTGTCTAAATTGTTCTTAAAAATGATGGAAAAATGCGAATTTTACCGAATTGCAGGCCTTTCTCGTGGTATTTTTTGCGTCACCTATCAATCAACATTCGGGTTGTACGCGCCCTAACACAAATACCGCGCCGGCGCGCGGTTACCTTTGCGTGACGCTCGCGCTATGCAAGTGGTGTACAGTGTGATACGCGTTTAAGTTCGCCACAACATAAATAAGTAAACAAAAAGTTTTAAAAACCTGAATATTTTCAAAGCTCATTTCATCTTCGCCGATAACTGTCTACCTCCCGGGTGATTTACGTCAATTTGTACAACATTTTTGTGGCATTTGTGTACAAAACCGTTTTATCTTTCATATTTGTGATTTTTACGATTGTGTTATTTAAATTACAAATACAAAATTAAGTTTAAGTATGATGGTTTTTTTCCCAACTTTTTACTGAAATTGTTTAGTTCAAAACACACGTTTATTTTTCATCTAAATAATCTTTGATTTCCTTCTTTTTTGTGACATGCAAGTTCACTAGTTTGGAATGCTAATTTGAGAGAGTGATAATTTTTCGTGTTAAAATAAAGAAATTAGAGCTCTTCAAACAGGGAAATGTCATGGGCTGATTGTTCTCGAACCTCATTTTACCTTCCCAAAAAAGTGTCTATACCTCCTGGTCGATTTACGCCAATTCGTACGGATTTTTCGAGGTATTTGTATTCAAAACCTTTGTATCGGTCAGATTTTTGAATTATACGAATGTGTTATTTCAATTACCGCAGAAAAATGGAATTTAATACTGTGTTTTTCCGACATTTGTACTGAAATGTGCTAGTTCAAAACACACGCTATTTATTCATCCAAATAAACTTGGATCTACTTCTTTTTTCGCAACGTGCTAGTTCATTGGGTTGGCATGATAATTTGAAAGTTTCGTAATTTTTTGTGTTAAAACAAAGAAATGGGAGCTCTTCAAACAGGGGAATGTCATGAGCTAATTAGTATGCATAATTGGCCACGGAGCATTACGCGCACTGGTTGTTATGCATATTTACTTTCACACAGAGCAGCGTTTGAGCGTGCTCACGACTGACTGGAGCCATCAATTTGTGGCATGAGATGTTCTAGAGTCATTATTATCCATGTTATCATGTCTTGATCTCTATCTGGTGTTTCCATGAAGAGTCAGCTGTAGCTTGTCGAACAGATAATGCATGCATGCAGCTCGCGTTTTTGTGCACAATACTCAAAAGTCATGTCATGACAGAAATACCACAGCTAGCTCTAACTTGCTTGAAGTCTACAGTTTTTACTCACTGCTTAAGCTTAACAGTTGTTTGGGATGTTTCCATACCAACTTCACCTCCAGTGGGTTCCTCAATAACTGATAAGTCTTTCAATTGAAACTCTTGCATTTATTCTGCAAATGTTAGATGTAAGAACGGAAACAATCTCAGCACATGTGTGCCATCCATTTTGCTCATGCAGGCTGCCATTTTGATCTCCTACTGTATCCAGCCTGTAGGCAATTAAGCCTGTCTCCCATGGTCAGGTGAGGTGATGACCATGGCTGACCATGCTCAGCCATGCTAAAGCATGGTTGACCATGGTATACTTGAAGTAACCATGGTCAACCATGGTCAGGTGAGGTGATGACCATGGCTGACCATGCTCACACATGCTAAAGCATGGTTGACCATGGTATACTTGAAGTGACCATGGTCAGGTGAGGTGATGACCATGGCTGACCATGCTCACCCATGCTAAAGCATGATTGACCATGGTATACTTGAAGTGACCATGGTCAACCATGGTCAAGTGAGGTGATGAACATGGCTGACCATGCTCACCCATGATAAAGCATGGTTGACCATGGTATACTTAAAAGTGACCATGGTCAACCATGGTCAAGTGAGGTGAAGACCATGGCTGACCATGCCCGGCCATGCTAAAGCATGGTTGACCATGGTATACTATGGTGACCATGGCAACCATGGTTGACCATGGTCAAGCCACCATGGCTGATCATCGCTGACCATAGTTAACCATGGTCAACCATGTTTTGACCATGGTTGACCATGGTTGACCATGCTAGCACGGTTGACATTTCGCCTAGGTCCTTTAGGTAACTGATCATCGTCTTGCCATAGGATACATAGCATTGAAAGAGTTAGGGGATTTTTAGACAGCCATGACAACGTAGAAGGTAGATTTGCTATTGCCTTTTCTAGATTCTTTGCACTCGTGTTTGACTTTACTTCTCTTTTTATGTACTCCGCTGTCGCCACATCTGGAAACCCTATCAAATCTACTGAAGTATAGCCTTTGTAATGCTTTTTGAAGTCATACAATTTCTCTGGTCTGGTGGTGACTATTACACGGCTACCAGATAACCATGTACCATTTAGAACAGCAGATAGACTCTTCCCTTTTCCCCTCCCCTCCCAATTTTGGTTCACCTCATCATAACCGTCCAAAAGAAAGGCAGTTGACTTAGCATTGACTTCCATCAACTTTTCAAGTTTCTCTCTTGGTTCACCTCTAAGCAACTGATCTTCTATAATCTGAAATACATCAGACCCTTGTTCTACCTTACACATATCTATTACAAAGAGGAGGTTTACATCTGAGACTTTATCATCCTTCCTCCAATTATAGGCTAGTCCATTGTGTATAAGTGTTGACTTTCCACTACCAGGGCTACCCACCACAACTACATGATTCTTGATTTCCTCTTGCTCTTCAATCTTCAACGACAGCAAATCAGTACAAGTTAAACTCACAGTTTGCTGGCTGTCGGATGATGTCTGTAACTGCAATTCAGGCTCCATAAATACCTTATCCGTATCGCGTGTTTCATCTACCATTGTTGGAAGAAATTGCATATGGCAATAGGTTTCTCTATACATGGTTTCCAGTTTTCCTGTGATGTCTTGTAAGTATGCGTCGCCTTCAAAAAGTGAGGAATAGATATTGAGAAAAAAACCGGACATAAAGATAAATGTGTATAACTCAAATGTGTAGTAATCATATTTTATAATAATTAATGTAAATGTTTACAAGACAGGGTAATTATTCTATCTATAAGAAGCTATGAATAAATCATTTTAATCGGTATTGCAATTCATGGTGGACGTAATTCTTTTATGAAAAGTTTGGGATCCTTGCATCAATATTACGATAATAAGAAAGAAATAAGAAAGAAAGAAAAAGAAAGAAAGAAAGAAAGAAAGAAAGAAAGAAAGAAAGAAAGAAAAAGAAAGAAAGAAAGAAAGAAAGAAAGAAAGAAAGAAAGAAAGAAAGAAAGAAAGAAAGAAAGAAAGAAAGAAAGAAAGAAAGAAAGAAAGAAGAAGGAAGGAAGGAAGGAAGGAAGGAAGGAAGGAAGGAAGGAAGGAAGGAAGAAAGAAAGAAAGAAAGAAAGAAAGAAAGAAAGAAAGAAAGAAAGAAAGGAAAGAAGGAAAGAAGGAAAGAAGGAAAGAAGGAAAGAAGGAAAGAAAGAAAGAAAGAAAGAAAGAAAGAAAGAAGAAGGGTCTATCTTGGCCGACCAAGCTATCCGTGTCTATATGACGGTTCGCATGATGACGCAATCGCATCACGTGGGATACCTGCGCTTGCAAATTGATGTTTTTTGATGCTTGGTACGGTTAGGGTTAATATTTCAGAAACAATGCAATGCATTCGAATAAATCAAATGACACATTTTTCGAAGAAACCATTTAACTCTTAAATGTTCCTAGAGCACCATCGTCTTGCGCTTTACCGGGTGCTTTACGACCTTTAGTTAACAGGTGACGTGGTATTTGGATGTTTTGCGCATGTCAACCATAATGCATACACTTCACCGCTAGCTAAAGGTCGTAACTGACTTATTCCTAAAATGAGAGTACTGTGTATACCTTTTGGTGTAGTGTCTGGCGGGTCCATTTTGGTGTCTATCTTCTCATGTGCTATTAAAATATAAATAATGGTGACAAACAGACAAACAGTAGTTAATTATCTATCATGTTTATAAAAAGTTGTATTGTTTTAAGCCTCTGCCATGCAACTTACCATTTAATATACTAAGTATTCTCTTGACATAACAACAACATCTTCAACAACATCATCATCATTGTCACCATTATCATCAACAACATCAACATGACACGGTACTATTGCTAAAAAATAAAATCCCCCCTAACACCTGGACGAATTCCAAGATTGTGATAATATTGCATGGGATATATTTTGTTTGACTTTATTTTGACTTACCACAGTAGGATATGTTGTTAATCTGATCACCATACACATTGTGCATTGCTCCTTGAACATTGAATTCCTTTTCAACGATATGACCTTGATTGGTCCCAATATTAATTCTTTGAATGGCAGTGGCTTCAATTTGGTTCATTTCAGGCGGTTTTGAGGGGTTGAGTTGGGTCATATCAGAAGCTTTCCTGACGACATCGCTTTGTTCTTGGGGTTCCATCTCCATCCCTTCATATTCAGGGATGTCCATAGCTTCGATTTGGTTCATTGTAGATGGTTTACTGATGACGTCACTGTGTATTTGAGCCTCTGTTTCTTTCTTGTCACCTTCTACGATGTCCATTGTAGTTTTCTTGTTGCTGGTTGCTTTTTAGATATATATGTTCTTCAGCAACTTCTTGACAAAGATATAAGTAACAAATGTGAAATTAATAATTGAACCTATAGGTAAATTGGGGTAAATGGAACGCTTAAGCAATAAATCACTTTCTGTGGTCAGGAGGGTATCCATATATGATTTTTGTTTGTTTCAATAAGTAGATAATATGTTTTTACAACTTGTTTTAACAGATAAACTCCCATTTTATGGCTTTGTTTCTTGTATCGGTCCAAATACATGCATGGTCATAGTGTTCCAGTTACCCCAACAAATTGGGGTAAATGGAACAGTGGGTTGAGTAATTGGAACAGGGCATTACTTGCAAGGAGCCTACATTCATAGCTATATTTACATTGAAAAGACATCAGAATATTTTATTTAACATATATTTTGTGACTAAACAAAAGATTAACAAAAATAATTTTGTTTTCATGTTTTTTTTATAAACATGGTAAAATAACACGTAAAAATACACTTTCTCTGGGTACATAACAGAGAAAAATGGTTTTCAGATTTTTAAAAAATCAATAGGAGGCCTAATCTACCATGAATTAGTTATTTGTAGTATATAATTTCATAATAATTAAACCAATTAGTAAAAAAAATATTAACATGTTATATATATTTGAAGTCAGTCAACCGTGTTCCAGTTACCCCAAGTGGATCTGTTGTGGGGTAAATGGAACACCAAACTAATTAATTAGCTAATTAGCATATTAATTTGCATAATTTCATCATTAAAATCTGCTATTTTATTGTTTAAAACATTTATGTTATTGTAGATAACAAACATATTGCCAATATTGTAAGACAACTCTCAGCACAACATTCAAATATTTAGGAATCAATACCCTTAAATTAGTAATGTTCACTGAACCGTAGCACCACTTCAAGGTCAGTGACAACATTTGAGATTTTCTTCCACTCAAATACCGAGTAAACCCACGCTTGGGGTATGAAACGAAAGCAGAACGTATGGCGTTGGGGTAAATGGAACAGTCGGTATGATGTTGCCCAATTTTTTTCTTGATTGAGGGAATTGTATTCTCAGCGTTCCATTTACCCCACCGTTCAATTTACCCCAATTTACCCATTATCGCATTACAAAACGTACATTTTGACGTTTGTTTCCCGTCCGAAGCATGTTCGGTTCTTGAGATATAATCTTTAGCAATATTATGGAATTTTCGGATATCTCGGATATTTTAACCACTGTTTAACACACTTTTTTTAAAAATAAAAAATGGAATGTGTTGATTTTAATATTTATTTTTGTTTTTTATTGATTAAAACCATATTCTATAAACCAATAAAATCATAACACACCTTTTATAAAAAATAAAAAATGGAATGTGTTGATTTTATATTCTATAAACCATTTAGTTATAACATCATGACGAAACAAAATAGAACTAGAAAGAGAGAAGATTTAAGGTGGTACTACAGAACCTGATAAATTTGTGATTAATTTTGCATTTTTCTCCAAAATTAACTACACACTGGTAACAAAAGTTATGTATATGATAGGGGCAAGGAATCCAATTATTTCACTGAAATTTCAGTGATTCAAGACAGGTGGTTCATTATATAGAAATGATGTACATTCTAGCGATACCTCTTTCTTATCATAAATAACGTACCGCTTGTCTTGTGTCACTAAAATTACAGTGTAGTAACTGGATTCCTTGCCCCCATAATATTCACAACTTTGTTACCAGTGTGTTATTAATTTTTGAGAAAAATTCAAAAATAGTCACAAATTTATCAAGGGGTCTAGTACCACCTAAAAGCATTTGGAAACAAGATCTACCACTAAGCCATTCTCAATAGAGTTTTGACAACGTAATAGATAATATTATTTATCCAAAGCAAATATATTGTATCTCCTAATAAAGAATTGTAGCTAAAAATCATGTGCCCATTGCGTAGAAGAAAACGAGCATATCTGCATGGTAAATAATACTATTGTATTTAAATGCATGACGGTTAAATATTATTATATTTCACTTTGCCACGTATATACCTTTGTTCATTATTCACCTAAGGGCAAATCTAACTTTGGTTACGGTTCGGTTGTAGAATATAATAATTGCAAATAACAAAGAACAACATTAAAGCGACGTGTTTTTAAACACGTCGCTTAAAGACAGTTTTGGTGTAGTTAATTACATATATTTAGAATAATCAATAATCTTCGAAAGTCTTCACTTTCTTTATGATTTTCATATCAGGTAAATTGGTAGGCCTATTAGAAAATAAAAGAGTAGACATTTAGTTCCGTGATATCGTAAATCAGTACACTGAAAACTTAAACTAGTCAGGCAGTTGCTTGACTAACTTAAAGCTAGTCAAGCAGGTTAGTCCAGCCAGCCTGACCAACCTAACGTTAGTCAAGTCCGAAGCTCAAGCTAGTCAAGCCTGATGGAGGCTTGCAATTTTGATAAGCTAGTCAAGCCTGCTTGACTAACTTGTAATGCGGTGCTTGACTAGCGTACAATATCGATGGCTTGACCAATTTGAAGAGACAAATCGGCTTGACTAGCTTTAGGTTGGTCAAGCCAATGACTTTCGTAACTTTCATTTCGCAATACAAAATTGCGCAACCGCTTTGAACATGCATGTTCAACACATAGGAAATTGCTATGAAATGACTGCCCCATTATACGTATATAGTTGTCTAGTAATAGTTATCGGAATGGAAAGTTTAGGATTGACAACCTGGCACTAGGATCATTGTTAACAACATTACTGTTTATATTTTTAAGAGCTTTCTGATGGTTTTAATGTTAGGGATATTTTGGATATCCACATGCGATTACTAGGTAAGCATACTAAACATGATAAGTACTGATAATAAGTTTCACGACTTGTAAGTGCCTGCATGGTCTAGTGGTGAGTGTAGAGGGTTTGTAATCTCCAGGTCCGAGTTCAAATCCCAAAGAAGGTAAATGGTCATAAATTTGCTGTAATCATGATAACCAGGTAAGAGGATTTTCTTCAAGCAAATATATCAGTTTCAAAACGCAACTCCTATGAGAATAAATCCCACCAGACAAGATAAACTTCCACAATTGACTTTTTTTTTACCAGTAACGAGGTTCGCAGCACACTAGTCAAGCAGCTGCCTGACTATCTTAGGACTGCTTGACTAACGTTAGGTTAGTCAAAATGGATACCATCTGGACTAAGTTACAGTTAGTCATAAACTAGTCAAGCGACTAAACTAAGCTAGTCAAGCAGGCTTGACTAACGTCCAAGCTAGTCAGGCAACTTAGTCAAGCCTGCTCGACTAACTTCAAAGTTAGTCAAGCACGTTAGTCAAGCAGGCTTGTCTAGCCTTACGTTAGTCAAGATGGGCACCATCTGGACTAACTTTACGTTAGTCAAGCTGACCAATTTAAGTTTTCGGTGTATGAAGTAGGATCGTTATACATTGTCTTCAACAAAACACGTCACAATGTAGTGCTGTTTGGTCAATCGCTGAGGGTTACCATAGTTTCTAAGGGCGAGAAAAACTTGAGCTACTGCACTGCTTATCTATGTTTGTTGTTTCCCATCCCCTAGAACGATGAAAGTCTCCTCCCCCTTGCCCCCACCCTCTCTTGAAAATCCTAGCTACGCTACTGGGGCGGACAGCGGTATTAAAATCAAGAAAATGGAAAATGAAAATGTAACAGCATCATCACCATCCGAATTTTATATTCACAACAACAAAGGTGAAACGTGAACAGAAATTAAAAATCTAATTTAAATACTATAATCAATTTAAGTATTTCTTGGCCAAACTGGAACATGCGCGTTGCGTCCATGTAGTGTACTAAGCGTGTACGCAGTGTAAGGCGCGTGTATACTTTCTTCTGTACCGCGCTATATTCGCGTGTGTTTATCGCGGAGCCACTAGCGTTCACAGTGTTCCAGTTAGGCCAAGAAATACTTAATTTGATTATAGTAACAAGTACACTATATGGTTAATATAAACATGAATTCTGAACAACATTATATATACAAGAAGAGTATTCCAAATTAAATGCCTCCCGATATGAATGTGAAATGCTGAATACATTAGATTTATAGCAGGAACAGTCCACCCGTAGCTCAACACATAGCTTACCATATAGAACTAGGTAGTGGCCATGATTTCGTCAGTAAATATCCGCAGCTTCTAAACTTGCAGTTACCACACCTCCAATATGATCATGCCACAAGAATGTAATTGATGTGAACGAGATTTTGTTTCCGCTCTATACAGCTTTTGCCAAAAGTTCAGTCATCAAGTGAAATTATAAGACTTTTAAATTGTCTGTCTTAACCATTGTATTATGTGACCATTCAAGTGTTGGAAAAATAACAAAGCCCTTTTTTGGCGGAAAAACCGCGGCATTGGCAATACTATAGTTACGGGTCATTAATTTCCGGGTTTTCCCCAAATTGATCACATATCAAAATAATCGTGATATAGTACATGGCGTGGTGTAGTGATATTTGAGTTAACATTTTGTCTTGCTACATAGTTAAATGATTTTGTTTCTATGCCCCTATGTCCCACGAGGGGTCAAAAGTCATAATGGGGACAAAATTTAAAATTTCTTCTACCACGTTGTAATATACCTCAATTGGTTCCTCTCATTAGTAGGAATTAAAAAAAGTCAATTGTCATAATTGCACTAGGGTGCTTAGTTCGGGAGTTACAGAGTAAATTATGTAAAATGTCAAATATCTCATGCACATAGGCCAAATTGTCACCGATTCAATTGTAACTGGTCTCAAATTACTTCTCTCGGCAAACGAAATAGGAAAATAATTTGTTTGAGAAATGTATATTACCTCATAAACGAATGAAATCATGGGTCAAAGGCTGCATTAACTCTGTAATTTCTATAAAATTATATCACGTTTTCCATCTTAAATATATGGCATCAAAAATAGATCTGTATGTGAAACACCCTTTTCCCATATCTGACTCCCGATTTTCGTGAGAGTATGGCAATCGCAATAGACATAACGACATTATGTGAAGTTCGCATTAGAGATACGACATTGTGCGAAGTATGTGAAAATGTTTTCTTGAGAATAAGGCGATCAAATTAAACAATGTTATAGATACGATGCAGATACGACAGTATGTGAAACGTAATTTTTTTTAATCCGCCATCTAAACATTATTACTTAAATAATATCTCACTAATTGTGTCATATTTAGTTTTGAAACAAATTTTAACAAAGCCTCTCATCCACCTTGTAAGGCGGCGTCAACTTCGCTTCCTTGGACACATCCTGAGGGCGCCAGTGGAGGAGCCCTGTAGAAGTTATGCTCTTTATGTTCCATCACACGATAAAATGAGATCAGGGCGACAAAGGACAAGCTATCTGACCTATATACAGAAGCTGCTAGGGGATATCAGCAACAATTTACAAGCATATGCTATAATTTCTTGAAGGAACTTTGTAGTCGCCCGCTCCGCAGCCGAATGAAACGAAATTTGGAAATTTGGTGTATTTGTAGCTGTAGTACACAACAATACAGATACATGTACCAAATATCTCAAAAATGTCAACAAATGTCGACAGTATGTGGTGCAAGCGATGACACAGCGTTTTATGTCTCTCCAAAGAACGAACTCGAAAGACTTCCAATTATGGGTTATGTATCAAATTAAATTGTTCACTAACTATATTTATTTTCCAACAATTGACATTTCATACACATTAACTATAGTTGTTTTACACTGATTAAACTACTTTTACATTTCAACCGTTGTTCTAATTGTATATTATCTTAATATATTCAATAATGTTTAATTACAGATCCAGATAACTTTATTACCGTGTCATTCCATCTCCTAATTTGTATCATAATGTATGAATTACAAGGGCTATGTTGTGAACATCAGCTAAATGTTTCTGTTACTTCAAACAACATGTTATGAACACAAAACTTGGTCAGAAGAACCATCTAGTTGCGTTTCATATGGATAGAACACAGTTTGGAATCAAAGGTCACTCAATGGTAATTTCGGTCATTATAGGGATACTTACATTCTTAACTATGATACACACATGACTGGTTACACTAGTTGGACGGGTCAAAGGTCATTCAGAGGTCATATGCCCAAGTTACCTCTTAATGCTGTCACAATAAGGTTGATCAATGTCAGCAGAGGTCATTCAGGGTTCAAATACTTAACTTTATCCAATAAAACTAAACTAAGTTCATAAAACAATACCGTCTAGTCTGTATTTTATTTGTTTCCCCACTTCAAGTTGGTGTACTCTTTTTCTTTCACCATATAAACACAGCCAAATTAAAAAGTCGCCACTAGATCCATCCCCATTTAATCAGAGTCTGATGAGTTTATGGCAAAATAATATATATAATAATTTTCTATACACTTTCCTTCGACAGTTGATACCAAATTTGATATCAAAGGTTTAATTATCGTGAGCATAGGAACCGTTGTTTGGAAATTTTAAAAATGACAAATTACGAATTGACCACGCAAAAGCCAATGCATGGTATCAGCTTATTATGTGGCCCGAAGCAACCCGTACAGGAATCATTGTACACTTGCCTGCGCACAATTAAAAGAGCGGGGTATTTGATTTGCATTTTGACAATGAAATTAGACCTCTCACACCGACACCGCCTGGCTAATAATTATTTGGTGCAGCAGAGACACTAAAATGAATACACGGGATCGATACACGTGAATTGCTATGCACGATTTTGATATCAGACGAAAATCTTCGTATACCGGGTTAGAAAATGATGAATATCTCCCGTAAATGATTTTTTTCTCAAGAAACCAGATGTGGTCTCATACACTTGAAAATACGTGTTGAACAGATATGATAGTCGCTAAAATGCGCTTTGAAAATTGGCCGTGCGCTTTGAACTCAAAATTTGACCAAAACTCTAATTTTATATTGCGTTGGTCCTGTAGCGTGTAGCGTGGTACTACAGCGTGTAGTACAGCTGCACTCACTACTAGGCAGTATAAAAGTCGATGACCATTGACCTCAATGGGGTATACAAGCTTATTCACGCACAACCAAGATCAATTACCCGGCTATTGTGTGTAGCCTTAGTCATGTCCCTCGACTAATTCTTCGTCTCAAAGAGCTTCAAAGGTCTGAACCAAATGGCCAATCGTGGCTGTGGATTCAACTTACCATGGCGATTTATGCCATGAAGATATAGGGTCGATGACACTGTGCCTCTCAGATGCCTGTAGATGTGTAGATGTTGAGAAGAGATGGTTTATAATCGATTAACATGCCGGCCTATTCAGGCGACGTAATTCTTGGTACAACTCCCTATGTCATTTTTAAAATTGCACGAATTTCCAAACAACGGTTCCTATGCTCACAATGATTAAACTTTTGATATCAAATTTGGTATCAACCTTCGAAGGAAAGTATATAGAAAATTATTATATAAATTTTTTTTGCCATAAACTCATCAGACTCTGATTGAATGGGGATGGAACTAGTGGCGACTTTTTAATTTGGCTGTGTTTAGTTAGGTTTAAAGGATGACTCCGGCAATCGCAACATCATGCCTTATATGTTAGAAAAATAATTATCAAGCACGAATCACATGCTTTTATTTAAAACAATCTCATATTGACCATAAAAATGAATAAAAACACCCCGGCTCTCAACACGCGATAATCAAAATTCCCGCGCCGAAATTGTCCTGTGCAATGACGTCGTGGTTATTTGTGCTCAATTGTTTTCAGCCTTCATTGTATTACTGGGACGTCATTGCACTAGACAATCTCGGCGCCCTGGAATTTTGAATATCGCGTGTTGAGAGACGGCTGTTTGAATTCGTTTTTATGGTCAATATGAGTTTGTTTAAAATAAAACCACGTGATTCGTGCTTCATAATTAATTTTCTAACATATGAGGCATAATGTTGTGATTACCGGATACATCCTTTAACCCTATTCTATTACCCCCACAAAAATGGTATATTTGAGTGGTGTGGGGGCATCATATTAACTACTGCATTGCAGTGTTATCGGTTGGGTAAAAACCAATAAGTGGCATACCATTGGCAAGCTTGGACTTAAGCTTTTAGAAAAACAAGTTTAATAAATAATTATGTAAATTTTATGCAAATTAGCTCATGAATAATTATTGAGCTCATAGCCAGATATGATGAAAACATATTTTGATTTACATTTTTGAAGTGTATGAGTACATCTATGTGGCATTTTCTTGCAGTTTTAAATACACTGCCGTGTTTCTACATAAAATGAAAGAAATCTGAGTTAACTTGGATTATATTTAAAAAGTTTGAAACATTTTAAACCATTTTATGATGTGTAAATGGTAGTTACATTAGGAAAAAGGTTTTTGTTGATAGAGAAGTGATAAATTATCAAAACTTCAAAAGATAAGACCCTATTTGTGTAAATATTTTTTACATGCATATTAAGCCATTTCGTGCCATATGGCACGAAAGTGATGGGGGGGGGGGGTAATATAATAGGGTTGGGCCACGTTTTACTGACAATTTGCTTTGAACCAATGCTGACTTTTTTCAGCTCTTCATTATCAAATATTATTTGACTTTTAATGTTTTCATATACGGATTTGTGGTATCATCTGGAATTAACATAAATTCGTGCATGTAAAAGTTGTATCCAGAGGCTTCACTAATGAGACACTGAGAACATACTACAAAATCTTTGGCCTGACAAATAAGGAAGTAAAGATGTCACTAGACACTATAATATCAAAAGTGGCGCTACGAGCTACCTATACGTTGTGGCTGGCGAGAAACAACAAGACGTTTGGTAGTTGGGAATTAGTTGCAGAACCACACATTCCTCCTGCTGAAGAAGACCAGGAGGACATTCCAACAGTACATCTAATTTGAAGGCTAGGACCATGTGTCAGTGTCCTTGAAAGGTGCTTGCATTTTCTTCAAAGGGTTCCATCTTGCAAGCCCGGCCCTATGGACTATATCCCCAAGTGACTATAAAGGTCACGTATGGGCATTAACTTGACAAGTTGCATTAATACATCTCATTAACTGCAGCCAGGTCAGCAAGCCATATCTTTTACTTGTTCTCATTCCTTCAAATAACTCCAGTTAGCAAGATTTAGTGTTGATTGCAGCTGCTTGGTAGGGTTGGAGGCACCGGATCCCGTCCGCTTACTAC
The DNA here is from genome assembly GCF_039555335.1 of Amphiura filiformis. Classification (NCBI taxonomy): domain Eukaryota; kingdom Metazoa; phylum Echinodermata; class Ophiuroidea; order Amphilepidida; family Amphiuridae; genus Amphiura; species Amphiura filiformis. Next base: position 36,712,394 of record NC_092642.1, read on the forward strand.
AGATTAGGCTGGTCATCTGGCGGTGATGGGGTATCCCCATGGGCAAGTGTCTTGCTTTGCCGTGCTCTAGAATGGGTGCTAACTGGTGCTTGATCTATTATTTTGGTTAGCTGGCATGTGCCCGACACATGTTCGGAGTTATTCAACCAGAAAATCCTTTTGATGTCATGACAGTATCTGCAGCTGGAGAGGGAGGGTTACCGGGACCAAAGCGCTCAACCAACCGCCGCCAGTCACAAGTTAGGGCAGTAATGAGTGTCGCAGTAGACTGAAAGAATTGACAACAGGGTGCAGTATAACCTGGGCTTGAAAATCCTAATACCATCAAGACTGTGCACGTCTTTAAAAAACGTCGATACAGTTCAAGTCCGGTAGCGGCCACATCCGGCCATGGTTTTCAATCTCAATCCTCCTAAAGTAACAAAGACAAATATATGAAGGTATACAATTTTGGAAAGGGAATAATGAAGGACTTCTTCGAAATTTGGAGAAAAATCCAAATATTTGATCATAAAGGTCCAAAATGTGGTTTATTCATCCAAAATGTTCGGTCTACCATAATTAGTCACGATTAAATTAATGATCAAAATTAAACTTGAAAAGGCCCATTGTCACATAATGATCGGATTTTGTTAGATGATGAAAACACCCACTCCTTCAAATCCAGTACCAATCTATGGTAATAAAGCCTTCACATTTAAAATATTAGTTTCAGTCTCTCAAGGTGTGACAGAATTTCTTTAATTTTTGATCCCTCATCTGAACTAATGCTATTCCCAGCCAAGTTAAGATGCTGTAGTCCTGGTGTGTGTTTGAATGACTGAGCCAGCGCCGATACCCCATCTGAACCAATCATATTCCAAGTCAGGTCAAGATACTGTAGTGCTGTTGTGTGTTGGAATGCCTGAGCCAGTGCTGACGCCCCATCAGAACAAATCCTATTTCCAGCCAAGTTAAGATGCTGTAGTGCTGGGGTGTGTTTGAATGACTGAGCTAGTGTCGATGCCCCATCTGAACCAATCATATTATCAGCCAGGTTAAGATGTTGCAGTGGTGAAGTGTGTTTGAATGACTGAGCCAGTGCTGATGTCCCATCTGAACCAATCATATTCCCAGCCAGGTTAAGATACTGTAGTTCTGGAGTGTGTTGTAATGACTGAGCCAGTGCTGACGCCCCATCTGAACCAATGCTATTCCTAGTCAGATTAAGATGCTGTAGTGCTGGGGTGTGTTTGAATGACCGAGCTAGTGCTGATGATCCATCTAAACCAATGTAATTCTCAGTCAGGTTAAGATGCTGTAGTGACGGCGTGTATTGTAATGACTGAGCTAGTGCTGTTATGTCATCGAAACTAATGTAAGTATAATTCAGAACAAGATGTTGCAGCTTTCCTGTGGAACCACGTAGTAGTGCAGTTACTTTACTACCAGGTATACATCTGGAAATCGTTACATTCCGAAGCGACGTCAGCATCACATCCTTTTCCCCAATTTCATCCTGCAAATTAACATTAGTCAGGTGATACTCTCTAAGTTCAGGAAATTGTTGGACAAGATTTGCCAAATTGCCACGAAACACCACACCTTCGAGACTACATTTTTTGACATTTTCATTCACGTATTTTTTCGTTACGTTCCCAGAAACATACACATTTTTTAGAGTTATCTCAGAGAGGAGATCTTGACTGCTGCACATTTTTGTAAATGCCTGTAGGTTCAAAGCACATCCGGATAGCAAAAGCTTTGTTATAATGTTTTTTGGTAAGGGAAACGAATTGAAACAGTAAAACGATAGGGCTTGTTGTAGAGCACGCAGACGTTGGTAATACTCACGTCGTAGTCCCAACTCAGGGGCACTTAAACAGCTTACATTAAAGATAGGCTCAGTACCCCCAGTTCAGTGATAATTCAATAGGCGCATGTGCTCTAGAAAGTATCCTACTCAAAGATGGTTCAAGTGATCGATGTCTAATACTTGCACTATTTTGGACAACCAACTTATTCACTGAGGCAATTGTCACTTGTGGCAAAGCCACTCCCGCAGTTTCAGATATGCCCACGTGCTTATATCCTACATATGGGCTACCCAAGTATGGGGCAACTGATGTCAAAGAAGTATCAAGTGATTGACTTCTCCATACCCTAACACGGACAATGGGTTTATTGGATGAGGTGACAGGAAACGTTGTACTTCGTTCTGTTTCTTCAACTAATGTCACTGTGTCCAGGGTCACAGTAAACGGTATCACCTGGTTGGAAAGGAAAATTAGCAAGTCAAGCTCGGGTAGTTGAAACCGTGAAAAAATGACCTTAATATGTGTACGTTGTTGACGTCTTCCCTCTTGACCCTTCCGACAATTTGCTAACCTCAGATTACGTAGAATCTGTGAGCAAGACACTTGTGAATCTGGAGAAGATGAAATCAGAATCAATCTGCTAAGATTTGGCAGGGACTGTACAAGGTTTGTTTGCTCTCGAGCTAGTGAAGGGCCAATATCAATTTTTGTCTCAAAATTGATGACAGCAAACTTGACATTAGATAGCCAAGAATGTGCATAATTTTTGGAGATGAAGTATTTGATGACAGAGGATATTTCCTTGTCAACAGGCCAATTTCCATAATTCATCCGTATCCTTTCAAATAAGGGGCTGAGAAGGGCATGTAGTTGTGGGCTAGTTTGCATAAAGTCCTCTGACCTCTGCGACTCGGCCTCAAACAAAAGAAGGAGAGGAAGTTTCCACGGATAAGCAACACGTGGACCTGCACCAAATATGCATGTATCCTCACTTCTTACGTCAACTACTGTCTCACGTACTAGGTGCTTCAGTATGGGTGAAGCAGCTGTCAAGCTAATACCACAACAAAACTGGAGTAAGCTCTTATTATCATCAACCTGTTTTATGGCTAATAAGAACTCAACTTGATTTGTATCCGCCATATCTGCAAGATACGCAGCAGCACAAAACTCCTGAAAACTTTTGTGTATGGGAAACGTCAGGAATTCTTTTTGCTTAAACCCTTCACGTTTTTTGTGGGTTGAACAAATTCCTAAACGTTGGGATACTTGCAAATAGTTAGTCGGGACTTCTTCTATCGTAACTTTGTGGCCACAAAGATCTTGCAGTGCATATTTCCCCACACCTTGTAGAACTTTGTCAACGTTGGGGATGGTTTTGGGATAATTTGAATCTGGATAAGACCTTTCCATCATGAAGTTAATTACTTTATGATACAAGGACGTTACTCCTTTAGGTAACTCATCGTCGTCTTTCCATAGGATACATAGCATTGAAAGAGTAAGGGGATTCTTAGACAACCATGACAACGTAGAGGGAAGATTTGCTATTGCTTTTTTCTAGATTCTTTGCACTCGTGCTTGACTTTACTTCTCTCTTTATGAACTCCACAGTCGCTACCTCGGAAAATCCTATCAAATCTACTGGAGTATAACCTCGGTATCGCTTTTTGAATTCATACAACTTCTCTTGTCTGGTAGTAACTATAACACGGCTACCAGATAACCATGTACCATCTAGAACAGCAGATAGACTCTTTCCTTTTGCCTTCCCCTCCCAATTTTGAGATACCTCATCATAGCCGTCCAAGAGAAAAGCAATTGATTTAGCATTGTCTTCCATCAACCTTTCAAGCTTCTCTCTTGGTTCACCTCTAAGCAACTGATCTTCTATAATCTCAAATACATCAGACCCTTGTTCTACCTTACACATATCTATTACAAAGAGAAGGTTTACATCTGATTCTTTACCATCCTTCCTCCAATTATAAGCTAATCCATTGTGTATAAGTGTTGACTTTCCACTACCAGGGCTACCAACCACAACTACATGGTTTTTGATTTTCTCTTGATCTTCAATCTTCAATGACAGCAAATCAGTACAAGTTAAACTCACAGTTTGCTGGCTTTTGCATAATATCTGTAACTGTAATTCAGGTTCCATAAACACCTTATCCGTATCGCGTGTTTCATCTACCATCGTTGGAAGAAATTGAATATGGCAATAGGTTTCTCTGTAAAATGTTTCCAGTCGTCCTCTGATGTCTTGCAAGTATGTGTTGCCTTCACAAAAAAGAGGAAAATATATAGGAAAACGGAATTAAAGGTTATTTAATTTAAATGTTGTCAAAATTCAAATTGACAGTTTTATACATTACTTGCCCGACGTCGAGTCTAATGAAACCTTTAATTTACGAATACGAATTACGAATAAACCATTTTATCGACATTACAATAAATGGTAAAGAATATGAGATCTGTTCATTAATATTATGCAACTAAATGCAATTAAACATGTAACTGACGTCTTAAAACATGCTGCAGATACAAAGCCTCATAAATATGAAGCATAGATTTGCGTGTAAATTACAAATTAAAATTGTATTCAAACATACGTACCTGTATGACTGAAGTTATAATCTTCTAACTCCTCTGTATTGTTTTCATAAAATGTTTAATATTTCAGAAATAATTCATGATGCAATGCATTTGAATGAATCAAGTGACAATATACTTGCGAGGAAACTCTAAAATGGCCCAATTGTGGCAATGTAGTTGTGCTTTACGACCTTTAGCTAGCAGGTGACTTGTCATTTGCATGCTCTGCGCATCAAAAACACCTCCGCCCACCACTTTACCTGCTGCTAAAGGTTGAACTGCATGATTTATTCTTAAAATGAGAGCAGCGAGTATACCTTTTGGTGTCGTGTCTGGCGGGTCCATTTTGGTGTCTCTCTTCTCATGAGCTATTAAAATATAAATATGATGGCATAAGTTAATTATTTATAGAAACAACTATTGTTCTCAGCTTCTGTGTTGCATTTGTCGTCTATTAACTATAGAATTACATGGAATTTTAATCGACTACTTCTTTTGTGTGATTGGTTTGAGAAGCGAGTATGGAGCATACCGTCAACCCGCGCATTATCGGTCTCACCAGAAACCGATGAAACTGCATTTAGTTTTTAAGGGTTTACGAATGTTTCTTTCTTCATGTTCTTGTGGGTACGTTTTTAAAGACGTTTTAAAACAGTACATTACCTCATTATTACCACTCATTGGTGGCGCTACAGAGGGACAAGGGATGCATTTGCCCCTAAATATTGTTCTTGCCCCCTCCCCCTCCCCCAGTTTGCCCACCCCTCATTTTTGAGGTAAAACCCCTAAAATTCGTAAATGTCCACTTTTTGCGGCAATTTTGCGCAAAATTTGTCGATCCCCCCCTGAAAAAACTCCTGGTGTCGCCACTGTTACCACTATGTATACTACATGTATTAGTAGTAAGTAGAGGTTTGATTATCGTCATCATTATCATCAGCATCATCAACACCACCACAACTGTCGCCACCATCATGATCATCATTGGCATTATTAGTATGCATGACGCGGCAGATAAATAAAATTGGTAATGGCAGGAGGTTTTTTTTTTCTTGTTAAGGATGAGAAGTTCTGATAATTCCAAAAGTTTAATCACTGATTATTACAGATGTGTTAATGCCGACTTATCCTTTGACTATGGTCACACACGTGAATCACTTACCACAGTAGGATATGTTGTTAATCTGGTCACCATACACATTGTACATTGCTCCTGTAACATTGAATTGCTTTTCAACGACATCACCTTAATTGGTCCCAATATTAATACTATGAAATGCAGCATCGTCAACTTGGCTCGTTTCAGATGGTTTTGGGGGTTGTAGTTGGTTCGTGCCAGATGATTTGCTGACAATGTCGTTTTGTTCTTTAGCTTTCATTGCCTTTCCTCCTTCACGATCAGAGAGCTCCTCAGCTTCCATTTGGTTCATTTTAGATGGTTTACCGATGGCGTCATATACTATGTCCTCCATCTCACATTAATTCAACGTTCATGACGTTATCCACGTTATCCATTGTAGTTGCTGATGATCTATTGTCGTTCTTTTCAGCTGCTTCTGGGTAAAAGATAAGTGAAGGAACTTATGTTAGTCAACCTGTTATGTTGGGTTAAATAAAGGGCCCGGTCAAAGGGCTGAAATTGATTAGGTTATATACATCCCATACATGTATAAAAGTATACAGTGTAAAAGATCACGAACCATGTGGCGTTATGCCCATTTGCACTTTAAACCCAAGATAAATATAGCAAACAGAACTCAATATAATTATCAAGATAAGGTCTGTTTCAAGTCATTATAATTACATACCGGAATTAATGAACTTTGACCCCGACTGTTGATAAACACTGGCTTTAGCACCATCTGATTATTGGCCCGTCAATAATATTGATTCGTCGTACTTTACAGGACACAACGTCATCATTCTTATATCTTCGTGTCAAAAATTGCCGTGATAGTACGGCGAATCCTCTAGTTTTTCAAAAGCTACGCATGGCGATTTTGTTCGAGATAGGCCGAGCGACTCAGGCTAAGCATACCATATGCACACGATATGAGATACCACATAGCCTGCAACAGTTTTTCTTTTCTATGTTTTTACGATTTGCGCATGATCAAGTACCCCATATGATATTGCCATTACAAGAAAATTCTATTTTTGTCAGGTAAACCCCTGTTTTTGTTTCCAATACACTAACTGGAAATACAATACACTAATTAGCGGGGATTGCTGTTTGCTGCAGATATATTTTACTGCATTTTATCGTCAAAATTGTGATATACTGTTTGAGAATTACAATTATATAAAGGAACACGTGTACAGAATATTAAAGCACAAGTCTATACAATGTACTTTATCAATACACTATACCACTTTCTTTATCTGCGTCCTATATTATAAATATAAATTTAATACTCCGTTGGTGAGCGACGGGCGATTGGTATTTCACCGAACGTAAGAAATCTGATTGGCTAAAAATCGATCGCTAGATCGCTCAGTGGTGGAGTACAAACTCAAAATGGAGAGATGTATTCAATTCGATTGAAGTCAATATTCTATTATTGACGCAGATAAAGAAAGTGGTCTAGTGTGTTGATATAGTACATTGTATAGACTTTATAATATAGGGTGTCGACACTGTGCAGGAGGCATTTAATTTTTTTAATGCAGTGCCTTTGCTATCAGCTTATTAGTGAGTGTTTGCTTGACAAGGACTATTATCAGTGTGTAGAGAGACCCTGGGATTTTAATTGTGATTGAAATATTGCAGCACGATGTTATCAACGTTCAACACTAGACCCCTATGTAATATTGGATATCATTATAGTAAACGGGGCGTTCACTAAAGCGGGAGGAATCACTGAACACGTGACATACTATGACAATTGACGCCGATTTTATTACCTGCCCCTCTCAAACACACATACCAACCTCCACATAAAGAAAAATGATTTAAAACCAAGGACAATATACCCAGTCAAGTTGAAATAAGAGGAGTTGGAAACAAACATACCGATGTAAGCATAAATTGTTAAATGTTGATTATACAAGTACATATAAATTTTAATACAAAAGTAATGTTTTTCTGCGTAGCTTTTTCTTTTCTTTTAGCTTCCTTTTCGTCTCTTTTGTTTTCCTGTATTACGTCCACTACGAATCTGGACTGCTGCAAGTTGTTTATGCTAGCATGCAAACCTGAAACATAAAATAGTAGTCATTGGGAGCAAAATTATGAAAATTATAATGAACAATCGCTCAAAATTAGTATTTTTAAAATCACTTAAGGGATCTAAAATGAGCATTTATTGCGTTTCGACAGTATTTTTGTGGGACATGAGAGCACCTCAGACCTATCGAATTGCATTCTGAATACGAAGCATGTCTTTCTGATATCAAATAATTTTCATTTTTGAAAATCACAATATAATACAAATTTTTGATATATAACAGTCCTCGAAGTAAATTATATAAATCTAATGACATATTCTTAAAGTGTATGTAGCAGGGAGGAAAAAGCCGACGGTCAATTGAAAATTTTGACCTTTCATATTGAAGATATGGATTTTTTTCCCAAAAGACCTAATTTTTTTTTTGGTGTTTTGGGAAAAAAATCCATATCTTCAATACGAAAGGTCAAAATTGTCAATTGATCGTCGGCTTTTCATCCCACCTACATACACTTTAAGTATAAATCATCAGATATATAAAGTTTACTTCAAATACTGTTAAATATCAAAAATATCAATTTTTAATGATTTGCCATAAAATGTGTATTAAATTGCGAATTTCAAAAATCAAAATTATTTGATATCAGAATGACATTCTTCGTATTCAGAATGCAATTCGATATGTCTGATGTGCTCTAATGTCCCACAATAAATACTGTCCAAACGTTCATACCCCAGCCCTTAATAATCGCGTTTTACATCATATAATTAACTAAATCATATCATTTATATTGTCTTTGATCGGTAAAGACTTTATCTGAAGACATACACTTATAGAATGATCATTTATTAGATTACTGTCTCCAATGTTTTAATGTCTGTTTGATTTCTATTTGCTTGTTTTGTTTGTTTATTTTGTTGGTTGGTTTTGATTTTAAATCCGCCTCACAAGTTTGATACAATGATACTTGTAATCCTAAACACTAGGTTTAGCAATTTGATCTACACGAAGTGGAAAAATCACACCTTAAACGAATCAGTTCATCAAAGTGTCAGATATGTTGACCAAAATAGGTGTTAAGCGTATAATGATTCACTCCGACACCTCGATCAGCAGCCCCTAGAGAAATCTTGAATTCATGTATGCATGTCTGGAATGCTATTGTATATAGAACTTACAATGCATCTTGCAACATCTAATACAAACTTAGATATTGTTTTGCAACTGTACTACCGCTTCGACTCAACTTTTTTTATTTAAATTGATTTTGAATAATAGAATAGTTAATGAGATTTAAATCACGACAGGAAAGAATCTACTTAAATTTAAGCCGTCCACAAAAAGATAGTGTACTCGTAAATAACAATTAGATCCTTACTAAAAGCGGATGCCCGTATAGAAAATGTACTTTATACGAATTGTTGCGTTTTTATTATTACCAGAAGATGTATCTCCTGTCAACAGTTGCTTCAACGTGATCCATACTAGTCATCAAATGCTTTTCAAATTTGAATGAGCATCAATATAGGATAACTTTAGAATCACCAGTCAATCATTGCAAGGATCTTGGATAAATATTACAGGTGAAGAATCTGTAGAAGCCATACAATATGCCCGCTGGATCAAACCAGTAAGATAGTAAGGGCGGTCAGTCCATCCGGATGACAGCAAGTTGGCGAGAATGGACATGAATTTGTGTCTGTATAGAAATTGTATAAGCCATTTGTAGTATTGCTCGAAGTGAAATAATTATCTGGGTGGTAAGAAAGTAAATTCAAAAGTTACATAAGGAAACGATGTGCACTTCTGCTTAAGGAATCGTATTTGTGCTTTTGTTGTGTTCGGATTTTCCTCCAAACTATCGGTCATCTATAGAAAAATGTAGATTATATCTTTCGGCAAATTTGTCTACATTTGAAAGGATGTCTTTTTACAAATTACAATTTGATGAGCATAAATGGGTTATAAAATAGGATGTATATCAACTTCTGTGGCCTGGATAATAATTCACAAAGAATCCAAAATTCTCGACAATTACAACAAAATAATACTAAAATATTGTCGCAAAAATCTATTTAGGTTTATCTCAGACAAAATCCAAATGTCTCTGCATTCATTGTAATGTATATATGAGCGCTAAAACCACGGATAAGGTGGTATAAGTCAACAGTGTGTCACTAAAATGAGTGGAAATACAGTTCTATGATTACCCGGAGTAATTTGGTGGTTTATATAAGTGCATCGACTGGAAGGGCGATGGCCAGTATTACCAAAATCACGTGATAATCAGTTATTACTCCTACATAGTGAGACCCAATCAGAGCAAACGTTAGTGAATTACTAGTCGTGCTAAAATATTGTATAATTGCACGGTTGCGCACTCCGCGTTGTACGCGCAGTGCTTTCTGACGCTTTAATTTTTTTTCTTACAGGTTGATGCATTTATATTTGCTTGCATTTTCCAAAATTTTTTGGTGACGATTTACAAAAATCATGCAATTTAGACTTCTCTTCTTAAAATTTGTGTTAAGTTAAGTATATAACGCTTAGCACCAACTTCTTATGCAAACCAACATTGAGAAACATTGAACCTGTCGTTTCCCTGTATCACACTATGGTGATTACATAATGTGTAATTGATTAATTGGGAAATAGATTTTGCAACATTGAAGAAGATTGTCCACTTAATAAATTCACAATTACTCGATTTTCAGGAATAATTATGATATTTACAAACGTGGTGATTTTCCGGTATTTTATCGCAATAAAAATCAGTTGATTTAAAAAAAAAAGGTTTCTGCATCACGTTTTACAAAAGGATAATATACAAATGCAAGTGTATAATAATTTCGTTCTCTGCAAAGGGCGCTGTATAATATTTAACTATAAAAAATAAGTTCTTTTTTAATCAGTTTAAGCTCTTTGTTTTAACGGAACTCATCGATCTGCGATTGTATGTTGCAGGCAAATTGATATTCCAATAATGTACCTCATACCCTGAGTCATTTTGTCTCTTGTCTTCGGTCTGGTGCGAAGTACTTTATATTCTTATTATAAGTGCATCTACAGAAAAAAATTTATTTTTGCTTATTTCAAGCTTGAATTTCAAAATTTAATTGAATGGACAATTTGAGGCTTTCTCTACTTGATGAATTTAAGCTTGGTTTATACATAGGACATTACATTTCACTAGTCCAATGATTAATGAATTCGGCTCATGCGAAGATTGGCGAAGACACATGAGATCCAATCCACAGCTTTTCTGTTCATTTCCGTTCACTATACCACAGGTTCTCAGTTGGACAACTTCAATGGCCAGTCTTACATGCAAGTATTTTGAGTCTGCTTACATATAAACTGAGCAACAAATCCCGGTGCTCATTTCGATGTCATTGAATAAATCTTTAAGCCAGTGATATCGAGCCATTGTAAATATCATAGGTTACACCATGTACCAGATACACAATATAAGTGTTTAAAAGTAGACTTTGTGACTTGATATCCTGGTATGCGCTCGAGTGTTTTCGATAAAAAGAGGTTGCAATTGCCATACATTTAAAAAAAATATTTTAAATAGTGAAGGATCACAATATCAAGAACCACTCAAGTGATACTAAGAATGTACGTATTCATTTGATCATGTTTTTGTTTAGAAATAATGTCAATGTCCAGGCTTAAGGGATCTGGAATGAGCGTTTTGAGCGTTTCGACAGTATTTTTGTGGGCCATGAGAGCACATCACACATATCGAATTGCATGTACAAATACGAAGAATGTCTTTCTGATATCAAATAATTTTCATTTTTTGAAATTCACGATATAATGCAAATTTTATGACAAATTATTAAAATTTGATATTTTTCACATTTTGATATGTAACAGTCCTCGAAGTAAATTTTATCAATCTAATGATATATTCTTAAAGTGTATGGAGCTGGGAGGAAAAGCCGACGATCAATTGAAAATGTTGACCTTTCATATTGAAGGTATGGATTTTTTTCCCAAAAAGAGCTTTTTTTTGGTGTTTTGGGGACTCTAAATTGTTCCATAGTTTTGGATATTTCTATGCTTTTCGTATTATATTTTCATCGCCCAATGAGATAGCTTCTGACTGGATTCAGGTACTGTCCAGGACCTGCCGCAGTTATAACTTTTCATCCCACCTACATACACGTTAAGTATAAATCATCAGATTGATAAAGTTTACTTCGAGTACTGTTAAATATCAAAAATATCAATTTTTAATCATTTGCCATAAAATGTGCATTACATTGCGAATTTCAAAAAATTAAAATTATTTGATATCAGAAGGGCATTCTTCGTATTCAGAATGCAATTCGATATGTCTGACGTGCTCTAATGTCCCACAATAAATACTGTCCAAACGTTCATACCCCACCCTTAACAAAAACAGTAACAAAACTAATGCATCAAATACCGCGCAAAATGGAATTGCGTTTGCTACTTTACTCACCCATACCAGATCTAGGATGGGTTTAAACCATTACAAACATGACAAACCGAGAATGTTTTATTGGAATATGTTTTCTGTTATCGAGTGGTCATAAAATGCTCTGAGATTACGTAAACATGGTATTAAATGAGTTTCTCAACCGAGGACTTTGTTAGAGACTTCGTTAAGATTACGTCACTGCCAGAGCTTGTTTTATTTTTCATTAGAATGATTGACAGCGGTGGGCGGACTTATACTCTTTGTTTTGTGAGCGGTACAAAATGTGATTCCCTGATAAATTAATAAATTAATAAATTTAATTCGGACCGCCTCTTCCTCAGACCTCTATGTAGAACTCTATGGTCTCTTCTCAATACACGATCGTAGTAAGACGGCGACGACGCTTGCGAATTACCTGTCTTCAACTTCGGTACAGCATGGTATAGGCAAATAAAGGAAACTGTATACATACTATACAATTTAAGTTGAATAAGTCTTGAGGAAATGATAGCTAATTATATAAAGGATGATAATCCTAGGAATTCGGTATTCGTTTTGTTGACATTTCGGACGTCTTGGAGGTGATAATTATTTTACCTTTCCACTAAGATGGTTCAAGAATTCTGATCTCAAAATAGGTGTCAACTCTTGCGCAAACATTCAGCCTCACTGATGTTAAACTTTATAGCCACATATTCCATATACTGGTCGAAAATCAACCTAAAACGATGCTTATTACATTAGCCTATATACTGTGTCTGGAATTGAGGTATGTAGCAACATTTCTTTATTCCGACCTTAGAGTACAACTCACATTCATTTCCTTCAGGTATGTATGTATTGATATTGACATTTTAAAAGTACATTTCGTTTTATGATTTTACAATTTTGCTTCACAGTTCAGGTTGAACACCGATAGCAAAATATCTCCGTGCTCTTCGCTGTGCCAATGGTATCGACCTTATAGCTTTAGTTGTATCGACTTCGTAACAAATCAAATTAGTTGAATTACAAGCAGGGGTCACCTGCTTGATTAACATTACACTAGGACAGGTGTTAAGTAACTCAGGCTTGTTATACTACAAGGGACTACATGTGGATGTGAGTTAAATGCATTCCCACAATGCTTTACAACCATTACCAACCAATACAATATAGGTAGAAACATATTGTAATAAACATTGAATGTTGGCTATTCTGTGTTGTGGAGTACAACATTCCTTGAACCACGGCGAATACGAGAAAGGTCTTCACATGTATGACATGGGATACTTTGAACATAACATGAATATTTGCATTTTCTCTTGAAACAAATTCACCAGGATCGTTCTTAGTTCATGAAATAGAAAGAGTTCTTTATCAGATCCAAGTCATCTGGTACTCAAACAGATACAGTTTAATTCCTTTCAAAGATCTTGGTCGCTCTGTTGTGATGTTTCTAGATATTTGATAAAAACGACAACACGATGTTTCCAAACTTCCTGGTTACCGATTAGTGATGATTTGATCATAAATCTGGTCTAGTTTGTAAGCGCCCTCGTCTTTCGGAGTAAACTGACAAAAAATAATGATTGAGCATTACCTGTCTATGTTAAACACAAGTCCAACAAATACCAAATCAACTTGCAGGCGACTATTGTCACAACATTCACATCAGAATTCAGTGGCGCTCTTTATTGTTCTGGGTTCCACAACAATATGAGCAATTTCACACACTATCACTAGTCTGATACCACTGATGTTTAATTGCTACAACGTAGTCACATGGGTTTCAAGAATATTTAGCTTCCCTTCAGCACGAAATAAAATCTTAATACTAATATCATTTTATTTTGATGTACACGAAGTATATATTCTTAGAATATAAACAAACAACATAACTCGCGGCAAAGCAATACACCATTATCTGGCATGAAGTATTAATACATGACGCCAGTCGACGAAAGGTTTTCCTTTGTTAAACATGACATATATGTCCCCCTACGTAATGCCGCTGGTTTTAGCACATAAACCATTAAGTTCAATCATGGTTCATTCTTAGTCAGTGGGAGTGGTCTAGTTCGTAGACACATTTCTGGTTGGACAATCGCATGATTTCGGGTGCCGTCTATCAGGCCGTAGATGACCCCACGTCATCATGCGTCTTGATAATGCGTAACACACGTGTAGAGGTGCGCGTATGTATCGCGCTGGATGCGTAGACTAGTGCGGTAGAGGATAGGCAAAATAAAAATTCCTATCGTTTATTCTCTAAATCTTGTCATTTGCTACCTTTTTGATCACATAACCTCAAGTTCTAATAAGTTAAACTAAAATAATCTAAACGGATGGATATCTGAGTGATGAAAAGAATAAATGCAGCCATATAGGGTTAGGTTTAGGTTTTAGTTATATGATTCGGCCTGGTATTCTACCAGAGTGAGGGAATGAGCACCCTATGCCTCCCTAGCTCAGTTGCTAAACATGCCAGCTTTAGGACGGAGGAAACCAACGGCCAGTATATTCCAGGCTGGAGGCAATTTCGCCTCGCAGCCGAACGATGATGATGACTTGGTTAGGGTTAGGGTTAATATTATGAAATTATGGTTATATATAATTAAAGACCGAATTATAAAGACTAGTTTGCGTATGACGCCCTGTCAACCAGACCAAAAATGCCGTACTGCGCAGGTCAGCATCCAATCACGACGCGCCTTTGCCCTGACGTCAGACGCAAACTAGTATTTGTAATTCATTCTTCAATTATAGCCTACGATTATGACGACCGCTATTTTAAAGGGCTTTCAAAATACAAGGCAGTGACAGATGGATTGCTTCTAGATATGTTCAACATCCTATTAATGGTTTAAAATCTCACAAAGGCGTGATGGAAGCTGTGAACCACCTACCGGTATCGTCTCACTTAGAGTGAAAACCAATAACAGATGGTGTTTAACCGCGTCTCACGAGCCGATGTAATATCCCACCTACGTGACTGCCAATACACCGCATCATTTTTACTCATTTCCGAAAGCCAATTAACGGAAGCCTATGAGGAAAATCGTTATTTCCTGCAATTGGTCCTTTTAACAGACTTATTTTGGAATATACATAGATGTAAATCCCCTACTGCTAAGTGTTTCTTTATCTCATATTATACACGTTACACACCTTTCATATAGAAAGGAGTAATGAATGTGGACGAATGTGGAATTCATTTTAAGTTATAGACTAGTGTAGACCAATGTATGAAGGCTAGTAAAAATCGATTTTCATCACAGCCAGCAACAGGGACAAAGTATCATTTCAATTTTCAATCAATTTCTACACACGCTATAAGTGATACTGAGTGTTCTTTACCACTATTGGAGAACCGCATCATTTTCAAATACTTAAAAAGAACCAAACCATGATGCGCTATCATCCAAAGTCCTATTAGCAGTTATTTCTATATATTGTTTGTTTAACCAGTAGGTACGGGCGGAGAGAAGCTTGGGTCCTGATGGAACAAAGCTCAAGCAAATTGCTCATGCCAAGCTTTAATGCTGATATAAGTGTAACCCATCTTTTTTCTCATTACCTCTGAATTTTTATTATCATAAGAATAGATGTGTTTGAGGATATTCAGTAGGAAATTTTTAGCGTGTGTTTGTTATTTTCCATGGGAATGAAGGTCTGAGAAGGCATGCATTGTAATCAGGACACTTTATATTGAAAACATAAAACGACTAAATGATAACTTTTCTGGACCCGTACCCCATCCTTTATAATCCAGACGTGTTTGTATAGAGCTGTTTCCCATACTAGTAGGCATTGATCCGTTATAGATTAAAAACGACCGCTTTCCTAAATCTAAATTGTAGTGAACGGTTGCTTGATCGTGACTTTTGTGAGTTTTCACTGGTCCTGCAACTACTTACATTGTGGAAGACCCTTGTTACCTCAGTATCTGACCTTTCCCGCTCTTTCCTTTTCTTCGCGAAAAATGTTTCTCGAATATCACTTTTGTCCAAATGTTACAAAAGGTCTTGCGTGTATGTTCACGTGCTCTCTACCAACAGCAGACATTGGACGTGGCATGTTTAATATAATAATCCGGCTTGACCAGTGTCAGCTACAACACCCCAAGGTTATCTTGTCCGAGCTTTGTGAAGCTAATTATATAAATGCCCTCAAACAATTTGTGTAAAAATATTGTCATGTGTATATTGAATTGATTTAGTCGTCTACTATAATACAATTATAACATTGACCATAACGCCCCAAGTGCTATTTGGCGAATGGAAAGGAAAAAGAAGTAAGTAAGAAAGAAGATGAAGAGAAAATGTCCTGAAAAGCTCTGACACATTTGTTTTTTCGGGTACAGTTTTGAACTACGGACCTCTCGGGTGCTTGACACACATGACCTGGATAGCACATCAGGGGGTGTACCTTGGCCGGCAAGGCTTTTCGTGCCTATAATATAATATATCGGATAATGACGCAATCGGATTACATGGGATATTTGCGGTTGCAGTTGCTTTGTGCATTGATTTTTTTTTTAATGTTTGACAGGGTTAGGGTTAATTAAGTATTCATACACTCTTTGATAGCGAGAACCAATCAGAGCAAGCGTTAGAAAAATCCAAAACATGGATTGATTGTGTCTAATGCACTCCGCGTACTACGCGATGTGCTTTCGCACGCGTTCGCGTCGCGTAGGATTGATTCATTTTTCGGACGGATTGATGCCTTAATATTTGGTTCTATTTTCCAACACTTTTAGTGATTATTTTGTAATAAAACATCAAAAATCACATGTTGTTTTTCTTCTCGTGTATGAAATAAGTTGATGAACGCGTATTACTTGTTGCTCGAGAAATTAGACAAAATAATGCACTTGTGCTGATGTTGATGCGTCTAATTCACTCCCCCTTCGGGACTCGTACATTAGACACATCAACATTAGCGCGCGTGCATTATTTTATCTAATATCCCTCCCAACAAGTAATACGCGTTCATTAACCTATAAATATAGGAGGGCAATTGAGGCTTTATTTAAAGCACGTGTCTTCCTTTAACTTGGAGACAGAAGAAGTCATCCCGGGAAGTCATCCAGTTAGGAAAATCCATCGAGCTGTCTTAGTTATGCTAAAATCCACTTACACTGTAAAAAGTAAATGTAGAATTTACAGTAAATATTGTCAGATAAGTGGAAACAACAGACAGCATTTTGACAGTTTCTGAAAACGATTGGGAAATATTTAACTTGATCATAACTCGTACCACAAATGACAGTTATATCCTTATAAAATGGGTAGGTTATAGAGATAGTTCTTTAAACAGATTGTTGCGTTTTTATTATTAGCAGAAGATGTATCTTCCTGTCAACAGTGCTTCAACGTGATCCATATACTAGTCATCAAATGCTTTTCAAATTTGAATGAGCATCAATATAGGATAACTTTAAAATCACCAGTCAATCATTTGCAGTGATCTTGGATAAATACTATAGGTGAAGAATCTGTAGAAGCCATACAATATAGCCGCTGGATCAAATAAGTAAAATCGCAAGGGCGGCCTGCCCATCCTGGTGAAAGGAACTTGGCGAAAATGGACCTGGAATTGTGTTTGTATAGAAATTGTGTATGGCGTTTGGTGTATTGCTAGAAGTGAAATGGGCTATTCCAGAAAAAAAGTGCATACCCCTATTACTTTTCAATAAAGGAAATGTCCGAATTTCCAAATGTGCTTTCTGAAAACGACTGGCATTCCATTTGCCAATGATACTTGAAAAAGCTTAGAAATGCAATTTAATGAATGAAAAATCACGGAAATGTCAAAAATGAGCTCTCAAATTAAGGATTTTTGATATTTTTGAACTACTTTTTTGCTGAATTTGTTTGCCTTTGGACACTATAAATGTTTGGATTTCCAACAATCATGTCTGGATAAAAAGTCCGGAAATCCAAACTCCTCTATAGGGGGTGTGCATCACTTTTCTGGAATAGCCGAATGGGCAATTCCAGTTCAAACCCATATACCCCCATGGAAGACATGACATTCAGGTAAACCCATTTTAAATTCACACTGAGAGATTAAGGTCATGTCTTCCATACAGGGTGTATTGATTTCAACTGGAATACCGCAATGATTAACTGGGTTGTGTGATAACGATATTTTAAAAGCTACATAAGAAAGCGATGTGTACTTTTGCTTAAGGGATTGTATTTGTGCTTTTGTTATGTTCAAATTTCCTCCAAACTATCGGTCACCTATGGAAAGACGTAGATTATATCTTTAGGCAAAGCTGCCTGTATAACAAAGGGTGCCATTTTACAATGTGATGAACATAAAAATAGGGTTATATTCCAATGGATATCAGCTTCTTTTTTCGTCAAATTCCTCGAAAATGTTAATTTATAAAGAAACATAAATTCTAGTCGGACAATTTGAACGTTTATTTACAACAAAATAATGCAGAAATATTGCCACAAATATTCTATTTAGATCTGCCTCAGACAAAATCCAAATTTATAAATATAGTCAAAGCATACTGAAATATGAGAAATATAGGATCCGTCAGTTCCAAGTATCAGGTATACATTGTGGATATCACACATTGTAATTTACCAATTCTGATATGCTTTGCTTTAATTAGAAAATCAATAAAGACTGTCGAATAAATAATTTACAATAACTCGATTTGCCTGGAAAAATTTGACACCGTGTAGCTAAAAACATGGTGAACTTATAGGTTTTTTACCAAGTTGTCTAATTTCTTGGGGAGTGCGTATAGTTTCCGCAAAGACACTTTACCTCAAAAAGGATATTATACTTCAAATGCAGCTTTACCCTGACTGTATAATAACACAATGATAAAAAACAGGAAATATCATATTTCCCTCCTCTTTAAAGGGCGCTCTATAATTTTAGTAATTAGCTCTATCTTTTACCAAGTTTAAGCTCTTTGTCCTGACGAAACTCATCGATCTGCGATTGCTACAGGCAAATTGATATTCCAATAATTCATCTCATACCCTGAGTCATTTTGTCACTTGTCTTCGGTTTGGTGCGAAGTAATTTTAATTTTAATTTTACCTGCTTCTAAAGTAAAAACTAAAAAATGCATAGTTTGTTAATTTGAAGCTTAAAGTCACAAATGCAATTAATATGAAATTAATATAGGTAGCATTTACCGTAGCAACATATATACCTTTATTCCGACTTTAGAAAGTCGAACACTCATTTATTTCCTTTAGGTATGCACTCATGATTGAAATAATTGTAATTGCCGCGAACATACATGTACATTAATTTCATTCAAAAGTACGAGTCATTTTATGATATTGCAATTTTGGTAGATGCGATTTTTTTTATTATGGTACAACATTGATTGGAATTTTCTTAAACAAATGAAATCAAGAAAACGGTGGTTTATGGTTTCAACATAATATCTTTCATAGGGCAGAATATAAATAAAAAACAATGCAACATCCTTATTTTTAAAACGTTGAATTTCTCAGAATTAACTATACGAAATGGATTTAATCCCTTTTGGAAACAGACTCCTCAAATATATCCTCAAACATTCAGCCTTTTTATACTTAGCCACGTGCTCCATAATTCCGGTCGAAAATCAGCCTAAAACGGAGTTTATTACATTAGCCTATATACTATGTCTGGAAAATAAAGTGGGTAGTAACATGTCTTTATTCTGACTTTAGATAGTCTAACACGCATTTATTTCCTTCAGGCATGCCTGAATGCTATTGTAATTTCCAGCGAACATACATTGCTTTCAAAAGTACAACTCGCTTTATGATATTATAATATTGTTTCGCAATTCTGGTCGAACAAACTATATAAAAAAACTCTCTCCGTGCTCTTCGCTGTGCCAATGGTATCGACCTTATAGCTTTAGTTGTATCGACTTCGTAACAAATCAAATTAGTTGAATTACAAGCAAGGGTCACCTGCTTGATTAACATTACACTAGAACAGGTAACTCAGGCTTGTTATACTACAAGCTATTACATGTGGATATGAGTTGAATGTATTTCCACCAATATACAGCAATTTATAACCAATATAGCAGTAATATATAGGTAACAGTGTAGTAACATATTGTATACATACTGTAATAAACATGAAATGTTGGTTACTATCATGTGGAGTACAACTTTTCCTGAAACACGGAGAATATGGTAAGGTTCTTCACATGTATCACATGGGATACTTTGAACATGCAAATTTGTGTTTTCTGTTACCTAAATCGGATGATTGAATCACAAAGTACCTAGAATACCTGTTGTTTTTAACCTACTAATTTAACTTGGGATTTAGCTTTAGGTTTAGTTTTGGTTTACCTGTAAGGCCAATGATAATATAGATAATATGATGTACGTAAGATAGGGTTAGAACAAGATGAATAGAATATTTTGACAGGAAAAGTTCAACCTACTTACAATCCACTTGAACACGGGTCAAAGGTGATAAACGTGTAAATTACATCGTATAATAACACAAAATAATGTGAACGATGTTTGAATTTATTCTCTAAAGAAACTTTGTGAAAAGGTTCAGCTCATTTTACAACATTACCCTCAAAATTCGATGGCGTTGTTTTTTATTTTGGCTTCCACCGCATTATATGTGCAATTTCTGCACATTGTTACCAGTCTGATCCATCCTAATTTTCATTGCCTCTGATGTTTAATTGCTAAAACGTAGTCCCCTGTGTTGCAAGTTTTGTATTTAGTTTCCTACCGGCACAAAGAAATCTTAATACCAGTATTTTATTAGTTGCCACTTGTTTTGATGTACACGAACTATGTGATCTTAGAAGTTTAGACAAACAACATAACTCTCTTGCGGCAGAGCAATGCACCATTATCTGGAATAAAGTATTGCTATATGACGCCAGCTAACGAAATATTTTCTTTTGTTACACATGACATCATCCCCCTCAGCACACCAACCTTTAAGTTCAGTTTGTCATTTTTCTACCACTTTCATCATTTTGCTCACATAACCAGGACACAAGTATAATAGTTATAATTTACGCATTAAGATAGTATAAAGATATAATATGTAAAGATGTTGATGCAACAAAACATGCAATGCGTGAAGCTTAAATGGCACCCTATCTGATGAAATGTTTTATAATACAGACATTCAAAGGCAATTCATTATAAATACAATAGAAACTTTAAAACTATATAGGTGGAATTTATCTGGATTAGGATATGATGAGAAACAAAATATATTACAGCAAGAAAATTAAACATAATAGCTTACGATAACATACAGCTCTATTGAAATGATGAAACTTGTTATACAAAGCATTACGTATGATAAAAAGTTGAGTATAGATATTAGCATAATATGTTAACTAATGTATACCTAGCAAACACAAAAACGTTTTCAAAACGTTTTAAATAAGTTATATTTTGGGTTTCGGTTTAGGTAAAAACGTTTTAATAACATTAAAATGTCGGGTTACATGAAATCGTTTTAAACGTTTTGTATGAAAACACACTACAACAATATTTTTAAAATGTTTTCGAAATGTCATTGTAAACTACTTTTGCAAACATTTTTGACTAAATATTTTGTCGACACTTAAAGAATATTATGTTAAAATATTAACCCCCAGCAAACACAGAAATGTTCTTTAAATGTTTTTTACAAAACGTTTTAATAACATTTAAATGTCGGGTTATATAAAGGTCGTGAAAACATTTGAAAAACTTTATTGTAAATATTTTGGCCAAACATTTTTTGCATAATATTTTTCAACCCCCAAATAACATTCTGTTTAGAATGATTTGTACCAAGTTTTCAAAAATGTTTTTGGAATGTTATAAATTGATACCCTTTATATAACCCGACATTTAAATGTTTTTGTAAAACATTTGTGTTTGCTGAGCAGTAAATTACCAACAAATGTTATTTAATGTTATAAAAACGTTTTAGACCATTAATGTACCCTTTATATAACCCGACATTTAAACGTTTTCTGACAACCTTTTATATCCTTTTGCGAATGATGTCGAAAACGTTTTGTGTTTGTTGGGTAGCTAAGTGACCTACGTTACATCTAAAAGGCAGACACTTAGGGCAAATACAATTGGCTAGTTCACGCATGAATATTACGCGGTAAATCTTACTACAAGACGAAGCGAGACTTACGAATGCCTCCGCACCAAAAAGTTATGGTTATGGGTTAGAAACTTAGGATTAAGGTTATTGATAGGTTTTAATAGTGGGATTCGGGTTAGAGTTGAGTTTATGATTATTGTTAAGATTATGAGATTAGGGGTGGAATTGGGATTATGGTTGGGAGTGTCGACAGCTATTCTAAAATTGCCCCCAAAGTACGTACATGCTCTATGCGTCAAATATTCTGATCTCACAGGTACAAATGGATTTCCCCAAGATATGTTCAACATCTTAATGGTTTAAAATCTCACAAAGGCGTGATGGAAGCTGTGAACCACCTACCGGTATCGTCTCACTTAGAGTGAAAACCAATAACAGATGGTGTTTAACCGCGTCTCACGAGCCCATGTAATATCCCACCTACGTGACTGCCAATACACCGCATCATTTTTACTCATTTCCGAAAGCCAATTAACGGAAGCCTATGAGGAAAATCGTTATTTCCTGCAATTGGTCCTTTTAAAAGACTTACTTTGGAATATATATAGATGTAAATCCCCTACAGCTACGTGTTTCTTTATATCATATTTTACACGCTACACACCTTTCATATAGAACGGAGTAATGAATGTGGAAGAATGCGAACAATTATTGTTATTACATCATGTATGTCCACGATTTCATTTTAAGTTTTCAACGACTAATGTATGGAGGCTAATAAAATCAATTTTCATCACAGCCAGCAACAGGGGAATATATTATATTTCGTTCTGCTTAATCAAATTCTATACACGCCATAAGTGATACTTATAAATGATACTTATAAGTGAGCTGAGTGTTCGATTTTCATCGCCGCGCCACAGGAAAAAAGAGCCGCCTTCCCCTCTTATAGGAAAACACACCCATGATGAGTTCATATTCAAATTCGGTGGCTCAGTTTCTTGTTCCGGCTTCCAAAGCCCTATGAACAATAATGTCTACATTTTGTTTGTTTGTTTGTTTGTTTGTTTGTTTGATTGATTGATTGATTGATTGATTGTTTGATTGATTGATTGATTGATTGATTGATTGGTTGATTGATTGATTGATTGATTTTATTATTTTATCGTATTGCATAATAATACTTTCGGTTTCAGTTTCCTAATCTATTGTAATTTCCATTGTTAGTTCGCAAGTCCCATTGATTAAAATTATAAGTTTGCATCTTCTTTTGTAGAGGTGAGAAACATATCAGTTCAAACTGATTCGTTATCGATTGTTAAGGGCAACGCTTTCTTTTAAGATGCGATGAAAACCAAATACATAATCAGATTTGAATGCATAGTACAATTCAAATTAAATATATAAAAAGGATACGTTATACTGAACACATGATAACTTTTCCGGACCTGTATCTCATCCTATATAATGTATGCATGTTAACATACTGCTGTTTCCCATAGACCTTCGCCTTCAATATGGTAAGATTAAAAAACGCTTTCATAGACTTCAATTGTGGTGAGCCGTTGCTGATCGTGACTTTTTTGGTTTTCACTCGTCCTGTGTCTATAATGTGGAAGATCCTTGTCTTATATCTATTCTGACTTTATCCGCCCGTTACTTTCCGTCATGAAAACAATTTGAGTTTCTCCAATATCACAATGCATCTTTCGTCGTTCTCGTATTAAACATCATTAAATAATGTGTTTTTTGTCCCCGAATGATCCCGAAATGTAAAAGTATAGTTAAAGTTGGGTTTCAATATTATTTTTCATATTCAATATCATAATCATTCAAGTTTATTATACTACTGTTGTCAAAATGTTACAAAAACTAAAATTCCCCTGTGTGTTTATGTTCACGTAATAACGCTACTAACAGCAAACATCGGATGTGGCATGTTCGTGAGTTGTAATATAATAATCCTGCTACAAACGGATTAAGCGACTTGACCAGTGTCAGCTACAACACCTCTAAGGGTATTGTGTCCGAGCTTTAGAGCTAATTTTAAAAATGCCCTCAAACAATTTGTATAAAAATATTGTCATGTGTATATTGAATTAATTTGGTCGTCTGCTATGATATATAGAAATCGTCTGCTTTTAACTTGGGGTCAGAACCCAGCAAACACAAAACGTTTTCGACATCATTCGCAAAAGGTTATAAAAGGTTGTCAGAAAACGTTTGAATGTCGGGGTATATAAAGGGTATATTAAGAGTATATAACGTTGTCATATCCTTAAAAAACATTTGTTGATAATCTACTGCTCAGCAAACAAAAACGTTTTACAGAAAACCTTTAAATGTCGGGCTATATAAAGGGTATAAAAAACGTATCAATAACATTCCAAAAACATTTTTGAAAACTTGATACAAAACATTCTAAACAGAATGTTATTTTGGGGTTGAAAAAATATTTTGTGAAAAATGTTTGCCCAAAATATTTTCAATAACGTTTTAAATAACGTTTTAAAAACGTTTGCATGACCTTTATATAACCCGACATTTAAATGTTATTAAAAGGTTTTGAAAAAAACATTTTAAGAACATTTCTGTGTTTGCTGGGTTCACATATTTTAACATAATGTTATTTAAGTATTGGCACAATATTTGGCGAAAATGTTTGCAAAAATAGTTTACAATAACATTATTTGAAAACATTTAAAAATATTGTTGTAGTGTGTTTTCATACAAAACGTTTTAAAACGTTATCATGACCTTTATATAACCCGACATTTTAATGTTATTAAAACGTTTTTACTTAAACCAAAAGCCAAAATATAACTTGTTTAAAACGTTTTTAAAACGTTTTTGTGTTTGCTGGGAAGACGTCATCCATCGCAATATCTTAGTGATTCTGCACTCCATCTACATGGTAAAAAGTAGCTGTAGAATTTACAATACAAATGTTATGAGTATGGAAACAATTGACAGTATTTGACATTTTTCTGAAAAATATTATACCGAAGCTTCCCAGCTGAACTATTTGATTAACAAAATGCTATTAGGCTAAACAACGATATGATAATCAGCAGGGCTGAAGAAAATTTAAGATAAAAATGTCTTCACAGATATCTAGTTCTAATGATTATCATGTAATTAACCAATCAGGAGCATTGTAAGAAAGTCAGTAGTTCCTATGGGGTTAACTTAATTTTTAAGGCCTCTATTGACTGAAATAAATACAGAAAGGGAATATTAAGAAAATTCTCAATAATAAAGTAATATTATTACAGACTTCAAAGAATTTAAAGAGAAAACATCACTTTTTGCCCGATCTATTTGAAGCTAATATGTGACCGTTCACGGCGAATGAGCCGTAAATTCCTCCCCCGGTCAATTTTGTTTTATTTCGTGTTTAAAAAATAAACATCATAACCTTAAAAATAGTATATCATTTGACTTCAAACGATATCCAGAAGCGGGGTTATGGTTTGTTAAACTTTGCTCCTTCAACAAAATTATAGCTTTTTACATTTTTACATGTGTCTCTTTTTCCACATTGCTGGCAATAAGTATTAAACAGTCATAATTGGCGGTCATTTCAAATCATCCCCAAGTCAACGAGGTTTAAGAAAGTTCTCTCATTGTTAATTGTTGGTTATGCATACCTGTACAAAATACAATGCCTGGTAACCCACCACTTGAACAGGATTTAGCAAAAGCAAACAAAGACCAGAGCTATTAAAAGTTCTATAGCCATCTAAGGTAGAAGCTTATTATCCACTTCAACAATAGGATTATTGATTAGTTTTTGACTATCAAAATAAGACAGATGTCGGGTCAGCTTAAGTTACCGATGAATACGACCTTCGTACACATTTTACACCGTAACTCAGAATACAATTTAGGGAATTTACGGCTCATTTGTGCTGCCGGGTCACATATACTACATCGCGTTTTGATGTGCGCTGTTATGCGAGAAGAATATAAAGTTCGTTGACCTGGTCAATTTATTGTTAATTAAAGGTCTGTCACGTGATTCGTTTCAACAAATCACAGTGCGCGATTTTGAATAATGGGTCGTGGAGGTAATAGAATACGTCGTAGAAATGATGATGTAACAGGATTAACTACCATAGCAATAGGTCAAAACAATTTTTGAACATATCGCCCTGTACTACAAACAGGTTACAATCTTGACCTGTGAGATCAATAATAAGAACGAATTTTGAAGGCGATAGTTAGGTTACCAAAGAAACAAATCAGAATCCATAATACCCATTCTTATTACTCTACGATTGTGAAGATTATCATTCATCCAGGTTCATCCATCAATCTTATGACTAGGCCTATATCAAATTATTTTGTTATATACACGTAGATTATGTTATGCATGGATATGTTTTCAAAGTGGACTTTATTTATTTCATATTTGAGTTTTAAAAACAAATTGAGAAAACAAATAGTTAGGTCGGCAGGCGCCGCAACACGTTAATATACCTCTCATAAAGGAAAATATATGAATATTTTGTATATAATACCAAAACCAAAACAACAACATCAAAATCTAGGTTATAGTAATAAGTAGCATCAAGGGAAAATAATATTTGCGCATTGAACCCATTGGCATACTTCCACTGGCTCTTCAATCGCCCACATTTAACGGCTTTCTCAAATGTTGTTATAAATGCATTATTGCATTACCAACCCTCATTACGATATAACACTTTTGCTTAGGATCTTACATTTTAAGCACAAACTTGTTTACAAAAACAACTTCCCCTGGCTGGTATAAAAACCTGAAAACAATAAAGCCTGGAAGAGAGTTGATCTACTAAATAAATATGCAGTATCTACAAGCATGTTATGAATCAGATGCTGCCTTATTTCTTGGGAGACATGTGTTGTTATTAAGTCTGCATAGCAATTGAATGCTCGGTGAATCCACACGAGACTGAGATCTGCATTAAAACGTTTCAATGTAAATTCATGTGATGCAGAAAGTGTCTCCGCGGCACTCTAGTTCGTATTCGGGAAACGATTACGCAGTGAGCGCGTTTCTTGTAAGTGTACATGTATTAGGGTGTGTGTAGGAAGCGTTCGAAATAGGGCCGGTCAGCCGGCCATTGGCCTGTAACTTTTTGGCCTGGCCAGTAACTTTTCTGACTGGCATCTAGTTGCCGGCCCGGCTGGCCGGTAACTTTTTAAGATCAAGCCCGGCTGGCCTGTAACTTTTTGAGGCATATTTCGAACACTGTAAAGACAGTGTAGGGCGTTCATGGCACGAAGCGGCGTGCGTGTAGTGCGCTCATGACGTGATGCTATCTGTAACGCGTTCACGCATTGAAACGCGTTCAATTACTGTGTTACAATGCGGATCCAATCCTCTCATGGGGAATCATCCACTGTCTCTAAGGGCAACATAAAAGATAGCGTAAATCAATCATCCTCTAAACTACGTGTAAAAGGCGCCATCTGCTAGCAATAGGTAGAGTAGATACTGCAAATTACTCTGTGGCGTATCAATTTGATGAAACTTACTTGAAAACACAATTCCGTATCTCATATGCATTTTTTTATAATAACTGCACGAGATGCCAGAATAATTGTTTAGTCAAAAGAATTCTGAATTCCAATGTTCATTTTAATGTTAACATAAACATTTTTATTATTCTAACTTCAACTAATTGGTTGAAGCAAAATGAAAAACGTAGCAAAAAGTGTTTTCATTTTATTTTCTGTAGATATGGACGGACATTTTGAATGTACTGCAAATCAAAAAGAAACCAATATCCATAAGGAGGTCATTTGTTGTAATTGCCAAGAAAGTTGCACAGGAAGAAAGAAATGAGGACATGAAAAGAAAGAAAAGAAAACACTGATTAGATTCTTAACAGTCATACACATATAGAAACGCGTAGGTAGAAGAATGATGTTTTTAAATGGACCCGCAGAGATACGTCACCATGTTTACATGACTTCCTCCAATTTATCCATTTTTGTAAAAACCATTATTTAATAATTCATTACCCTTGTTGTAACTCAACCCTTCACGAAATAAGCTGCAAACAATTATTTGATTTTCTCGCTAAATAGAACATCTCAGCCTTCTCAGACCTGGTTCATATTTGTATCATTGCTGACAAGTATCGTGAAAAACTGCACAATGTATACATATAGTCTACTACTTCAGGTAATATTCAGGTAATTATTCAGCTTTGTTATGATTAATATTGTGTTATGACCATTTTCAAACAGACCTTCTCATTATTATTCATGGGCAGTGGTAAAATGTATAGTTGTGTTCCTTAAATGAACTCGTCAATAAAATGACGCTTATAGCAATCCGTAGATAGCCTTAAGCTAATCAGGTTACATCTACTACTTTTGAAATGTTGTAATAATATTAAGTGCCAAACTGTTATTTACGTTATATAGTTCAAATGCACGTTTCAAAAGGACGAACGACATTGCTTCACAATCGATAATGTAAAACGTTGTGACTCAAGGTCATGTGTCAACATAATCGATTTTAGCGCCAATTTAAGGCAATATAATGTGACATGCAATGCCAACAAACTTGACTTCATCAGTTGTATTAAATAATGTGTGTTATAACTAGACATTTAGATATCTAGTAGTCGAAAATAACTATTATATACACAAAGAAGCTAAATTATAGGTGACATTGTGCAGCGAATTAGTATTTAGTATTCCAGATGGCGTTGAAATAAATTGTGATCATATAATTCAAAAGACGGTCAAACTGCTTTTCACTCGTTATTTTATACTTCGGTGATTTTCTTTCGTGTGGAAACATTTTTAGGGATCATAGGACGGACTTTCACAGACAGAATAAAACCAGATAGATAATGTACACAGAAGTGGTGATTATGAGACGTGATATTCCTCTGTTTCTCTGCCTCTGTACGTCTCTTTCATTATATCGTCTCGCCATCAATCTATCTCTCCATTTTGTGTGTTTGTTTTGATGATGCTAAGATTGCTGTTTATCGCTAAAACTAGTTTGTTGCTATAACCCGTGAAAGGAGTTTTGTAGTTTATTAGTGTTTTACCACAAAAAAGAGCTCTTTTACTTTTCCGCACGCCTTACACCTACTTAACGCTGTTACCTTACTTTTATCAATACATTTACCGCATCGATTAATATTATATCCATAGTTTGATGCAACCACTAAACCAGGGAGCACGGTGGCCTAGCGGGACGGGCACTGACTCATAATCGGAAGGTTGCGGGTTCGAGCCCCGGCGACACCATCGTGTTGTGCCCGTGAGTAAGGCACTTTATCTCGATTACTCTTCTCCACCCAGGTGTTTAAATGGGTACCGGCATTCTTAAATGCTGGGAAGGTAACAGACTCGCTGTAGAGGAGGTGTAGCGATCCCCCTATAGCAACATTACATGGAGGAGTCTGGCCCAATCGCCAATGAAAGAGAGATGGGCACTCCGATCACTGTTTATACAAGATCGTCTCCTTTACCTTACCTTTTACTAAAGCAAATAGGTATGGTGATATAAATTTTAAATATAATGAGATTTTTGTTCAGAGCAATGGCCCACCGAGATCAGCAAATCTCCATGAGTATTCTCCGGTATCGTGGTTTGACCATTGTACAATTTTTCATTTCTGATTTTCTCTCTTTCTGTCAACACGTCTTAATATTTTTGATGCAACAACTAGCTGAACAAAAACATCAAATATATTTTATTCTCATGCCTGAAGATTAGCTTGACCGTCCGTATCTCAAACCATTCACGAGGGTAATTACTTTTCAGTCGGGCTTTTCTGCATATAAAAAGAAAGTAAATATCAATTGTCAATTTAATTAAAACCAAATCATACTTTCCCTTACCAAAGAAAACTCTTGCTGATTAAATCAGGTCGATCTATGTCAACTCCACAATTTCATCTTTCTTTGTTACAATGTAACGGCATTTATATTGTAGCAACTAAAAAGTAATTGTAGTGAAGGATATTATTTCAAACACGCTCTACCCGTTTGGTTTTGATGAAATTTTAGGTATTCTTTTAGTACATTAAAACAATTATATATCACAATAGCGTGTACCCCAGTAATTAAGACAATTATGTCGCTAAGGTAAAGTTCGAGCATAATTCATGAATTGTGTGACTTCAACCATAAAATATTTTAAAAAAACGTGAGTGTAATAATTGTTTGTGGTTAAATATGGAATTGAATCAAAATACTGGATTATTTTTAGCAATGCTACGTTTCGTGTGATACCATCACATTTCATCAGGCAACTGACCCACTGGACAGGATATTATTTCAAACACGCTCTACCCGTTTGGTTTTGATGAAATTTTAGGTATTCTTTTAGTACATTAAAACAATTATATATCACAATAGCGTGTACCCCAGTAATTAAGACAATTATGTCGCTAAGGTAAAGTTCGAGCATAATTCATGAATTGTGTGACTTCAACCATAAAATATTTAAAAAAAACGTGAGTGTAATAATTGTTTGTGGTTAAATATGGAATTGAATCAAAATACTGGATTATTTTTAGCAATGCTACGTTTCGTGTGATACCATCACATTTCATCA
The DNA here is from genome assembly GCF_039555335.1 of Amphiura filiformis. Lineage (NCBI taxonomy): Eukaryota > Metazoa > Echinodermata > Ophiuroidea > Amphilepidida > Amphiuridae > Amphiura > Amphiura filiformis. Next base: position 36,743,046 of record NC_092642.1, read on the forward strand.
GGCAACTGACCCACTGGACAGGATATTATTTCAAACACGCTCTACCCGTTTGGTTTTGATGAAATTTTAGGTATTCTTTTGGTACATTAAAACAATTATATATCACAATAGCGTGTACCCCAGTAATTAAGACAATTATGTCGCTAAGGTAAAGTTCGAGCATAATTCATGAATTGTGTGACTTCAACCATAAAATATTTTAAAAAAACGTGAGTGTAATAATTGTTTGTGGTTAAATATGGAATTGAATCAAAATACTGGATTATTTTTAGCAATGCTACGTTTCGTGTGATACCATCACATTTCATCAGGCAACTGACCCACTGGACTGGTCATGTGACAGACGGCTAGGGATCGGCTTGATGGCTCTGTCCCATGCATGAGATAGCCGTCTGTCACATGACCAGTCCAGCGTGTCAGTTGTCTGATGCAGTGTGATGGTATCACACGCAACGTAGCATTGCAAAAAATAGTAAGTCCAGTATTTTGATTCAATTCCAAAATTTATGTTACTACAACTGGATAACTGAGAACATTATTCAAATTGTTTGTGGTGTTGTGTGAGTGGGCTGAATCCTTTAAATATATTACTTTACAGAATTGTAGTAAATTTAGATAATAAATTGCAATTGGCTTGACAGTTTTAGTCTTTTATCAAGTTTCTCTGACGTGCATTCGTTTACCCCTAGTCTATGCAGAACAACTGATGTAAGCTTCTGAATATTGTTGGTGCATAACCCTTCCAGATAATCAGGTTTTTTTGTATATCTTCTCTACAGCCTTTCACCCTCGAAAGGAAACAATATCGAACATAATTGAATTTTACGGTATCATTTCACACAAGAGCATGTAACTTTCCTCAAAACAATCTGCCTCTTTAAAAAAAAAGCGATCGACATTAAAGATATGTTGCGTCCTCTCACACTTTCTCTCGTATATATGTTTACAATACGTATTATCAACCCACCACTGCATCACATGTATTAACCATTACTTGCGAAACGTGCTAACTCAGAGAGCTGCCGTGTGTATTTCAAATACAAAAACTATGGGCATGACTTTTTTATGTTAATATTAAAAGAAAAACATCATATTTTATAGGATACATTTTCTCAAATAGAAAGAATATCATATGTTATGGGATGTATGTAATCAAATAATCGTGATCAAAATCAAATAATCGTGACCATATATAGATACAAATGTCTGAAGAAATGTTATATCTATCAAGTTTTGTAAGTAAAATTGACATACGGCAGCTTTTGAACTAAGTGCATTTTGCAACATAACTCGTCTTATTGAGCGATAAAGATCCTAAAAGGTGATTGAACCTATTCTCAAGATCACGTGATTGGTTGTGTGTTTTCGCAACTTTAACGTTGATTGAAGTAGTTGTTGATTTGAATGGATGTTTTTAAAAGGTTACTTTTGTTCAGAAAATAAAAAGATTGAACGAGGATAGTTTTGTTAAAGAACAAAATATCTTAATGGCGGTTATGGGTTTCTAGTTTTACTCAATTTAATTTTGTGAAGTGTTTTTAAGAACTCCTCTTGAGTTCACAATAATTCGCAGTATCCTTATCTCTCCATTTTAACACTGATTTGATCATACTGTTGGAAATTGATCTCATTTTATAAAATTACTAACATGTAAACAAGCCAAATGCATGCTAACGTGGATGCATAGGAAAGAATGCTTTAAATACATTGATAAAAGTCTTGTTTTTTGTCTGCATCTGATAACGTTATTGACGGCTTCGTACGATTAGTATATTTGTAGCGGCAACGACCTCAAATACTAATATTGTTGTACAGTAATGGAGTATGGAGCCAACCAGAGGATGATTTAAGGAAGCCCCATCATGCACTGCAAAAGTTTTATCACCGGAGTTTCAACTGCCACTTAACTTTTCAAATCCCATTGAACTCTGTGCAAAAGATGTTGTTTTAGAATTGTGTGTGTGTCATTATTACTTGGTCGATTTCAGAACAAAAGTGACGTGTGTATAATATATGTGTGTAGATAACATAAAATGTGAAATCGACAAAATCCAACAAATTAACAGTGTTTTTATTGTAAATATAGCAGTACAAATTCAAAATTTACCATGCATGTCTATGTAGTATAGCAGGGCAGTGGTATCATGTTACTCATACAGCTCTGCTCACTGCACAGTTACCCAGTGGGAAGTTGGGTAGTGCTTAAATCATCCTCTGGGAGCCAACAACATAATTTTAACATTCACACATAATCCTCCTTATCGTTTTACTGGGGTATTATACGTATATCAAAGAACCCGAATAGTTTAAATAGTTCTTTATGTATCTTTAAATATTAAACATTGTTATCATGAATATTTCATTTGCAATCATAGTTATATTTTATTGGCATTGCACTTCGATGACGTGGGATATACAATAAAGGTTGCAAGGCTGTTCAAACGTACATTGTACTTGATAATGGGGACAGTGTGCAATTACTTTCACGAAAAGATTCTTCACAATGAAAGTTTGGAGGCGCGGGAAAATGTGTATTGAAATCACTCAAAACCAGGACACAAAAGTTCTCTACGATGGAGATCCTGGTATCACATGCATTATACTTGATCCCGCCCGGTATCACATGCATTATACTTGATAATGGGACAGCGTGCAATTATTTTCACGAAAAGATTCTTCCCAATGCAAGTTTGGAGGCGAGGGAAAATGTGTATTGAAATCACTCAAAACCAGGACACAAAGGTTCTCCACAATGGAGATCCCGGTATCATATCCATGGTAAAGCATATAGGTATACTACAATAGATTACGCAATAACTCTCTACAATGGAGAAGCCGGATGTGATAAGCGCGCGCACACCTCTGACACTCACACACCCACCCACCATACAATAGTTTTCAACAACATAGTTGTAAAACTATGTAAGCGTTGATTGTTAGCAAGAAAAAAATGCAAAATTGAGATGAAGAGATGGATCCAGTTTCTACAATTACATGTTTTACAAGTACTTTGCATGCTTAAAGCTTTTTGTAATGCAAATATTCTTCTTTCTCTACAAAAGTGTATTCAATGTGTATTATATAGTTTCCTTATGAAATTGGATTAATTTGCACGTACGCAAATGTATCCAAATAGAAATGTAATGTTTTAAAGTGGCAATATGATCGATATTTTCTGGAATTATTAACTTAAGCTTCCCTCCCGGAGATGCCTTTCAGAGGCAAATGCTTTAACTATAGCCAATACATGGTAGATTTACCCTATCGCAAATGTAAAATAAATGTTTAAGGTGCAACGATCATCGCAAGTGCAAATACCATAGGTTAAGATGCACGTGCTTCCCATCCAAACCAAGCATGGGGTATATGGGAAATAATGAAAATGTACAACCACTACGTACTACATTGGATTGCCTTATTATTTGATTACTTTCAATTAATATGTTGTACTGAATATCCTCGAGGTTATTCTGCTTACATTGCAATAAAAAATTGTATTGAGCGTTGAATCTAAATTATGTAAAATATATATATGCCTTCATTCATGTAAAAAACATGGCAATTAAAAATATATATGCTAGTTAAATAAAAGTAATTTAAAAGGAGAAATGACTCGCGGGTGTTCTTAGTGCAAAGATTTGTACGTGGATGTGATTCTGATCATGGTAGAAACTCCAGTCTTTTCATTATTATATATGGATCGCACAGCTACAGAAAACTGGTTGCAGGAAGGGTCTGCTTTTTCCAAATTTAGTTCAAAATCCGGAAAATATCGATTTAATTTATAGGCATAAGGAGCCGTATTTGCACTATTTGTCCGCCTTTTGTTTTCTTTCTTTTTTTTTTCTTGCAAAGCTTCAGTTTGAATAGAGATCATCCAAAAGTGTAAATAAATATTTAATATATATTTTCTTGGTCTGTTTTCATGATTCTATCAGCCGTATATCCCCTTCCAACCAAACTTGAGACACTCCAACAATTATTCAACTCTTCAGACTTAAGAAATGTTGGTACAGTATTGGAGGTCAAATAGGGATATAAGTACCATATGTAAACCATATTTCTTTCCGATTGCAAAATATCCTTATTCAACCAAACACTTGCCCATTTACAAATTTGGCTACATATATGACGCCATACTTCACATGCGTACAGGAAGTTGAAGACCTGAGCGCAAGAAGACCGTAAGTCCACTTGGCCCTCAATGATTATGTATACACTAAAGTTACGTATAGTTTCTTAGGGATTTATAATGTTTAATACATGTTCCAGGGTGAAAACATCATGAAAGGTTGTGAAAGATTTGTTTTGGCTCCTGAACATGTATAAAACATTACCAAACTATACGAAACTATACACAACTTGAGTGTATACATGTTGAGGGGCCAAGTGGACTTACGGTCTTATTGCGCTCATGTCTTCAGTTGCATCAGGTCTTCAGTTGCACTCATCTCTATGGTAACCAGTCAAATAGAGCAGAACATTATGCAAGATTACATGTTCATGGTTTCCAAAGAAACATATAGATTCACCATAATACCACTGCGATAACATCTCTTTCTTCCGGATAATAACATATTAGAGGATATACGATGAAAATAAGATTTTTCTTTCCATGAAGGTTGTGTAAAAATATTCTTGCAATGCTGGAAGGTTCACATTAATTTATGATCCATATTAGAAAATATTTTATATGATAGACTTAGATGAGAAATAATTATTAGGTAAGGGCAACCCTTGATACCGATCTCGTGGCAAATTGATAGCATTGCAAAGTAAACAACTCAGGATTATAGGTAATTATTTATGGTAGCCATTGTCCTACTTCGCAAATATAAGAACATTTTTGAAGTCCAAAAGTCCTCTGTATGTCATGTCAGTGTGTTGTCATGACAATGTCTTTAAAAATTGGTAAAACTCAAACAATTCCTCCTCACAAACACGCCCCACTCGCACACAATCCACCCTCACACACACCCCACCCGCCACACACATCCCAGCCAGACACACCCCAAGCACCCACACACCAGAATATTAAAACTAACAAAAAAACTAAAGCATCTCTGGTTTTAGATAACAGATTCTTTAAACCTCATAGTCCCAATTCCCCAGAACTCTGAGACATCAGACATCCCCTAGGATGTAATGTTCAGAGATCGTGCTGAAAGTTTCACCTTTTGAAAATGCGCACTTCCTAAAAAACATCTTGGCTATGGGTCTTTGATGCCCAATTGGGATATGTAATGAGAATACCCACGTCATACGATACTATGTAGTAAATGTCATGCATTGCAAGACCAAGATTAGCCGCTGCATTTGCCTTACATGACGGCATTACTCAAATTACTAATTATATAAAGATAATCGACTCTTTGCACAACGTTACCTTTCCAACTTTTAGAACTTATTTAAAAGTCTCATTATACAAAAGTGGATTTTGTAAAGGTTTCTTCAATATGAAAACCTTTATTTTAAAGATGACTAAATCCGTATCAAACATGTTTCATATGTTAATATGAAAGTTCATATGTATTTGTAATCTATATAATTATAGAACGATTTAAACTTTTGATCGCCATACAAAAATATGTTCAGTTGTTGTTACTACAGCCTTCGTCAGCGGAAATTCACTCTTTAAGTATGACGTAATAACCGGGTCGTAGACCGTTGGTATCTTGTGCGCCCTCTATCCTTATTCAAGAGTCCACGAACGGGTCATTCCGCTGACGAAGGCTGTAGTAACAACAGCTGAAAATTGCGGAGGTAAATATTTTTTGTATTGAGAACAAGAGTTTATATCCTTCTATATGTTTCATATCGTCCATATAATTTTTCAGATAAGTGATAAAAAACACCGATATTTTGACTTTTTGAATGTCGTAAAATAGTAAGTGATAAATGCATTGGATCTTGTATCCGGCACTCGACATCTAACACTTGAAGGCATTTGCGTTTAACATTTATACTTTTCATGCTGTTTAGTATCACATAATCTCCCCCACAGATAATCTATCCACTTCATTCTTCACTCGTCTGCGGCACGCTTATCTTGCCCAATGTTTCTTGATTACTGAGCGTACAGGAAGGCTTTATTACTACTTATTCGTCGATGGCTTGTCAGAATTAGGGTCATGATTGTGTCATGATTTGAAATTTGCTGGTATCGGATTTCTGAGAGGTTCTCAGGTTCTATTATTTGCATAACTGTAGTGTGCTTGTGAAGGGTATGCGTCCATGCGGTTACTGACGCTTCATGAGGAAGCTGTGAAACAATGCAGCAAATAGGAGACCCGAAGCATAAACATAGTTGTAACACAACCAAATTAATTAAAAACGAAGGTGACGAACGGTCTGTCACTGACACCACAATCAAATCTAACTTTCATAATTAAAATAATAACTAATAATCATACCCTTTATGTAACCATTTTCTCATGTTTCATCCCGTGTTGATTATTGGTTGAAAAATGTAGGCCATCAAATGTGGTATCAAGTTCAAATTTAATCAATTCCAAATTCAAAGAACAAGAAACAAGCAATTGAACAGTAGGGTGGGACAAAACACTTTTTTTCTCGGATCGACTTGGAACTCTCGGTGAATTTTACTTGAGTATACTACTATTGTTCTGAAATATCTGTAAGATCGGAGCATGTTTAGCCCAGGCAGTAGATTTTCACAAAATCCATACTTATTTGCTATTTCTTACTGTATAACCAGGGCCGTAGCCAGCTTTCTTGTTCAGAGGAGGCAAAATATAATTTCAGGGGGCACAGACGAAAAAACTACAGTTGCATCATAACATATTTTTTCCGTTGCCCTCCAGATTTTCTCTTTCATTTTTGTCAGCGGGACACTTATTTCTTTCATTTTTTTGTCAGGGGAAACTCTGCCCCTACCCCCTGCTGGCTACGCTACTGTATATAACGCTATATAGAGAAATCAGTAGGGACAACCTGGGAAAATTAGGCATTCATATGACATCATAGCCAATATTAAACACTTTGAGTAGTTTGTTTGGACCTTGGTCGCCCTACCTTATTGAACAGTGTCCTTCAGTAAAACCCCCATGTTAGCTTCATTTAAATTTTCTTGATGCTGATGTTGCTCCTTTACGAATTTCAATTTGCGTAATAATATTTGAATTACTTTATTATTTTAAACAAGGTTATATAATTGGGACGGGATACCAAAAAGCTACTAGTGTCATCTACTAACTCAGTTCACCTTTTTCAGTGGAAAAAGCTCTGTTACCAGTGCATATTTTGCACTGCAAAATTCAAAGAATGAATCAAGACGCTCAAGAAGAGAATATAACAAATCAAAAAGATAAAAAACGTGAATATATAATAAAAGACAGATAAAAATAGTTGCGTCTGATGTCAAGGCAAAGGCGCGCCTGGATTGGTTGCCGACCTGCGCAGTGCGGCATTTTCTGTCTTGTTGTCAGAATTTCAGACGCGAACTAATATCTCTGTCTTTTATTATAGCAGGCACCATTTCATTACATGGACACAAAAATATGGAGGAAAAGGCTTGAAGACCAATGAGGTCATAACACGGCCTTTCATTTAATGGACACTAGCCATACTTGCGGCAAAAAAAACAACCGTCAAACCGGCAGGCAGGAACAAGGGCAAAAGAACAGACCAATCTAAAAGAGATAAGATTGTACGCTCTCCATCTCACGTGAAATTAACATTGGGCAAGTCGCCTGTTTAACTTACACAAATAGATAGACTGCATTCCCGCACGCTATAAAAGGCATCAAAGTGGATAAAAGTTATAAGCGAAAGTAATAATGTTGCGCTTTGTGTTTATGACCATTGCAAAATACTTCGCTAAAGTGACGATAATTTTCTTCGACATATTTCCTTTAATAAACAGCATAATGATAACAAATCAGAGGAACTAATGCTCTTTATTGGTTATGATTAATAACACACATCAAAATGTAGCTCGTTAATTGAAGCTCATATTTACCATTCTCGCGCTAAAATTGCAAGTAGACTACAGTATACGGTACGTCTACTAGACTATAAGAATTAAGATATTGAAACATTTCCAAATATTGAATTTTGTAACTTATGTTACTGATATTTTTAAAGTTGGAATTTAAGCGAATATGGATGACATATTAATTGGAAACGTGTTTCTTGAGATGTTCTTCAATCTATAATGTGCCATACATAATGGCCTTATTTTTAAGTATTTTAAACCCATCCTCAGTGAAGCTTGAAATATGGGACTAGAAATCAAAGGAGACAGGGAAAGATAACGCAGCTCTTAAACGGCAATTATGTAAGGTGAATAGACTCAGAGTCATACCAACTACAGTTAATGAAAACAGACACTCCAAAACTGGACATTAATAACAGCGACAACATCGATTGTCTATCCATGAGCAGCTGGCTTGGATCGTGCGCGGCGTTTGCGCCTCTTTATAAAACAAACTGTTATGTGTAGACAAAGCCTTTCACAAGAACCCCTACATCAATACTATGCATGTAGGTACGCGCAGATTGCACTTTCCATATCCGGTTTCAAATAATGTCGTAAAACTGCTATATTATAACGTGCTTCCAAAGTATTTTAACGGGAGGTGCCAGTTGCGAAACAGAAGTGCGCAGGAGAAGGGATAAAGCATTAAATGACCGGTAGGTCTTTAGCGTAGGTTAAGTGTCGCATGACTCTTGAGATTTAGGTTGCGCCTGATGAACCTACAGATCGATGACTTGTTAAAATAAATCTGACTGCTTGGACAAATTGAGCTTTATAACCTCCGGTTTGCATTTGACTTGAATTGCCTTCCAAGCCAAAATAACTAACTTATTCTTTCCAACCCGATATTTGGCATTAGTTGTAATGCTTACATATGTGATGCGATCAAGCAAAATCAGTTGATTTTGAAATATTTCCTTTGTTTTCTGTTGTTTTGGAAGCTCTTTAATTGCTCATATCTTTGGGACTGGTTGTTCAATTTTAATGGGTTTTCTACAAAATGCAGCTTTGTATTTGCTTTTTACTATCCTTAAGAAACTGAAAATTTAATATTTCCGAGTTCCGACTGATTTTGCTTGATCGCATCACATTATGTCCTAACTTACACCTACATAGAATCAGCTAAATTAGTTGTGTTTATCAGGACAATAACGCAATTTTGCAATAATGAATGTCGTATTCAGAAAAAAGCAAGTCCCCATAGAATTCGTCTTTAAGTTTTATTTATTCTCTTTACCTTGTTATTTCGGCTTATAGTTATTACAAATATTTATTTCAGCATTTTGAGGAGAATGAAATAACAAAGTTAGAATTGTATGGAAATCGTACAATTATACAAAACACCAATTTATTCGTAATATTCATGTAAATAAAACAATTAAAAATCCGATATTCCTGCACAAAACTGCTTAACGCTTACCCAGCAAACACAAAAATGTTTTTAAAACGTTTTAAATAAGTTATATTTTGGCTTTTGGTTTAGGTAAAACGTTTTAATAACATTAAAATGTCGGGTTATATAAAGGTCATGATAACGTTTTAAAACGTTTTGTATGAAAACATACTACAACAATATTTTTAAATGTTTTCAAAAATGTTATTGTAAACTATTTTTGCAAACATTTTTGCCAAATATTGTGTCAATACTTAAATAACATTATGTTAAAATATTTGAACCCAGCAACCACAGAAATGTTCTTAAAATGTTTTTTTCAAAACCTTTTAATAACATTTAAATGTCGGGTTATATAAAGGTCATGAAAACGTTTTTAAAACGTTATTGAAAATATTTTGGGCAAATATTTTTCGCAAAATATTTTTTCAACCCCAAAATAACATTTTGTTTAGAATGTTTTGTATCAAGTTTTCAAGAATGTTTTTGGAATGTTATTAAAACGTTTTTATAACCTTTATATAACCCGACATTTAAACGTTTTCTGTCAAACATTTTTGTTTGCTGAGCAGTATCATTATCAAAATATGTTTTTAAGGTTATGAAAACGTTTTATACTCTTAATATACCCTTTATATAACCCGACATTTAAACGTTTTCTGACAACCTTTTATAACCTTTTGCGAATGATGTCGAAAACGTTTTGTGTTTGCTGGGTAACTTATTCTGTAATGAAAACAATAATATTTCTTTTCTTAAATGTAGCAATATAGACCTTTTCATATCAAGATCGGAAAAGTTCGGAAAACCGCGATATTTATTTAGTAAGCTAGGGGGTCAAATTGTACCCAAACTGGCAGACAAGAAATGTCATGAATTACGACACCCTTTTGCGCGAAAATACAGCTTATTAAGCCAATTTGAACATGGGTCATCGCCCAGAAATATTTTCCTAGCATATTGAGCTAACACCTCGGCTACTTGGTTTTTCACAATAAGATACTAATGGAAAGAAATGGATAATGTCCGTAATTTTTCGTCAGTTAAATTTTTTTCCAGAACGTGTTTGTTTACGTTCATCACCTCTTCCATAGTCAGTCTCTTACACAACGCTACAACCACACGCTCAATTGCACGTTGAGTATCATTGGCAAAAGTACCTCTCTCGTCCCTAAATTGACAATCGAAAGTTCATCGTAGTTATGATGCCTGTTACACATTGGAACTTCACACTGTACATGATGCTGAAGAGGTACTTTTATGCGTGCGCGACGGGCGCGCGACTAGGGAAATTATTTCATGCTTCGGGTTTTATCGGAATTACTCAGTATGAAAAGGTCTATAGAATGTAGGTCAATGCTTTGAACACAAAATGCTGAATACGTGTTGTGTCTCACCTGCTTAGGCGGAGGTTCTTCAAAAGTGGAAGGGTACAGGGTAACAGGGTACTTTGTAGACGTAGAATGATATAGTTTCTCCACAATGTGGATGGAAGACTGTGAAATCGGTGAGGTTTGCTCACAATGTAAATGTAGAACCGTATAAGCTTGCATAATAGCTACGCAAGGTCAGACTTCTTCACAGTTGAGACGAGGAGTGTACGTTGTTTAAAATGATAAATACAGGACTGTAACCCGGACTGTAATGTGCGTTGGAAGCAGGATTTATTTCTGCGCATTTTGAAAACCATAAAACACCGGTCAATTTAATATAGTGAGGTCCAGATTTGAAAGTTGCACTTACAACAATACAAAAACACTCAGATATCATTACACACATTGTCATTTTCAATTTTAAACTCATGTGATTTAATGGTTTTACAAATGTCTCTTGTTACTGTTGTTGTAATGTTCACTTTCATATCAGTTAATATCAGGTGTAGCTTCCTTATGCCTGAATAACTGCCAAGCACCTCCACCTCATACTGTTCACAAGACGTCTGATGCGTCCCTGGTCTATTGATGCCCATTCATCATGCAGTTATTGTTAACTACATGTATGCGCACAACACAGGGGCCCCGAGGGGGTCTTCGAAAAAAATTTACGGGGATGTGCCACGCAGACTTTCGGATGCTGACTTTCTCTATACCTACTTTTTCTTGTTTTTGCCACCCATCAGTATACCAATTTTTCACAAAAAACACCCAAATTTGCCCTAATTGGGCGCTTTTAAGGGCACTTTTGCCCAAAGGCGCATTGGTCTCCACTGAAAACCCACCAATCGATATACCAAAATTGCTGAAAAGGTACCCCAAAACCGTGGCACATCCCCGTATACCTTCAACCAGGAGAACCCCTCCGGGACAGGGGCACTCACAATAGGCAATTGAACCCTACTGGTAGCGCTGTATTGTAGATATAGGAGATGAACTAGTTAGCGTCATATATGAAAAAGGATAAAAGCTATGATTTTAGTACTTTCTCTATGTTTCAATTACTTATTCTTTTCAAAATATCTGAATTTTCAACCCGGTACAAACTTTAATAACGGGGACCATACATTTGTATGAGAAAGAAATATACCATCTATATCAAACTCCCGTGTTATTCAATGCACATTTTGCTTCACCGGCCGCCCTGGCTTGGTCGCATTTGCAAGAGGGGTGTCACGAAACCGTAATAGGTACAAATTTAGTACTTTCTGTCAATCAAGTATAATGACAATTGATATTGATTTTCCACGACATTTTGACCCCCAAATGCATGAAACAAAACGAACATTCCCATGATAACCGAGCAGATTTCCTTCCATCCTAAATTCTGCTTCCAACGCATTTTACAGATTTGTAATGCAATCGCCTATTTTTGAATAATGGCCATTATTTAAGGGGGTTAGTTACTTTTTTTGAGATGTTTATTACCAATGAACACATGTATAAGTTTCCTAACCCTAACCCTATTAAACCAAACCATAATATGCGGACACCACGTATACAGTTGCTTAAACGGGCTCTCTATTCAAATGTTAACTGCGGTCAAATAATTCGCCTCCTGTACGGATGACTGTTCCAATAGCTGTGCTGGGATCACCTTTTCACAATAGGTCTTGACCTTAATGCAAGCCGTGTTTCGTGTAGTGAATCTTGAGGTATTCTTTACAATATGATATTGTATTTTTTCTCCTTGTAATTAATCTATCGGCACGTTACATTTTACACGTTACGCATTCCTAAACTGAGTATCTTGAGGCAATTTTACACATTCATCGCTAAACCGCGAAGTCGAATTCGTAGCTCTAGTAGATATGTCGTGGCCTGTCACCTTATGTACGTAATTGAAATTCAATTCAAGTGCATAGATCTTTGCCTTTCGACTTGAAATAAGGCGGTAATTCGGTGAAGATTGGTGGTTGATTAAATATGTTTCATTTCTTCGCACTCCAAGACGACGGTATAGTAATTACATCTTAACTTCAGGTGTCAACGATGAGCAATATAAGCTGCAATCGAATTAGGTGGTATGACTTTAAGCAAATGAATGCCAGAGAATCATTGTGCTCTCTTGTATTGTAGCAAGTTTAATTCCCTTTAGAGATATTTTACATCTCGAATCTCAAGGACGCACATAACTTCAAATTACAATTTCATCTACTTTATCATCAATATGCGAAAAACGTCACTTGTACAATTGTTGTTAGATATTGAACGATTATTGTAGGTTAGTTTTGTTATAATTCAATCAATTGTCAAATTATCATTTGGGTGCTAATAAGCTCTTTTATCAATAATGAAAGTTGTCTTGGGGAAATGGGGATATTATTGCGAAAATCTGCTGATAAGTTAAGTTTCTCCTTTTCATATATCTTTCTTAGAATTGGTTTTCATTCAGTAGTAGGGCAAAAGAGGAGAAATGACCTTTTACGGTTTAAACAAACTCTTGAATGATCGAGAAACAATAATAAAAATTATGAATTGCCAAAGATAAATAAGGGTTTTGATGAAATTGGGTCTCCACTAATACTTTTTTGTACTTCTGCTTAATTGTCGATGAACGTCTTGCAAGAGAGTATATAAACATGTTCTATGTTCTGCGCTTCTCAGTTCAGAATAATGCGGTTTTCTTTTCATTATTAAAATTGAATATATCAATAGATATTGAATATCAATAAAAAACATCCAACACTAAATGTGGGTTAATTCACAAGATGTGCAAATTACATTATTATAACAGCAACCATGATCCTGCTACAATTGAAAACAATATGGTAAAATAGAGAAATAGCATGTTTAACCATAATGTTAAATTGAATTACCTTACGGCGGTGATTACATTCAAATCTATGGCAAAGTAACGTCTGCAAGTATTAGTTAGTATAAATTAACTGGCAAACACGCCTACAGAATATTACTGTTGCAATGTTACATTGTGTCTGAAGCAGAAGTTACATTTTAATCGCCAGCAATGAGAAATGTCTCTTTTGCGAATTATCAGTGCTGTACTTTACAGAGCAAATAATTAACGACCCACCTTATTGGATGAATGAGTAATCGCTTACCTCTAGCGATTGGAATATAAAATCAAATCAGAGTAAAAGCGAAATGATGTTATCTGTAATAGTTCTCACTCTCACAGGAGCTTTCTACTATAAATCTGGTAAAAAGTCTCTCGGAATCCCTAGCTTTAATTAACTTGGCTAGGCACTCAAATGTTAGCTAGGTAAAATACTTTGGTGATAAATCGCCTCGGGTGATAATGGTTTGACATTAACGTACTGTTAATGTGGTAATGTCTTCTCAGTATACCCGTGGAAGTTTGGTTTCAACAGCACACTTTGAAGTATAGATTGGTTAGTCGTGTAAAAGTCAATAAGCATGATGAAACGAAACAGACTTGTGATGTTTAGATCTGGCAAGGACCTTACTTATCTAATGGAAAGGAATAATCAACAGAAACAGGGACGTGATAAAATGGAGTTTATGATATAGCTTTCATACAAAAATGCTTTAAGTTGCTCCTTGAATTCACATTCTTGATCAGTTGTAATCTGTCCGGACTCGTATTCTTTAAAAGTTCAAACTTGTTACGCAAGTCAAAACAGATGTCAATTGCTTCAATATGTAGCTTTGTGACGAAATGATAATTCAAGAAAACTATAAACAAATAATGCATGATTTTCTTTTTTCAAAATAATTTAATTGACCTTAATCTAACATCGTTATATTTATGAAGAGTTTGGTTCCGAAAGGCATTTAGTCCAAGGCTGCTTTGCGGAAATTTTTATTTGAAGATATTCCTAAGAGTAGCAGTAACCTTGCCAATCTAATAACATTGGACCAGTAGATTATCTATAACAATTTTATGGTTATCTTTAAAACAAAATAATTGCAAACCTCTTTAACCTCCCACGTGCGAAGAAGAAAACAATAAGTATAGACAAAAATTGTTCCAAAAGGCATTAAATCTAATGGAAGCCGTTTTTAAACCTTGCATTGGAGAATTTGTAATGGACAAATGATGTTGAAAATAGTTAGAAAATAAGCTGGAGTTAAAAACATATCAATTCCAATCGTTAAATGTTATTGCAACTTTAAAATGTTAAAGTATATCAGAAAATGTAACACAAGGCAGCTATTGGACTTTGGAAACAAACTCGTTATTTCCTTAGTATTGACAGTGTAAATTGGTTCACAAAATTTTACTTTTGAAAGCTTTCCAAGTGCATGCTTCCCGCATACTTCTCACCGGCGGAGGAAAGCATAAAGTGATTCCAAAGTTTACCACAATCGTGACAATGGAGATTCCGGTCTGACGAAGCATGCTATAGATTCACACAGAAGTTCTACATGATATGGGGCAAAACCGGATATAATCGCACAGTCTGCGTGTTTACATTGAGCAGTCACATTCAGATTCAGGCAACAACCAGCACGTTTCTATTGATATAGGGTTTTGGTGTGTATCAGAAGTACTGAAAATGTTTTCCTGACCCCCAAGCTGCTTTTAAGGTCACGATGTGATCAAATGTACATAAAAGAAGTTCAACACCCAGCAACCGTTAGCCGTTGTCTTTCCACTGACAGAAATACCGGGTGTCACACCACATGGTCTACCTCATGAGGTGGATCACGGTTGCGGGGTGTCCACACCGCATCACTCTGAACCGCTCTGTTTCCACTGAGCACATTAACCGGTAACACTCTAAACTAAACACCTCGGCGGACATAAATGATTTTAAAAGAGCAGCAACGACACCACTTGCATTACATTCCAGATGTTAAATCTACATCATATGCTAAATTTGAGGAAAAATGAACGAGTCAGTTTTATTTTAGGGCCATTTGTCTATAACTGGTCTTTACATGTAGCCCTATGGAGAGAGTGTCCGTTGAGGGCGCTATAACCCCCATTTTAGGAACAAAAATGTGATTTGAAAAAAACTGACCCGTGCGAATTTTCAGAGTATGTAGTATGAACATGTAGAAATATAATCAAGTAGTTTGCCCTACCTGCTCTTCTCCGAAAAAATAAAAAGTCCTATACCTCAATGATAATGAAACCTAGGTGTAAACCACATAACATGCCAACCATTCCCCAGTAGAAACACGCAGAATGACGGCACACACTTTTTGAAAGAGTAGAACTGCAAAAATATTAAAGCGTGGATTGAAAGTATGACAAATAACTCCAAACTACTTTCTACAGTAACATGTTTTTTCAAGTAATGTTCTTGAAGCTTTTTGTTATGCAAAACATTCTTCTTTCCCAACAAATTTTGATAATATATTTCCTTATTTCTGGCATTATTAACTCATCTCTCTCCGCGATGTCTTTCACAGCCAAATGTCTAGTAAATCTAGTGTAAGATAAATGTTTAAGGTGCAAGAATCGCAGTAAGTGCAAATACCATAGGTTAAAACGCACGTGCTTCCCATCCAAAACAGGCATGGGGTTATATGGGAAATAATAAAAATGTACAACCAATAGATTAGCTCATACTTGATAACTTTCAATTAATATGTTGTACGGAATATCCTCGAGGTAAATCTGCATTACAATGTCATTAGTCCAATAAAACCCCATGTATCGAGAGTTGAATCTAGATACTGTTTAAAATGTAGTCCTTTATAGGCTCGTACTGTGTAAAACATGTAAAATTAAACAAATCTTTTGAAAGTAAAACAAAGATGTTGAATAAAAGTAATCTAAAAGAAGATACTACCTGAGGGTATTCTTAGTGGAAAGATTTGTAAGTGGATGGGAGTCTAATCGAAATTCCAGTCTCTCATGTCTAGTTATATGGATCGCAAAGTTATAGAAAATTGGTTACAAGGAGGGATGGAAAAACTGGATAATTTGGGCTATATATTTGTGCACAATTTTGTTGCAAAAATTTTGTTTGAACAGAAATCATTTTAAAGTCTAATTGATCTTCTTGATATATCCCATAATTTCTTGCGGTTAGACATTTGACGTCACGCCTATGCGCACATCGTTTAGCGAGCATCGTTAGTTCGCATTGCAAGTCGGTGTGACTTCAAATGACGACATCTCGGGTCTTACCGCAAGGAATTATGGGATTTACCGAAAAAGTAAATTAATTATTTGATATACACCCTGTGTCAGTCTTCATAATCCCATCAGCTTGATATTCCCTCCTAACTAAACGTAAGACACCCCAGAGGGCGGGTTAGTGTAGTGGTCTTCTCACTCGCTTCTCACCGCTGTGGCCGGGGTTCGATTCCCCGCGGCGCTACATGTGAGTTTGGTTGCCAATCCAGGCTCGTCCTCGCAGGTCTTTCTCCGGGTGCTCCGGTTTTCCTCCTGCATCTAAAATCGGACTTCTTTCCATATCAATGTCCCGTCATATCCGGATGGCATCCCTTGAATTTAGTAGCCTCTGAGCACTATTGGGATTAGCCTGGCTTCGGCCGAATGTTATAAATAAATAAATTTAAAAAAAATTATCAAATTCTTCCGAATTAAAGGAAATAATTTTGGTACAGTATTGAAGGTCAAGTAGGGATATTAAGTACAACATGTAAACCATCTTTCTTTCGTATTGTAAAATATACCAATATTCATAAAAACGCTTATATAACCATTCACAAAATAGCTCTAGTACTTGACGCCACAATACTCACTCCTTATACGTACAGGAAGCTGCAATATTGTTTCCAGTGAAGATTATAGACTCGTTTCCATGGTAACCAGCCAAATAAAGTAGAAAATATACACGATGACATATTGATGGTTTCCGAAAATACAGTTGCACCATTATTCCACTATGATACTCTGCTTCTTCCGGATAATAACATAATAGAGGAATTGTGATAAAATGATAAAGATTGCTTATTTTGTTGTAATACGGGAAGGTTCACATTTATGATTCATATTGGAAAATATTGGATATGAAAGACTCAGATGAAGTCTCATTATGCAAAATTTGAAGTGGATTTTGAAAAAGTTTCCTCAATATGTGACAATTTTAATATCTTGAATGTTAGTGAATAAAACCGTCCATATCGTCCGTATGCATTGTAAAAGTATAAAATTGTCATAAAAGAGCGAATTTTGACTTAATTTTTAACGTCGTAGAATGTTAAGGATTTTGGTAAATGTCTTGGATTTTGTATTCGGCACTTGAGTAGAGGGCATTCGCGTTTAAGATTAAAGTAATGACATAGTCTGTCCCACATATAATCTAGCCACTTCACTCTTCTTTCGTCTGCGGCACTCTTATCTTGCCCAATATTTCTTGATTACTGAACGTACAGGAAGGCTTTATTTCTACTTCTTTGTCAATGGCTTGTCAGAATTAGGGTCATGATTGTGTTGAGTGTGTGATGATTTGAAATTTGATGATATCAGATTTCTGAGAGGTTCTCAGGTTTTACTATTTGCATTTGTAGTGTGCTTGCGAAGGGTATGCGTCCATGCGGTTACTGACGCTTATCGAAGAAGCTATGAAATAATGCAGCCAATAGTTAAAGCCGAAGCATTAACTTATCATTCTGGTATAACAAAATAGAATTAATTAAAAACTTCGGAAGATGACGCACGGGGTGTGTCAGTGACAACACAAAAAATGTATTAAACAAATAATTTAAAAAACAATTATTACTAATACACAGTATGTAACTACTTTCTCATATATCACCCAGTGTTGATTACTGGGTGACTAAAATGTAGACCTTAGCTATCAAGTTCAAGTTAGATTAATTTTCAAATTGGGAACAGAATGGAAATTGAAGAATGTTCTTCAGTATAACACGTAACGTCAACTGCTGTTGTCCTTTGCGATTGTTAATGCACAAAATAAAACTTGAATCACTTTTTATGACTTTAAACAAGATAATATAATTCGAGAGAAACACGATATCAATAAGGTAACATTAGGTTTCACTGCCTGAACAGAATTGATCATGTCTCACCTCCTTTTTCAACCAAGTGGACCGTAATAATTATAGTGAGGGATCAACATTTAACCACAAATTGCCTCAGGCAAACCTCACTTCCTGGGAAATATAAAAATACCACACAAGGTCATCTTTATGTAACATATTAACCCACTTGTGTCATATACTGCCTCTAGCTATAATGAAAGCCTGGGAGTGTGGTCAATTCATTGGCAGATATTAACATCAGTAAGGAAGTAGGGAATTCAATGTGTGATCAATTCTCTTCAAGTAGTGAAACGTAATGAATGAATCCATCCACAAACTCTTTAGGTGTCAAACGCTTTATGTCTAATGCCTATGTTAGACTGATAAATTCATGAAGGGTAAAACTATCAAATGCTCACAAGAGAAGCATAACAAATCAAGAAGGGAAATGATCATAAAGATCATAAACTTTGGTATATAGTAGGTACCATTGTTACATACTTCAACTTCAGCTTTATTTCTATAGTTTACATAAAACAACATCAACTTACAGCACATGGACATAAAAAAATGAAGTAAAAGGCAGGAAAGGCAATTAGGCCAGAGTATAGACTTTCCCTTAAAAAACATCAAGTAGGGTGATGCGACCGTCAAATGGGTGAATGGAACATTAGCCCACTTGCGGCAAAATCTTACAAAGGCACTACATCAGGAATAAGGGCAAAAGACAGTTCAAGCAAACAGAGGAAAGTGCTTTCAAGTTCTTCATGGTATAAAATCAACCTTGGGCAAGGCACGTGACTAGCTTAGATTGATAGATACACAACATTTTCCACCGCTATGAAAGGCATCAATGGTGGATAAAAGTTGTAAAAGAAAGTAATAATGTTTGCGCTTTAGATGCAGCCAATGCTTTGGACGCAGCCTATGCTTGATGAGCTCACCTATTCCCGCGTTTGCCCTACATGCTTCGCTAAACTGACGGAAATCTTTCCGACATATTTCCTTCAATAGACATTATTTTTGATTTCTTCCCATCATGGACTATTTTGTCTTAGTATGGGGATACTGATTCCATTTGTGGATTACTGTAAAGTCCATCGACTTTACTAATACGACTCGTACATGTAATTATTGTTAAAATACGAGTTACACGAGTGAGGCACTAAGAAAGCGTTGTAGAACATCTGTGTGAGAGATTTATAGTGTTAACGTAACTTTTAACATTTCAGAAACGGACGCTGACAGTATATGTGTTGGTGTCCTGTCAATAGTTTGGGCAACATAAAAACTGTCCGGCTTAAAGGGAGTCTCCGGTAATCATAACATTATGCCTTATATTTCAGAAAAATAATTATCAAGCACGAATCACATGGTTTTATTTAAAACAAACTCATGTTGATCATAAAAACGAATAAAAACAGTCGGCACTCAACACGCGATATTAAACATTCCCGCACCGAAATTGTCGAAGTGCAATGACGTAATGGTTATTTGTGTTAAATTGTCGTCAGCCTTCATTGTAATACTGAGACGTCATTGCACTCGACAATTTCGACGCCCGGGAAATTTGAATATCGCGTGTTGAGAGACGGATGTTTTTATTCGTTTTTATGGTCACTATGAGTTTGTTTTAAATAAAACCATGTGAGTCGTGCTTGATAATTATTTTTTTTACATATAAGGCATAATGTGGTGATTGCCGGAGTCATCCTTTAAGTAACAGGAATCTTTTTCCTGACGACATCATGTCAATAACGCTTATATAGAAAAGGTGCGACGGAAGGTATAAGATATTAAAACATTCCCAAATGTTGAATTTTGTAACTTATATTACATTGGGGAAATTGGGGAATTCAAGCGAGTATGATTGAACATAACGTGTTTCTTGAAATGTACTTCCAAATTATTTTTATAGAAATATTTTCAATCTATAAAATATGCCACACATAATGGCTATATTTTTGAAATAAAGTCTGCACAAAAAGTAACTCAGCTGTTGTAAATACGCCTATAGATTCAGAACTAATTGTTTTCACAATATTTCAACATAGATAGAAGGATGATTTATTTACGCGCATTTTGATACCCCAAATATTGAATGTCATTCAATATTATTCAACACAGTAGTGCTTTTGCCAAAAAATACCCGAATTTAAAAGTTGCAGTTTACAGCGATCAATGGTTATAATGCCAGCACTGTAAACACGCAAAGCCCGCCATTATCTTCGCGCTTACTTCAAATCAATACAAATAACTGCAACTTTTAAATTGGGATATTATTCTTTCAAAACACTGCTGTATTGTCAATATTGAACAAAATTAGACAAATGAGGTATCAAAATACGCGTAAATAAATCATCCTTCTTTTCATGTTGAAATATTGTGAAAACAATTATTAATTCTGAATCTATAGGCGTATTTATAACAGCTGAGTTACTTTTTGTGCAGACTTTATTTTAAACCCTATTCTCAATGATCCTTGAAATATGGAATTAGAAATCAGGCGACAAGGTTAAGGTTATTAATTATTTTGAACTGTTGTGATTTGGTAGTTCACAGCATCTTACGAATGGTAGTGAGCTTTGGCAAAAACTTGCTCAATTCATAGCGAGTGTGTAGAAGAATTAAAATATCACAGATATACTTTTATAGGTGCTGCGGTTCTTGAGTTACGTTGTAAAGAGGGCTGAAACAACAACACTTTTGTAGAACGTACATAACTCATTAACAACAATAAATTAAGCAAGTTTGCAAAGTATACGATTTGTAGAATGAACTTTAGCAAAACATCAAGGTGTTATTGTTCAATAATATATTGATCTAGATAATGAAAATCGATTTTTAGGTTGCTTCGACCAACAATACCTCGTCTACCCTTAAAGCAGCTCTAAGCGGCAATTATGTAAGGTGAATAGACTCAGAGTCATACCAACTACTATCAATGAAAACAGACCCTCTAAAACTAGACATTAATAAAAGTGACAACATTGCTTTCTATCCACGAGCAGCTGGCTGAGATCGTGCACGGCGATGGCGCTACTTCATAAAACAAATTGGTTTATATGTAGATAAACCCTTTCACACGAATTCCTACACTCTGTCAATACTAGGCATTTATGTGCGAGCGGATTTAATTTTCCATGTCAGGTTTCAAATAGTGTTGTAAAACTGTTAATTATAAAGTGTTTCTATGTAGTTTAACGGGAGGTGTCAGTTACAAAAGAGAGGTGTGCAGGAGAAAGGATAAGGCATTAAATGACCGGTAGGTCTTTACCGTAGGTTAAGTGTCTCATGACTCTTATGTTTAGGATTCGCCTGATGAACCTACAGATCGATAACAATCTTACAACATATGATAAAATAAATCTAAATATTCTGACAAATTAGGCTTTAAACTTTGCTTCACATTTGACTTTTCTTGCCTTAAAAGCCAATGTAAAATACATGCCGTGTCTCACCTGCTTTAGTGAAGGTTCTTCATAATGAATGAAGATGTATGTAAAAGGGTACGTTGTAAACACAAAATGGCATTCACAATGTGGATGCATGACTATGAAAGCATATATTATGGACTGGCAGCGGTGAGTGCTGTTCACAATGTAAATGCAGGACCGTAAAAGCTTACATAATAGTCATGCAAGGGTGAGAATTCTTTACAGTTGAGATGCAGGTCTGTTCAAACATGCATTATACTGGGGTATTCATAGGCGTAGCACCCGAGGGGATGGGGGATAACCCCCCCCCCTCCCAATATTTTGCCAGGGGTGGTCCATACACTTATCTCCCCAATGTTGACGCCTGTGTAGGGGTTTCTGACCATTAACCTCATATTTGGCCATTTCAGCCAAAAAAGTGCCAAATTTATTCCGCTTTTGAGCCAAAAGGTGCTGGATTCACATTACTTCAAGAAAAAAGATCAACCCCCCCCCCCCCCTCCATGTCAACTAGAAATCTACGCCACTGGGGGAATTATTCTTCCAGCGTCATATAAAATATAAGAGTTGCAGAGTTATTCAAAATGGGGATGTATACAGGAAGTATGAAAGGTAAATTGTAAGCTATTGAAGACACGGAATACTTAGAGTTCTCCACAATGGAGATGCAGGACTTTGACATTACAAAGGGGTGCGGGTTCTCCACAAAGTATAAAAGCTACAGCTCGCTAGATTGTGAAGCTTACATTGTAGTCATGCAAGAAAGAAGCAATGTACTCTGCAATGGTCATACAGGACTGTAAAGGCGCACACTGTACCCACGCAAATGACGTTCACGGCAGAGACAGGAATGTTTACATAGCAATTACAACGTCTCGATATACTCTTTTAATTATCGTAGTTACTATTAGCTAAATTGTTTAACGTGGTTTGAACATAATTCTCCATATAATTTTCCCACAATTTATTGATAGAAAAACTGTATTCAAAATCTTTGATTATAAAACAGATTATCCGGCTGTAAAGTATAAAAAAGTAACACGTTTATGTCTTTAAATATTTTTTTACTTCCATATACTACTCAATAAAATTATAGGATCAGACCACGATTTACCTTTATTATTTCCTGTTCTAATTCATGCCGCCAAACAAAGGATATTTTAGTGTCATGGGACTCCAGTACTTTGTAGTGCAAGTGTTCTGTTGCATTACTGACCATTACTGAATAAATTTGGTTTGATTTACAATGTTAATACTGTTTTTGAAAAATTGCTAATAAATCAGTCTGATCCTTTAATTTTCTTGAGTGGTATTTGTTACATTGGAATTCGTTCACTTGATGTTTATTTTTTTTACATTGAAACACGATATGCATAATTTATTAACCCTCCTTGTCTAAATCTCCCGTACGGATGACTGGGATCACCCTTTTACTATTCGCTGTAGAAGTGACGCAATAATCGCATTAACTACCATAGCAATTATAGATGAATACATTTTTGACTATATTGCCCTGCACTACAACGTTCACGCGGTACCTATGCATCGAACCATATCACGCTGATCACTCGCACCTGTTAGATTGGTATCTTTGAAAAGAGTGGTATTGTACTCAATCTATGATTGCAGACATATCATACACGGGTGCAATGAGTGCAATCTGCTTGTAGTGCAGGGCGATATTTTTGTATTAAATTGTTGCTATTATTGTAGTTAATCCGATTTATTACGTTACTTCTACAGCGAATAGATAGTATTTTATAGTCCTCGACCAATATAATAACTTAAATAAGCCGTGCTTCGTGTAGCGATTCTTCTGGTAGCCTTTAAAATAAAATAAGGAATCTTGTATTTTTCTCCGTCTAATCTATCGGTATGTTACATTTTACATAGAAACACGATACGCATTCCTAAATCGAGTATCTTGAGGCACTTAACACATTTATCGCTAAACCACAACGTCGAGTTCGTAGCTCTAATAGCTATGTCTTGGCTTGTCACTTTATGTACGATAATTGAAATTCAATTCAAGTGCATCGATCATTGCCTTTCGACTTGAAATAAGGCGGCAAATTCGGTGAAGATTGGTGGTTGATTAAATATCTTTCACTTATTCTTACTTCAATGCGACGGTATAGTCGTAATGGGCTATTCCATTTAAAATCCACACTACCCATGTGGAAGATTTAGCTAAAGTCGACCACAGAGGGAGTATCAATTTTGAATAGAATACACAATTGGGTAACTTGCATTTGAAATACTTACTCCAGTTGTGAAAGATATATGTAAAGCCACAATACAGGGGGAGTATGGGTTTCAAAATGATTAACTCTGACCAATTACATTTGAAAAACATACTCCCCCTGTGGAAGGTAAGGTGCCAAGGATGCGCAATTTATAAGCTGCAACCGAATTAGGTGGTAAGCAAAAGAAGCCCAGTGAATCACTGTGCTCTATGTTATAATTTTAATTCCCTTTAGAGATATTTTACATTTCTAATCTCAAGGTCACTAGTAGATTTCAAATTAAAATTTCATCTACTTTATCATCATAATGTGAAAAAACGTCACTTGTACAATTGTTGGCAGACGTTTCACTGTTGTTGTAGGATAGCTTTGTTATAGCTTTGCTGTTAATATGCCCTTTGATCGATATGGACAGTACCATATTTTCTTAAATTATTGGCTCATACAGCATCCCTCTCCGCGATGCCTTTCACAGCTAGATCTTTGAAGTATATATAACCAATATCTAGTACAGTAGTGTAAGATAAATGTGTAAGGTGCAACAATCGTAGCAAGTATAAATACCATAGGTTGAAACGCACGTGCTTTCCATTCAAACCATTATAGGTTAATAACTGCGCATTAGTTATTTGGAGGGCATTGTGAAAAATCTAAACATTTTGCCTTTGGAACCGAGGAATGTCCCGCGGGGCGTAGCCCCGAGGGATATTCCGATGCAAAGTTATAACTGATGCAAAGTTATTAACCGAATTCATAACCGTCATTTTTAAATCATCACTCAACCAAATCTCAAGATTTTGTTCTCTGAAATTTGTTGAAATAAACAATTGTTATCAAAACTTATATTTCGCCCTTCAAAAAGTTGAACAGGCTAAAACGGTCTTACCAATTACAGCATCGCGCAGTCACGTCATGTGCAAATATGGTAGTTGCGTGCGTAAGCATACGCGGAGGTCATTGATGTTAATCAATAACCTCCGCGCCGGTACACCGCGGTGTGCGTAAATCATCTAACGACCAATTTGATTGGGACGCACATATGGCGTTATACGCGGAGGTTATGAATGCATGTTGGTATATAAGAAATAATGAAAATGTAACCAATAGATTGCCTTATTGCTTAACTTTAGATTAATATGTTGCAGTGAATGTCCTCGAGGTTATTCTGCATGTCACTGTCATTAGTCGAATAAGATTAGATTTTGTAAAATAAGTAATCTTTATTAAATACTGTATAAACATTCAAGATGAAAGTAGTCGTTTGATATTGAAATAAGATGTTAGGTAAAGGATAGTAATTTAAAGAAGTTAGAGTTTGAACAGAATTCATTTCAAAGTCCGATTATATATTTGATATACCATAAAACCCCGTCTACAAGCATATATAGTGTTTTTTATGAAAGCTAAATTAATTCGAAGCAAGCGTGAATATACCAATACAATAGATTGGTCTTAAAATAATACTTGTTTGTATATGCTTGGATCCGTAATTTATTTGCTCAAACTCCATAATGGCGCCTGTATTAATGTAGCTTTCATCAGAAGCACTCTATATGCTTGTAGACGGGGTTTTACGGCATTTCCTGGGTCAGTTTTCATAATCACATCAGCCTGATATCCCCTCTTGAGTGAAACGTGACATACCCCGGAAATGGTCAGATTCAACAACATTAAAGAAAATTATCTTGAAACAGTATGGAAGTATAGAAATGAAGTACAATAATGTAAACCGTATCTATGTCGTATTGCAACATATCCTAATATTTATACAAACACTTATAAACCCATTCACAAAATACGTCTGATTGCCTGACGACGCCATGCTCTTCATACGTACGGGAAGTTGCAATATAGTTTCGAGTGGGGATTGTTGACTAGTTGCCATGGTAACCAACTGAATAAAATAAAATATATACATGGTTACAGGTTGGTGATTTCCGAAAACATATAGATTCACCCTAACCACTATTTTGATACTTTAAGCGAATTTGTGAGCATTTAAAAGTTCTTTCGTAATACCATTTTTAAAGGAAACATGCCTCCTGAATTTAACTTTAAAAGATCTTGAATAAGTTACCATGCCAGAAGGTTGAGATTTATGATCCATATTAGAAAATATACATCCCTGCAGGAATTGAGCTTAGATGAGAAGGAAATTAGCGAAAGACAATAGTATATCATTGTGAAGTGAGCACCCGAGGGTGCTGGTATATTTATTATTAAAACATTTATACCACCTCAATATTGAAGAAAAAAATCACACATCCCAAACACACCCCGCACCTCAATCCCTAATACACATACCAGGGAACTTTTAAAAACATACGTAGCCGGTATAGTGCAATTGGCGTGCGTAATACAATAAGTCAACACACTTAAGGGGGTAACTACTTGCCTTGAGTTGCTGAGTTTTCGGTGCAGTAGTTGTAGTCTTTGTCCCTATAATATACATATCTTACCTGTCACCAGTGCACTATAATTTTTGAGAAAAATGCAAAAATAGGCACAAAATTGGCCAGGGGTGTAGTACCGCCTTAAGAAACCGTTTTCTGGCTTTGTTTTTCAAGATTCTTTAAAAGCTCGTAAACCCCCCAGAAATTTAAAACACTAGACACGCCCAAGATCCTAATTTTCGGGATTCGTGCTGAAAGGCTCGCATTTGAAAAAAAACGCTCTTCCTAATAAAACATCTTGGCTATAGGCGTTTATGCCCAATCGGGATATATAATGAGACTATACAATGTGACAACCTTTATCTAAAAGATCACTAAATCACCAAATGTGATTCATGTCTATTATTAGGTCATACAAAGGGAATCTTTACTTGTATAAAAATCGCAGAAGTAGAATGTGAAGGAATTTGACAAATGCCTTGGGTTTTGTATTCGGCACTCGACATCTTAAATGAGGGCATTCGCGTTTAAGATTTATACTGCTTAGTATGACATAATCTGTCACGCAGATAATCGAGCTACTTTTGTCTGCGGAACGCTTATCTTGCCCAATGTTTCTGAGTGTACAAGATGGCTTTGGTTCTACTTCTTTGTCAATGGCTTGTCAGAATTAGGGTCACATAATAGCGTTTAATAGCGTCCTGAATTAAAATACATTGATATCAGATTTCTGAGAGGATCTCAGGTTCTACTATATATTTGCATAATTGTAGGGTGCGTGTACATTAAAAGTGTGCGTCCAAGCTGTTACTGACGCTTCACGAAGAAGCTGTGAAACTATGCAGCCAATAGCCTTGGAGAAACAAAGCATACATTTACATAATTCTAGGACAACAAAATTAATTAAAAACGAAGGTGGCCTGTGGGGTGTGGTACTTAACACACAATCAAACCCAACTTTCCTAATTAAGAATAATAATTGTCATATGTATTAGGTAACCACTTTCCCATATTATATTCTGTGACTAATGTTGACAATAACTGCCAAATTTTAAATTGCTAATTTTCATTAACAAGACTGGAAATTAAAAAGTGTTCATTAGTTTAACACTTACTGTCAACTTTATACAAATTTCTATGCTGACAAAACTCTTATTTTTAATTTGCATAAAATAATATTTGGGTCACTTGTATTCACATTGCTTGTAAAGTGCGTTGCTAGAGTGACGAGAATATTTCGGACACATTTCTTTTATTTAACACCATAATTATAATAATTAAGGCCAGTTAAAGTATTAAGGGCTGGGGTATGAACGTTTGGACAGTATTTATTTTGGGACATTAGAGCACATCATACATATCGAATTACATTCTGAATACGAAGAATGTCATTCTGATATCAAATAATTTTGATTTTTGAAATTCGCAATTTAATACACATTTTATGGCAAATCATTAAAATTGATATTTTTGATATTTAACAGTACTTGAAGTAAACTTTATAAATCTGATGATTTATACTTAAAGTGTATGTAGGTGGGATGAAAATCCGACGATCAATTGAAAATTTTGACCTTTCGTATTGAAGATATGGATTTTTTTCCCAAAACACAAAAAAAATTAGGTCTTTTGGGAAAAAATCCATATCTTCAATATGAAAGGTCAACATTTTCAATTGACCGTCGGCTTTTCCTTCCTGCTACATACACTTTAAGAATATATCATTAGATTTATATAATATACTTCGAGGACTGTTATATATCAAAAATTTGAAAAATATCAAATTTTTATAATTTGTCATAAAATTTGTATTATATTGTAATTTTCAAAAATGAAAATTATTTGATATCAGAAAGACATGCTTCGTATTCAGAATGCAATTCGATAGGTCTGAGGTGCTCTCATGTCCCACAAAAAATACTGTCGAAACACAATAAACGCTCATTTTAGATCCCCTAAGCTGTTGTGAATTGCTCGAATTACGGTGTCCTGTAAATAGTAATGAAATTGTTATAGTTATACTTTGAAGCGGGCTTGACGAATAAATCGAATATTACAGTTACACTTTTGCAGATGTTATGGTTCTTGAGGTAAAATGTAAAGACTGTCGGAACGAAAAAAAAAATCATAAAATGACACATATCTCAAGAAAAACAATACATTAAGCGATTTTTAAGTGCATGTTTTGAATTCCGTACCCAGTGAAACTTTTCATTAATTCATCTAGACAATAAAGATTGATTTTTGTAAAGAAAGGAACAGTAATACTTTTTATTGGTAATTATTAAGAAAACTTATCGCATGTTTTGAAACGGCATGGCAGTTAAAGGTGAATGGACTCAGAGTCATACTAAATACTCTTAATGAAAAAAGTCTAAAACTAGACGTTGATAACAACAGTGACGTGACAACATCACTTTTATATCTACAAGCAGCTGACTTGGATCGTGCGAGACTTTGGCGCTACTTTAAAAAACAAATTGTTTGGTTGTGTAGACAAAGCCTTTGGCAAGAACCACTAGAACAATACTAGGCATTCGTGAACGCACGGATTGCATTTTCCATTTCAGATATTGAATAATGTCATAAAACGGTTAAATTATCAAGTGTTTTTAAAGGTTAAATTGCAGCTGACAGTTGCAAAAGAGAAGTGCGCAGGAGAAGGGATAAGGCATTAATTCTCTCCACGCGGGTGTCGACTGCAGACGACAAGGGGTTTTTTTAAATTCAAAATTTCAAAAATTTCAGAATTGTAAATTTTCATCACCATATTTGGAATCAACATGAAAAATGCATTAAAATGAGTACAAACAAGCCTAGTATTGGTTCAGTGGTTCTTTAGATAGCTCTTGATATTTTGAGAAAATATCTCAAAACTTGGGCTTTTTATATTGAAGCTTATGGCTAGCATGCAGAGCATTAAATGACCGGTAGGTCTTTATCGTAGGTTAAGTGTCTCATGACTCTCCAGATTTAGGGTGCGTATGATGAACCAAAGAGATCGATGACTTGTTAAGAGCGTACAATAGATGAGAAAATAAATCTGACGACGCAAAGAAAGTGGACTTTAACTTTCAGATCGAAAGTTTGTCTTCCTTTGACTTCCGCGCCAAATTTTGCATCGTACTTTTTGTATTTTAAAACAAACAACACACAGTTAATATTTTGATGAACTTAAAACTCGTTTGTATAAATAAGGAAATTAAAATAGACATTTAATTTAAATTTGCATTCCTTACTATTTTTAATATCGATGTGCAAAACTGTGTAGTACATTATTAAATTTATAATAAAACTAAGTTAGTAGCTTATTATTTTTACTCTGTTATTCTTAATGGAGCAATTGATGTTTCACCTCCATAATAGCATTGTACATGTACCTACAATGAACAAAAGATGTTGAATGCGAAAGGTGTTCATATTGGTTGAAAGACCGTAAAAAGTACTTTGTACTATGGAAATAGGGGGGGTGAGGGTTGTTTGTAGTGTAAATGTGGACCAGTGAAAGCGTGCATTGGAGTCACGTAAGAGTAAGGGTTGTTCACGATGTAAATGTGGGACCGTGAAAGCTTACATAATTGCCACGCAACGGTGGAGCTGTATGACTCTGACAACTGCGAAATCATATAAATTATAGCCATACAGCGGTGAGGGTCTTTACCACATAATGTGAAAGCGTACATTTTCGTGACACAAGTACACGTTCTTTGCAACGAAGTTGTAAGACTGTAAAATGAAAGCGTATATTTTAATCGTTAATCAGGCAAAGTGAAACGGGGATGTATACAGGACTATAAAAGGTACATTGAAGGCTGAGAGTTCTTTCCAATGGAGATACAGGACTGTGACAGCGTACATCATAGTCACAAAGGGGTGAGGGTTCTTCACAAGGTATTCAATACAAGACTGTGAAAGCGTAGTCATGCAATATAATGAAGTAAGATACTCTGCAGCGCCGGACTGTAAAGGCTCACGCTGTACGGACACAAATGACTTTCACAACAGAGAAACAGGAATGTAAACATTGCAGTTAACGTCTCGCTACTGAATTAGCTAAATTATCAAAAATAGTTTTAAACACACATGTTCCCATATTATATACTGCGCTAATGAAGTATCCTTACACTTGAAAAATTAATCACAATTTCAAAACTGAACAATATTGGGGGCAAATTGGTTTTTTTTTTTAATAGATGCACTATCTAATCCTGCACATTATGACACCACATTGAATCCAATGTGACTTCAAGAAACAACGTTACAAGCAGTTGATTAGACGAAGGTCCTGTTTTAAAAGTGACAAACTGGCCTATTCAAAACTTCACAGACTAGACATCTGGTTTGAGAGTGGTGAATGGCTGATTTATGCGTTTGGCTTTAATTTTTAAAAAAACTGAAATAAAAACTGCTTTAAATAACGCTTCATTGAAGAATCTGTGTTGTCTATTTGTTGCGGCTTGTTGGAATCTTTTTGCGCCTTGTATAGGCCAGTGTGTCACTTTTAAAACTGGACCTTCGTCTATTCAATTGTTTGGAACTTTACTTCTTGAGGTCACATTGGATTCAATGTGGTGTCATAATGTGCAGGATTAGATAGTGCATCTATTAAAAAATAAATTTACCCCAATATTGTTTAGTTTTGAAATTGTGATTATTTTTGCAAGTGTAAGGATACTTTATTGGGGCAGTATAGTATCCCACAAGTAAACGCTGTAGAAATATTTTTGGTTATAAAGCCAACTACCAACTGTAAAATGAAATAAAAAAACACGTAGTGAGGCTATGCTTTTAACAGCTGCGGGATAGCATGGACTTGTATTCTCCTTCTGACACTTGTCGTATAGTGTTTTACATTGAAACACGATATCCATTATTTACCTTCCACATCTGAATGCCCCCATACGGATGACTGTAATTTCCCTTTTTAATTTTTATTGAAATTGAAGAATTTCAAATTTGCTGATCATAATATGTGACCGTACAGCACGAATGAGCCGTAAATGTCCTCAATTGTATTCTGAGTTACAGTGTAAAATGGGCATGAAGGTCGTATTCATAGGTACCTCAATTTGGTGCTACGTGTACCTCATTTAATGAGATACACGTAGCACCAAATTGAAATACCTATGCATATGACCTTCATGCCCATTTTACACTGTAACTCAGAATACAATTGAGGACATTTACGGCTCATTCGTGCTGTACGGTCACATATAGTCCGTGTGTCGTGTATTAAATCTTGAGTATTTACAATAAATGTAAAATCTGGTACTTTTACCTTGTAATCACGTTATATATGTTTGTTACACAGACACACGGTACGCATTCCTAAATTGAGTATCTTAAGGCCCGTTTACACATTCATCGCTAAACCACGACGTCGAGTTCGTAGCTCTAATAGATATATCGTGGCTTGTCACTTTATGTACGATAATTGAAATTCAATTCATGCATAGATCTGTGCCTTTTGACTTGAAATAAGGCGGTAAATTCGGCGAAGATTGGTGGTTGATTGAATATCTTTTCATTTCTTCGTAGTCGTAAATTGCATCTTAACTTAAGTTTCCATGGATGGGCAATTTATAAGCGGCAACCGAATTAGGTGGTAAGCAAACCAATGCCAGTGAATCAATGTACTCTGTTGAATTATGGTAATTTTGATTCCCTTCAGAGATATTCTACATCTCGAATCTCAAGGTCATGAGTAGATTTCAAAAAGAGATTACATCTGCTTCCTAATCAAAATTCAAATTAAAATTCCTTTAAAAAGGAATAGGGCGAGCAAATGAGAAACTGTCATGATAAAGGTGTTAGTTTTCTGATTCATGGCTTTTGCATGATCGTTAAAAGAACATGAGGGCCAACATATTAAGCAATGCATGAAGGGCCCATCAAAAACAGAGATGTTGGTAGATAAAACGTTTTACGATTATTGTTGGTTAGCATTGTTATGATAAATTATATTATATATAGATTGCCAATGAAATTGTCATTTGGAGTTAAAAAGCTCCATTAGCAATATTGAAATTTATCTCAGGAAACACTATTGTCAAATTATTCTGTCTCTTCATTGATCTCATTCAGTAGTTAGGGAAAATGCAAGAAGCAGATTAAAGGTTCGATGGCATCAATTCTTCAGCGTGGAAAGATTTGTTGTTATATATTTACTTTAAACTAGTCGATGAACATCAGCTTGCAAAAAAATACACATATCGTCTATAGCACGCTCCTCCGTTCAGAATAATGTGTTTTTCTTTTCATGAATAGCATACGATAGAAAACATTCAACATCAAATATGGGTTTATTCCCACGATCATGTAAGAGTTACATTAATGTAATAGCAACTATGATCCTGTTTCAATAGAAAACAATATGGTATATAGAGGAATAACACGTTTTACCATGATGTTAAATTGAATTTGCCTTGCGGCGTATTTACATACAAATCTATGGAAAAGTAACAACTGCAGGAATTCTTTAGTGCTAACTAACTGCCAAACACGCCTACAGAACATTAGTATGAGAATGTACCTTATGTCTAAAGCAGAGTATCATGAAAATTCTTTGTAGCGAATAATCAGTGCTGTACTTTACATACAAAACATTAACGATCTGCCTGATTGGATGAATGATTAATCGCTTATTGCTAGCGATTGGACTATAAAGTCAAATCAGAGTAAAAGCGAAATGATGTTATGTGTAATAGTTTTCACTCTCACAGGGGCTTTCTCCTATAAATCTGGTAAAAAGTCTCTCGGAATCCCTAGCTTTAATTAACTTGGCTAGGCACTCAAATGTTAGCTAGGTAAAATACTTTGGTGATAATTCGCCTCGGGTGATAATGGTTTGACATTAACGTACTGTCGATACGGTAATGTACTCTTGGTATACCCGTGGAAACTTGGTGTTAACATACTTTGGAGTATAAAGTGGCGATTCGTGTAAAAGTCAATAAGCATGACAAAATGAAATGTGATGCTTAGATATTTCAAGGTATATTCTTACTAATCAAATGGTATTATAAGGGAAAAGCGGCAGTAACAAAGACGTGATAAAATGAGTTTAAGATAGCTTTTAATACTTGTTAAAAGTGCTTATGAATTTTCCAATCAATGGTAATACATGTGTAATCTATCCTGACTCGCCGGTTTTGTTTTAAAGTTCAAACTTGTTACATAAATCAATACATGTGTTAATTGTTTTAATATGATGCGACTTTGTAACGAAAACAAATCCCAACAAATACTTAGATCGCTCTCAAAATAATAATGATTCAAATGTTTCAAATTAAACCAATTCCGCCAAAAACCAAACCTAAGTCACACCTTTCCCATGTTCTTTTTATGAAAGGTGAGGTTTTCCAAACAATTTTGAATGCGTTTTGCATGATAAGGCATCCAAAACAATGACAAAAACGAAGAAAACAACGCTATAGAATTTTCAAATCTGTACTGAATATTGTTCACCAAACAACATTTCATTGACGTATATATAAACTCCTCAAAAAAGTTTCAAAACTTTCAAAAACGGCTGTATATCAGAAATGTTTGAAATCTATCTCCATATTGTTTCATATCAGTGAAACCACTGTTCTTTCCTGTCAACAATGACACCTCATTTGTGACGATAACTTATTCCACGGCTGGGTAACTTTCTTTGAAAACAGAGGGTCTCAAAGAAAATGTGCCAAACTGACCGTTGTCTGCACTCATCTTACTGTTTTTAATGAATGAACGAGTGGTTTAATGCATGAATAAAGAATGAATGAAAAGTTGTTTGCGGTACATCATCTTACTATAAATAGGGGAATGTTGTATGTATCTATCTATCTATCTATGTATGTATGTATCGCTATAAAGGCTCCGTCAGTTTCAATCCAAATGTCGCCAAATTCATACGGGAGATCGAGGAATATACGGGAACGTGTTTAAACTTTATTTGGTTGAAAACGGTCAAGAATTGGCTCCAAAAACAGTGAAAATGTGGTCCGTTGCTATCCAAGGTAAACAAAAAAATGAGTCAGTTACTAAGCTAGGCCTGCGCGTCGCACGGGCGTATCTAACGCCAAGCCGCTCGCGTAGCGCAGCGATACCGCGCGGGTAACGCAGCACTACGCCATGGCACGCGTAAACGACGCAGAGTCACGTAATGAATGATATTACGGGTGAACGACCGTAGCGTAATAAATACGGGAAACAGATTTGTGTTAAAAAGTACAAACAACATGAAGAGGTAAGCCTACTATAAATAAAAAAGAAAACAAAATGAGGACAAACAGGCTGTACGAGTATGTGGGTTATACTTAGTCACAAAATGAAACCGGGAATAAAATAGGCTAAAGAAGGAAAGAAAGAAACTCTTCAGGAAATGTATAAAAGGACAGAATTAGAAAATAACGGGAACGGGGTTGAATAAATAAAAAAACATGGTAACGGAAAATCGGAAGCTTAGCAGCAGAATTTTTTTTTAAATGGAACAAAATTGGCCCATGTAGAAAAAACTAAAAAGAAAGAAGTTAAAATGGAAACGTGGGCTTAAAGAGGGTCAGGTTCAGATAAATAAAATTTACCTTTTCAATGATTCTACCTGTTCAGTAATTCCTCCTGTTTTAGTGAACGCTCCCATTTACTCATCTAGCGGGGACCCGCGCGTAGCGCGGGTGTCCCGCTAGTGTTGAATAAAAAGTACTAGGATGGTTCTACATGTGGATCCCCCTTTCTAGCACCTAATTTTTGTGATTAAGAAAAGCTTAATATATTGCATGTCATTCATGGCTTTAAATATAAAGCATCATCTTTAAGTGGTGGCAGTTATGTATGTAAAATAATACTCGCAAAAACAAATCGATACGCCCGCCCCTTGTGTTTTAATTTCAACAGAAAGACATACTGCTGGTATTGTAGTGCTTTTTACTTTGCACATTAATGTAGTCCTCGAAATTCCACCTGAAATGCATTGGTTGAAATATGCTTTTGTAATTGTATGAATAATTTCAATCCACTTACGTTATGAAATGGCACTTTTGGACCCAACATAAGTGAACAACTATTTGGTTAATAATTATTCGTATGAAATTTTGTACTCGAAAAAATCTACCCTCCTTGAAAACATCGCATAAGTATGCTCTGTTCTTCCATGCACATTTTTACATTATCCATAACCTTCCGTCAGATTCTTTTCCACTGTGGGAAGCAACGATATGGGCTTGGAGACCTAGCAAATTGCTATTACATGATGATGGTGGAATCTCCACAGAATAGTACCTGTCGTTGATGAAATCCCTGTTGAGTGCTCTACATAAGAACTCTTAACCTTATGCTCCAATTACCTGGATGGTGGTTTCTATATATATATATCTATATATATTATGTCGGCAAATTATTGAATATTAATAAGGTAAATAATTGAATTTTACTCTTTATTCCAAGCCACTTTGATACTTTTCATAAATAATACAAACGTGATTACAAAATCAATGATGTGTAGTCTACATTTTGGGGATCGGAACCTAATTAGAAAGACTCTCAATTACCCATTCCCTCGTAATTTGCAGCGATATTTTAACGTTACATTTTTGCTTAAACATGAGTACACTTTATCAAGAAATTATATTTTCATCCACAGCTAATGAGGGACTTTTCAAAGAGAATAAAATAGCACGAACATCACAGTGATGCTGTTAATTACCGCAATATGAATTTTGATAAATAAAAAGCACCATAATATCCACGCTAATTTTCTTTTCAATAAAGAGTAATATACCATAATAATTCATTTTTCGGTTGAAAATTTATAAGTCATTTATTACTGTTTTTTTTTATCAAAACATAATTATGCCGTTAACATTAAATCTGCCATTACCATTAAATCCAATGGACAATGATTTAGTAGAATGTATTTACAAGTACGAGATCGCTTACTTAATGTAACCCAAAGGCAACGATATTGTTACTGTTACAGGCAATTATAGCATTTTCTATTTAGTATTTGTATCAAGACTCTGTAGGGAGGAAGTAAGTATTATGTTTGAATTGATTTCGTTAAGCAAAATATCTGTCATTATACTTTGAATTAAATAGAAATTTATTAGGGGATTAACAAAATACTATGACATTTGAAGAAATCAGATCTACTGATTAAATTATTGAATGCATGCAACAAAATAACTTATTTGCATAAAAGTAGAGGAAATACCTAAATAACGAGGTTGAGAGCCATAAGCCTCAACTCACAATCACCTGCTCCCACAAAATGAGCATAAAGTCGCCAGGGCACT